>NC_140595.1:676923976-677523976 GCF_964204655.1 Triturus cristatus | reverse complement strand
ATATGTGTCCAACATGTTTGATTTCAAAATATCTGTACTTTCTGGGTCATTCTCGGCCAAATATTCAATTTCTCCAACAGATTTCAGTACCCGATTTCTCATTGCTGCAAGGCCTAAACTTGCCCAAATTATTCTTCTTGATTTCGAGTAGAGACTTGCAGAAGATAACCTATCTGAACATTCGTAGGATCCAATTTCTCGATGCGATAACATCTTTAAACTGAAACTGTACAGCTTCTTACTGACAGTCTTCTCGTGAGAAATCTCTTCCCACATTTCCTTCAATTCAGTTTTTTCTGATTTAGTAATGTAAGACGTTACATATCGAGCAACAGCAATGGAATTGTCAGCTACATACTGTATATCCATGTTAGCATTCCACATGGATAAAATGACTGGGTTGTAGTCATTTATATTTTTTGATTCTTCTTTTCTTTTAAGGTTGTAGGTATTCTTAGGTGATTTTCTTGTGATAGTATGTCTCACAGATGACATAAAACTGTTTACTCTTCCATTTGAAAGAACAGGTCTAGGAAATCCAAATCGACATTTAGGTGCCAATTCCGATCCGGTAAAAAAATTCCCCGTCCGACTCGTATCCGGATTTTATTCCGTCCGAATCGTCAAAGTAGCGTACAAACTGCCAAGTACGATTCGAACGGAAAAAAGTCCATACGAATCGCATTGGGAACATTTCCCCACACGTCCTCGGGTCGGGAAAAGTCACCGACACGTCCCCGGTCGAAAAACCCACCGTGCGGAAAAATAAAGTCCGACAGCGCAAGTACGATCCCTCCCGTCCTCCCCATTTCACAACCGTACGCAAAAAACACCGTCCGAACCGAACTCCCATAGCAACCATGGAGACATGTGCCCGCATACGCGCCGAACACCCCACCACCCCCCCGCCCGCGTATGTACGCACCGAACCCCCACCCGTGTATGTACGCACCCAACCACCACCCGTGTATGTACGCACCAAACCCCCCCAGCCGTGTATGTACGCACTGAACCCCCCCCCAGCCGTGTATGTACGCACCGACCCACCACCCGTGTATGTACGCACCAAACCCCCACCCCAGCCGTGTATGTACGCACCAAACCACCATCCGTGTATGTACGCCCCCGAACCTCCACCCGTGTTTGTACGCCCCCGAACCCCCAGCCGTGTATGTACGCCCCGAATCCCCACCCGTGTATGTACGCACCCAACCACCACCCGTGTATGTACGCACCCAACCACCACCCGTGCATGTACGCCCCGAACCCCCACCCGTGTATGTACGCCCCGAACCCCCACCCCACCCTGGTATGTACGCCCCGAACCACCACCCGTGTATGTACGCACCAAACCCCCCCCAGCCGTGTATGTACGCACCAAACCACCATCCGTGTATGTACGCACCCAACCACCACCCGTGCATGTACGCCCCCGAACCCCCACCCGTGTATGTACGCACCGAACCCCCCCCAGCCGTGTATGTACGCACCGAACCACCACCCGTGTATGTACGCACCAAACCCCCACCCCAGCCGTGTATGTACGCACCAAACCACCATCCGTGTATGTACGCCCCCGAACCCCCACCCGTGTATGTACGCCCCCGAACCCCCACCCGTGTATGTACGCCCCGAACCCCCAGCCGTGTATGTACGCACCGAACCACCACCCGTGTATGTACGCACCAAACCCCCACCCGTGTATGTACGCACCGAACCCCCCCCAGCCGTGTATGTACGCACCGACCCACCACCCGTGTATGTACGCACCAAACCCCCACCCCAGCCGTGTATGTACGCACCAAACCACCATCCGTGTATGTACGCCCCCGAACCCCCACCCGTGTATGTACACCCCCGAACCCCCACCCGTGTATGTACGCACCCAACCACCACCCGTGCATGTACGCCCCGAACCCCCACCCGTGTATGTACGCCCCGAACCCCCACCCCACCCTGGTATGTACGCCCCGAACCACCACCCGTGTATGTACGCACCAAACCCCCCCAGCCGTGTATGTACGCACCAAACCACCATCCGTGTATGTACGCACCCAACCACCACCCGTGCATGTACGCCCCCGAACCCCCACCCGTGTATGTACGCACCGAACCCCCCCCAGCCGTGTATGTACGCACCGAACCACCACCCGTGTATGTACGCACCAAACCCCCACCCGTGTATGTACGCACCGAACCCCCCCCCAGCCGTGTATGTACGCACCGACCCACCACCCGTGTATGTACGCACCAAACCCCCACCCCAGCCGTGTATGTACGCACCAAACCACCATCCGTGTATGTACGCCCCCGAACCCCCACCCGTGTATGTACGCCCCCGAACCCCCAGCCGTGTATGTACACCCCGAACACCCACCCGTGTATGTACGCCCCGAACCCCCACCCGTGTATGTACGCACCCAACCACCACCCGTGCATGTACGCCCCGAACCCCCACCCGTGTATGTACGCCCCGAACCCCCACCCCACCCTGGTATGTACGCCCCGAACCACCACCCGTGTATGTACGCACCAAACCCCCCCCAGCCGTGTATGTACGCACCAAACCACCATCCGTGTATGTACGCACCCAACCACCACCCGTGCATGTACGCCCCCGAACCCCCACCCGTGTATGTACGCACCGAACCCCCCCCAGCCGTGTATGTACGCACCGAACCACCACCCGTGTATGTACGCACCAAACCCCCACCCCAGCCGTGTATGTACGCACCAAACCACCATCCGTGTATGTACGCCCCCGAACCCCCACCCGTGTATGTACACCCCCGAACCCCCACCCGTGTATGTACGCCCCGAACCCCCAGCCGTGTATGTACGCCCCGAACCCCCACCCGTGTATGTACGCACCGAACCACCACCCGTGTATGTACGCACCAAACCCCCACCCGTGTATGTACGCACCAAACCCCCCCCCACCCGTGTATGTACGCACCGAACCCCCCCCAGCCGTGTATGTACGCACCGAACCACCACCCGTGTATGTAGGGCCGTACCCACACCCCACCAGGGAATGTACGGACCGTACCCCCAGCCGTGTATGTACGCACCGAACCACCACCCGTGTATGTAGGGCCGTACCCACACCCCACCAGGGAATGTACGCCCCGAACCCCCAGCCGTGTATGTACGCACCGAACCACCACCCGTGTATGTACGCACCAAACCCCCACCCGTGTATGTACGCACCGAACCCCCCCCCAGCCGTGTATGTACGCACCGAACCACCACCCGTGTATGTAGGGCCGTACCCACACCCCACCAGGGAATGTACGGACCGTACCCCCACCAGTGCATGTACGGACCGTACTGACGCCAAAAACACACGTACTGAACCAGGACAAACCATATTTACACAAGGAGAGTCAATTAGAGTTTCCCCACACCACCAAACATGCCCAACAACCCCACAAACATCACATACACTCACCTGCAACTGCCAAACTGCCAAACAGAGGCCCAAAACTCAATCACTCCTCATAACACACCCACACAAATTTCAAACACAGCCACACCCACAAATGGACCAATAAAAATGGACCACACACACAAACCATGAGCCTTTGCAACAGACCCACTGCTGCCAGAGCCCACAGACGACCCACACCACCATACTTGAACCCCACACTTGCATACCTTCACACAACCACCTACACAAACACCCCCTCATCACATTCACACACACACCTCCACTACCACACCCACAACCATCCACCCCCACACCCCCACAACCATCCACACCCACACCCCCACAACCATCCACACCCACACCCCACGCCATGTCCACCACCAAGAATCCAAAGTTCACGAAGGAGGAGCTGGAGATCCTTGTCGACGAAATCCTCAGAGTCGAGCCACAGCTCTTTGGGACATTGGTCAGACAGACCAGCATATCCGAAAAAACGGCCATGTGGCAGAGGATTGTCGATTCTGTGAATGCTGTTGGGACCACCAGAAGGACCAGGCACGAGTGCCAATCCAGGTGGTACGATCTGCGGAGGACGGTCAAGAGGAAGATGACTGACAATCACAACCAGGGGAACATCACTGGAGGAGGGCCGCCCCCCAGACCGGTACAATACCATCCCTGGGAGGAGAAGGTGATGTCCACGCTGGCGGTGGAGGGACTACACGGACTGCCTGGACTCCCAGACCCTGGTGAGTACACAAACAACTCACCTCACATGGGGGGGATGCCATACACAATCAATCATGCATGCCACCCCCCCCAAGCCACCACCGCACACAACAACACTCCACAAACACACACATGCCACTAGCGCCTCCATGCCCCATGCATCAATCAGGGCCATGCCAAGTCACAGGCCACACAAAACACCAACACAACACAGGATGTGGTCGATGCTGGGAGTGGGGGCATCAAAACTAACATTGAGCAACTCACAAGCACAAAACAATGCCCTCAGCCCATATGTCCCAGGGCACAGCCATACAAACTGTGTGTACCCACACAGTACTGTCTTGCCTGCAAATGGTGGCTGCCATGCAGGATGACATGGGTCTGAAGGCACAATTTGCACATGACAGCAGACAATGAAGATGCATCGCTCTGATAGAGTCTCAGCACACAACGCCACAGCAGCAGCCTACACTCAGACACACTGCCCAATGGGTGCCCGGGGAACAGGGACTAACTCACATGAACAAGCCAATGGCCATTCAAAGACCGGCTAACTGTGTGTGCCCAGGAAGCTGGCCTGAGGTGACAGAGAGTGACAAAGAGAGGGAGGGAGAGGGGGAATGAGAGGGAAGGAGACAGAGGGGGACACAGGGAGACAGACAGACAGAGGGAGGGAGTAGGGTGACAGAGGGAGACCGACAGAGGGAGGGAGGAGGGTGACAGAGGGAGGGAGGAAGGGAGACACAGGGAGACTAAATCACCCTTGGGTGGTGTGGCCATGTCCACTCGTCAGCCGGTGGACTGTGTGCATGCAGACCAGGTCTGGCAGTGCCTCAAACCCCCCCTTCCGTAGATGAAGACCGGTCCATGTGTCAATCTGTGCACGAGTCCATCCGTGCTGCAGGCACAGACCCAACCACACACCCAGTATACCCACCCACTGTGTCGGTAAGAACCCTGTCACAAATGCTTCAGTCCCCTACCTGCAACATCAAATCGCCTTGGCAAAACACCATTTGGCCACGTACAGTGCAATACGTAAGGCGCCTCTGCATGGCCCGCTACGCCCGCACACCACACTGCTGATTGTGTACCCAAATAGATGCATCAACTAAGATTGTGTCTCACACATGCGTAAAGCCCTGACAGCTGTGGCCAAGGGACATACCCATGCACAAGTGCACTGTGAGAGGAATGCAAGACAGATCCAACTACCCAGAGGAAGAGTGCCAAATCAGAAATGCATGAAACATGGATGCCACATGTGACACTGTTAACATTGTCTCTCTCACACACAGGTCAACGTCGACGAACACCCCCCAACACTGGGGGGGAAGTCTCACAGGACCAGGCTCCGCGGGAGTAGGACCCCACCGCCAGCAATGACTCTCACCACTCCGTGGATGACCCAGACCAACCTGGCCCCTCTGGTGTCCAACCACCTGCAGCACCTGCGTCAGGTACAACTGTGCCAACCACCACCCCCATTCCTGCCACATCCCAGGAGACGTCCAGGAGCCCTGCCCGCACACGACCACCCAGCCAGTCTGCCCAGGAGGGACACGGTCCTCCGGGCACCCAGGAGGAGGCAGGCGGCAATGCAGATGCCATCCCTCAGGGGTCCCGGAGACCCGATGCACCCACAACGGCAGGCCAGGTGCACGTGGGCAGGGGTGGCGGGAGTGGAGGACGGCGGAGGCGCGAACCTGACCAGGCAGCTCAGGACCCGGTAGTGTCCCAGGTCAGCAACATCCTGGATACATACCGGCGTGACACCAGGGGCATGGACCAGATTGCGTCCACCCTCAATGACATCAAGGGGACCCTCCAGGAGATGAAGACCCTGCAGTCCCAGCAACATGCCTGTCAACTGCAACACCAAGGAAGGATGGAGGATAGACAGGCTGAGCTCGTGGCGGTGCAAACCCAAATGACCAGTGTACTCCGTCGGATTGCCGACAACATGGGCAACCCTCCCTGTGGCACCAGGCGAAGGCCATTACCAGACACAGGGAGGGATCAGGAGGAGGAGGATTCATCCGACGGAGTGTCACAGACATCGTCACGGACTGCTTCCGAGGGTCCCCGCAGGAAGGTGGGTCGTCCACGAAAAAGACTGTGAGAGTCAGCAGAACATCACCATCTCCCAGGTCACCTGGCCTGGCACCTGGCCCTCTGGCCCAATAGCAGCACATGACATTCTCTGCCACATGGACTTGCTGGTCACTGTCTGACCTATGTTGACAAAGACTGTGGCATGGACTCTGACATTTTGCTACGGCAAGGATACCAACTCCCCCAGTGAACTTTGGATTCTACACTGCCGCTGTGCACCTCTTGTCATCCCCACAAACCCGTACCCCACCACAAATAAATGAATCACACTTACAAGATGATGCCGTGATTCTGCATTATTACAATACATGTGTGTGTCGTAAAGTCAAAGCATGCCTGATCTCAGCATTAACTCCAACCATCCAAACCGTGGGGTCGCAGTCTTGCCCAGGACACACATGGGTCCCAATGTATCATCTGATACAGACATGGAGTACCATACTCACCTGTGCTGGGCCCAACCAGCTGAGTGGTTCCCGCACAACTGTGGCTACAGACACATTCAGGGGAGCAACAGTCATGCGCAGAGGTCAGGGATCATGTGGAGTGACCTGGCTTGCCGCTCCCAGGTATGTCTAGACATGTGTCCCTACAATGTCCTGCATGCTTGCGTCAGGCGGATGTTGAGAATGGTGGCTAGACCGAGGTTGGATGCATGGAGATGCCAGAATGGAGTTTTGGATCACAGTGCCACATGGATGTGTTGGGGTTGTGGGCTGCATCATGAGTGTGGGCGTGGATCAAGAAGGTCATCCTGCAGCTGCCTGTGAAACATTCCCCCCATCCCGTTTGGACGTTGATGTGGCCTGGTTGCCCGATGCAGTAGCAGAGCTGTGCAGATGCACTCCGGATATGGACAAGTATCATGGGAGTCGTAAGGCACATGTCTGTATACAGCAGGGTAGGATTCGACACGGATGTTGTAGTTGCCCTGGGGGCTGGTCTCTCCTGCCTTGAGGTGGATGGAACTGTGCATCTTGTGCATAATACAGTTCCCACTCCCTGACAAACCCCTAGCATCTTGTCACTCTACACATAGACACATATGCACCACCTCTGAAAACTATGCCAGACATGCCGCACGCACAGTGGCAACAGGCCACCATTGACAGGGAAGAGGCACCTTGGAGACAGAGGGACAAATTTATTAGTCATGTGTTTTGGAATGACAATGATACTCTGTCAACACATACACAGGTCATGTGGATGAACATGTGGGAGCAACACTGGCACCCCCCATTGCAACACAGATGCTGGTATTCCATTGAACTGGCACACAAGTGACGGATAACAGCTAAACACCCCCTGCTTCCACGGAGAGGCCGCTATACACCATTGAGGCCCTGATGGGGCAATCACACACCATGTCAACCCGGTGCAACCTGTATGTTTCCGAGGTCAGTGTTACACACAATGATGGCCTCATCACAATCCCCAATCCCCTGCCACGTGACAGTCACCAAGTCTGACCATGGCTCCAGGTGAAGCCTGCCCCATGTCATGTTCCCCATGTAGGATCCACATGTATGTAAATGGAACACACATGAACCGGAGAAGTGCACACAGACTACAAACAATTCACACACCCAAAACGCCATGAGGCATCCCTTACCCTAAGGAGATTTCAAAACTTGCCCGTGCATGTGACGCAGAATCAGCACATGTTGCTGTGTTCATGAGGAGTAGCAGGAGCACAACAATGCCACCAGCAGACAGCATGCCCATGGACCTGTGGAAGAGAGACACACAAGGAGTCAGCCCAAAGGAGCACATCCGCAAGCATGTACTCAACACGTATCATGTTGTCAACAGGACAGGTGACAATGATGACCCTCAGACAACATCCTTCCATTGCGCCATCACTCGAGTGACACTTCAATACACACCACTCACTCACTTGGCAGACATGCAGATGGACACACACATTGCAACACATGCCACACACGGCCCAATGCGTGCACACTCAGACACTGGAACTCACCACTAAGCAAAGAAGTTGCGTATGAGCCGACTCCGCATGTCCTCCACAGCCTCCTCCTCCTCCACATCACTTGCCCCGTCACCAAGGCCTTCATCCTCCACGGGTGGATGGTCCTGGTCATCTTGATCCAGTATGAGTGGAACAGCTTCCTCCACTGCCATGTTGTGCAGCATGCAGCAGACGATGATGATCTTGCACACCTTCACCGGGGCATATGGGAGTGCTCCGCCGGTCTTGTGGAGGCACCGGAATCGGCTCTTCAGAAGTCCAAACGTCCTCTCAATGACTCTCCTGGTCCGCCCATGTGCGTTGTTGTAGCGGTGCTCGGCAGCCGTGCTGGGGTTGCGGACAGGCGTCATCAGCCATGGCATGTTGGGATAGCCAGCGTCCCCTACAAGGAAACATCATGGACAGAAGTGTGTCAGCACAGGCAGTGAGATTGGAGGATGACGCCAAACACTGAACTGCCAGAGTCTACCCACCAACAATACATGCTCGCTCGTTCCGCAGCTGCAGCATCATTTCAGGCAGCCTGCTACGCCTCATGATGAAGGCATCGTGTGCTGATCCTGGAAAGCGAACCCAGACATGTGAAATCACCATGTTGGACAGACACACCACAAGGGCATTAATGGAGTGATAATGTTTGCGATTCCTATACACCACCTCCTGTGCCTGTGGTGGTACCAACGCAACATGTGTCCCATCTATGGACCCAATGACATGGGGCATCCCTCCCAGGGCATAGAACTCATGCTTGACATCTGTCAACTGCTCACGAATTGGGAATTTAATGTACTCATCCAGGTGAACCAACATGGCCTCTAAGAAATCATGCAGAACACGGCTGAACATCGTCTGGGACATGCCCCCGACATCAGCAATGGTATGTTGGAACGTACCCGTGGCAAGGAAATGTAGGGCTGCCATCACCTTCAACTTGGGTGTCAGTGCACTGGGATACCTGTGGCGCGGGAGGAGTTGTGCTTCCAGCCGGCCAGTCAACTCATCAATCAACCGTTGGCTGAATCTGTAGCGGCGTATACAGTCCCGTTCATGCAGGGCAGCCATGTCTGGCATACGTCGAGGGAGAGGCGGAGCCCTGCAGTGAAATGGAAGGAACACCGAAGAGTGAGCACTGTACAACGACATTGTCAATGCACTGAGCACATGTTACACAGCCAATACACACATGCCACATTCTGAGTCAGGTCTGTGCCACATTTCCTGGACACGTACGCCAGTCAGGTGACACTCCTACCAAGGGACAGCCACTAACGGAGTGGGGCAAGATCACGATGACATGGCATGAGACTAGCTGTGGGCCAGTGTAAGTGAACATGCACACGCATCACAGGATTCACAGACATCCACACATGTGCAGAAGTAGTATGCGTATGGTACAGACAGGTTGTTGGATGCGATATGCACTGGTCACATGTCATAGGAATAGGACAAGCCACACACATTGCCTTGGAGGAGTACATGTCGAGACAGAACATACATAGAGAGCATGTGGATATGTACTTGTGTTGATACTCCGTGGAGTTGCATACATACACACCTCATGGCAAATCACATATGTGGGCTGGTGTGCGGAACAGTGTGCCATGGCCATCTGCACACAGACGCATGTTGGCAGCAGCAACTGCTGATGCATTGGACCACACACCTACAGCAAAATCATGGAAACACATGCAACACACATGACATGGTTGCAGCGTGCAACGCAGCCATACACATGTCATGTGTAATATTCCGTGTACCTGGCATCAGGGGACAGGTGCGGGTGTCCGTGACTGGGACATGCAAGTGACTCATGGCTCCACTAATGTGTACGACATGCACACATGTCAAAGGAGTGCAGGGGATGTGTGGTACAATGCGCAACATCACACACAACATGTGTACACAGCTCATCGTACATGTGCATTGCCCACACCTCAGGGGTAAAGTGCCACATCACATCCTGACACACCTGTGTCACACACATGTGGTATTGCACAGACAATGCATTGGTGTCCAGCCTTGGCAATATCTGACCGCTCCATTCCTGTCTGTGTGCCGCCTGTCACCACTGACAGTTGTGAGACGCACCGTACATACGCTCGGAGTGCATGTATAGGGTCCCTGGGCCAATATTGCCGCTGGCGTATGCGTACGCCACAGTAGTACGAACTGTACACGCGCTTGTACGGTCCGGATCACAATATGGGCGCTGGCGTATGCGTCCGCCACAGTAGTACGGACCGTACACGCGCCTGTACGGTCCGGATCACAATATGGGCGCTGGCGTATGCGTACGCCACAGTAGTACGGACTGTACACGCGCTTGTACGGTCCGGATCACAATATGGGCGCTGGCGTATGCGTCCGCCACAGTAGTACGGACAAGCGCGTGTACGGTCCGTACTACTGTGGCGTACGCATACGCCAGCTCCCATATTGTGATCCGGACCGTACAGGCGCGTGTACGGTCCGTACTACTGTGGCGGACGCATACGCCAGCGCCCATATTGTGATCCGGACCGTACAGGCGCGTGCCCTAGGGCGTGGAACGCACCGTACCTGTGTGTATATGTATGAAAACACATAGGGGACACATGAGGGACAAGTATAAGGGCCTAAATGCATGATGGTTGCCATGGAGACTGAGTCAGATTTTTGAATTTGAGCACCAGGTGCCCAGCAGAAGTCAGTTTGAAAGAATCTACATTGTTGCAATGTGGATGATGACTTGACATCATCATCAAAACTGAAACCATGCAAAGGCACACACTGGGGTAGGTTTGAAGGGATTGGACGTAGGATGCAAATGTGACTGACCTATCAATCTGTACTCCTGTACATGAACAGGCCAGCCAGGCATATATAAGGCAGCCAGGTCCCATGAGAGAGCACTTGCCTGCACATCCATTCATCCATGACCACTGCTGCTGATAGTGATTCCTCTGGCACCATGTCCAGGACTGTGGAGAGGTCACAGCCATTCACCCAGGAGGAGAACCTTGCCCTGATAGATGTGATCCTCCCACAGTTCCTGAGCCTGTATGGTCGACCAGGGGTTCAGGTGAGTGCAGACTCCACTAGCTTAGACTGTGCCCCTTTTGTGTGCCAGTGACTTCTGCCATTGTATCCATGTGTGACAGACATGCACTGTTGTTTGGAGTGGGTCCCAGGGTGTGGAAGGCCTGATGTCACCCATGCAGAGCATGCTGTGTTTCCTGTGTGCACTCCTCACTTGCATAGTGCCTACTGTGACAATGAATGCACGGTGCATGCCACATTCTGCATGCATACTCCTCCCGGGGATGTTGTTTCCACAGTCCTGATGTGATCCTGTGTTCCCCCCAGTGTGACAGGTGTCAGTACCCATGGATGTGTGTTTGTTCAGTGTACCTGTGCTGTGAGTGTCCGAAGGCGGTGGTCGTCCCCTGCACATTGGTGTGTGTGTAAGTCCCCTGTCATGTGGGTGAGTGCATATGGGGAGTGTTGAACACAAGCAGCATGAGGGATGGATGTAGCCTGGCCATCCAATGTGAGCAGGGAGCAGTGCTGTGTGCATGCCGTGCTGAGCCAGCCCCACACCTGTGACACCCCCGTCTACTGGCACATGGGCAGAGTGAGGTGTGTACCCCCAGTTGGCAATGCCATGTGATTGTCCTGTACCTGTGTGTGTCTGTGTACTCTGCTGAGGTAGCATCAGTGTGCTGGGGCAGGTGACTGCTGTGAGGTGCTGTACATAATCCTGTTGTAGCCTGTGAGGCACAGTGTGATCCCTGGTCAGTGAGTGTGTGGTACCCCTCATGCCACCCGTGTACTTTCAATGGCACGTAGTGCATTTGGCCTTCCACAGTGGATAATGTCCCTATGACAAAGGTGCAATTAGTTGCATGCATACCATGGCCTGTTCATATAGAGAATTGTTCTATATGTGTGTCTCTGTGTCTCTGCTCATGTGGATTAATGTATTCTCACTTTTGCATCCTCACAGGTAGGCGCCATTGCCAAGGGGGAGATCTGGAGGGAAGCCGTCAGTGCCGTGAGGGGTACAGAGGGTCGGAGGCGGAGCCTGTCTCAGGTGAGGAAACGCTGGCAGGACATCCGGTGCTGGACGAGGAGGATTGCACGGGTCCTGCTGGGGGACTCACCTGTGAGCCGTAAGAACCGTGGGCGCCGTCGTCTGACCCACATCCAGAAGCGTGTGCTGGCGGTGGTCTTCCCCGATATGGACAGGCGCCTACAGGAGAAGCAGCAGCAGGAAGGGGGTAGGTACATGTGTGTCAGTTGTGTGTCCCCAGCCAATGTAAGTGTGCAGTTGCATGGATACAATGCCAGGGTTTGATTGTGCAGTGCGTCAACTTCTCAACCATTTAGCCCGGTGCTGTTCTCACTCCCTCCCTTCCCCTCCTTGCCATGTGTTCCCTGGTCTGTCTGTAGCCACTCTTGCACAAGGTTATTTAGGCAGGCAGTTCATGCAGGTGCCCTATGCCATCAGCATCATGTGTGGGGGTGATGTGCCACAGGTATGGGGACCTTGCGTGTGCCATGGCCAATTTCAGTCATTGTGGTGTCCATGTCACTTGGCACTGATTGTGAATCACGACATAGGGGTGTGTCTCCAAACTGTACAGCCTTCCAGCATGCATGTCCAATTGTGTGCCCTCTGACATGATGTGCCTGAGTGGGAGGCCTGCTGAGTGCAGGGACGGTTGCTTAATTTGCAGTCATGTCCATCCTGGACCATGGAGGAGTGTGGGCACTACTGTGCCCTGGGGCACCTCTTCCTAGGTATCATGTGCGTCATCCAACAATATGGCCATTCACTGTGTCTTCGCCATGGGTTGGGTAGGGTGGCATTGTACCCTGGGCTCAACTGTTAGGACCTACAGGTTGCTACATGTGTCCACTGTACAGGGGGACCCATTTTGCTTGTGCATACTCACAGTGGGCATTACCTGTGTGTGCTGTTGAGACAATCTGATGATGTTTGCCTGTCAATGATGTGTGGACATGCCCACCAGGGGCTGTGTGTGTACAGTTATTAATTAGTGGAGGCCATGTGTTTTCATCCCAGAGTAAGAGGTGTACATACTTTCTCCGTCTCAATGAGATTGTCTCAGGTGTGGGTGGTTTGTGCGTACAAGGCCTACATGTCAGGAGCTTCATCCTCCTTGCTGGGTTTAGCCTGTGTGTGATGTTTGACTGGACATACGCTAAAGGTGCAGTGACCCAGTCATGTTTGGCCTGGTTTCATGTATTGCCTTTGCAGCATGCGGCAAGAGTAAATGTATATCATTCATGCACATCCCTTTTTGAAGACGCAGTGTGGTGCAGGTGCTGTGCACATTTGTCCCCAGAGGCTGGCTCCTCTGTAAAATTTCTGGTGCAGTGATTTGCTGTTGTGTCATGCTCTCCATTGTGTCTCAGTGGCATGGTGGGTCGAAAAACTGTGTGTTCGATGGCCTACATGTGTACATTGTTTTGTAGGTGTTACTCCTGTTGCTTTTCAGGCTATGCAATGTGACCTATGTATATTTGACTCATGTGACATATGTGTACAGGTGTCTGATTATCTCTTGTCTCTTCACCTTGCCCACAGCATCGCCGGGGGACACGGAAGGAGACACTAGCACGGACCGGGAGGAGGGATTGAGCACCAGTGCCAGCAGTGCTGTCCTGTCTGGCACATGGAGTGGCACGGAGGCCGAAGGGAGTGAGGCAGAGGACCTGTCGACTGCCAACACAGACTATGACGCAGACGGGTCCGAGGCTGAGCTCCAAGAGGTGGCGGAGTCTGCCCCCCCAGCTGATGGCAGCCCTCCACATCCCCCGCCACCTCAGGTTCCATCACCGGCCTCCCACATGCTCGTGGCCCTTCCCTCCGTGCTCGGTCCCCACATGTCTCCTTCCTGCGAGGCACCGCACCCCCTGCCCCTGTCACCACTGCTGCGGTGAGTGCGGAGTCTGTGGACATCCTGAGGCAGTTGCAGGTTGGTCAGACTGCGATGCTAAATGTCCTCCATGCCCACACCCAGGTGCTGACCCAGATGGAGGCATACATGGAGGGCATGTCGGCTGCGCAGTCTGACCAACGGCAGTTGCTGAGGTCCATAGACTCCACACTGACTGCAGGACTGGATCTCCTGCAGCGCTGCTTCCCCCCCCTACCCCTGCCCCATCCACAATTCCCACTCCCGTGCCTGTCCCACGCACATCCAGACGTCAGCGTGCACGCACCCCAACAGACACAGGCACCACACCACCAGGGAAGTCGAAGCGCACACCTCCTGTCACGCACACACAGGGTGAGGAAGGCACACCCACTGGGTCGGGGGGGAAACGTAGAACACGCAGCCACAGTGGGAGTCCGCATTCCACACAACCCACTCCCTCCAAATCCACTCCCCTTAGCTCTCCTGGCCAACAGTCGGTGACAGCATCATCCACTGCGAGTGTGCCCCCCAGCCCCAGGATGACACCACCCCGCAAGCGGTGGAGGCGGGACCCGGCCAGGGGAGTTGAGTCCCCCACCCTGTCCACACCCTCCCCCAGTGGCGCTGCGACCCATCCCTTTGCCCCCCCCCCTCCTTGGGGCCTGTTGTTGGATTGGGTGCGGGGGAGTCGCTGGGGGAACTTGCCGACGTGTGCAGCGCCATTCTGTCCTCCACCTTTGGCGCTGGCACCCCCCCTGTGGCAGAATCATCCCTCCCTGCACCCACAACACCTACCCTTTCCCCTCCTGTCCCTGCGGTGCCTGTTTCCACCCTCCCCCCTGATGCCCCCTCTTCTGTGGATGAAATGGACTTGTGAACTGTGCAGGCAAGCTAGGGGACACACGTCCCGATGTGTACCCCCCCCCGGACTTTGCTGCTGGGCTGGGCCATGGCCCTTGTACATAGTGGACATTTTCTCAGAGATATTTTCCTGCTGAATAAAGCTTTTTCTTTTGGTTTTGCACACTGATGCTTTCATGGACTTGCTGTTGGTGCTGGTGCTCCCTGAGTTGGGGGTGGTGATTATGTGTTAGGGGTCTGTGAAATGTTGGAGTGTGCTGCTCATGGGGTGTACCCTGCCATCTGCGTGCCATCACAGAGGTCTCTGCCAATGGTATTTGGTCATGTTTGCTCTCACTGTATGGTGACATTGTCCCAAGGTGTGTTCCATCCTCTGTGGAGCAGGCCATTTTCCATGCAGGGTGTCTCCCAAATGCTGTGCTGTGCTGTGTCTACATTTCCTGGATGTGTGAGGGTTGCTGTTCAATATAGCCATGCTGGCTCAGCGATGGCTCCGCCTGCATCTGGGGTATCACCCTTGTTGGTCACTGAACTTGTTGATGGGGTATCTTGTACTATGTCTGGGCACTGCTGGGAGGACTCTGCACCCACCCCTCCTGTGTCTGGGCACTGCTGGGAGGACTCTGCACCCACCCCTCCTGTGTCTGGGCACTGCTGGGAGGACTCTGCACCCACCCCTCCTGTGTCTGGGCACTGCTGGGAGGACTCTGCACCCACCCCTCCTGTGTCTGGGCACTGCTGGGAGGACTCTGCACCCACCCCTCCTGTCTCTGGGCACTGCTGGGAGGACTCTGCACCCACCCCTCCTGTGTACACGGGTGGTGGTTCGGGGCGTACATACCAGGGTGGGGTGGGGGTTCGGGGCGTACATACCAGGGTGGGGTGGGGGTTCGGTGCGTACATACACGGCTGGGGGTTCGGGGCGTACATACACGGGTGGGGGTTCGGGGCGTACATACACGGCTGGGGGTTCAGGGCGTACATACCAGGGTGGGGTGGGGGTTCGGTGCGTACATACATGGGTGGGGGTTCGGGGCGTACATACACGGGTGGGGGTTGGGGCATACATACACGGGTGGGGGTTCGGGGCGTACATACACGGCTGGGGGGGTTCGGTGCGTACATACACGGGTGGTGGTTGGGTGCGTACATACACGGGTGGGGGTTCGGGGCGTACATACACGCGTGGGGGTTCGGGGCGTACATACACAGGTGGGGGTTCGGGGCGTACATACACGGGTGGTGGTTCGGGGCGTACATACCAGGGTGGGGTGGGGGTTTGGTGCGTACATACATGGGTGGGGGTTCGGGGCGTACATACACGGGTGGGGGTTGGGGCGTACATACACGGGTGGGGGTTCGGGGCGTACATACACGGCTGGGGGTTCGGGGCGTACATACACGGGTGGTGCTTGGGTGCGTACATACACGGGTGGGGGTACGGGCCGTACTTCCACGGGTGGGGGTACGGTCCGTACATACCCCTACCCACGCTCTGCGTGCCTGGGTACGGGCCGTACCCATGCCTTTGGTGGGTGGGTACGGTGCGTCCCCCCATTGTTGCGGTGCCGTGGGGTCCGCACCGTACACAGGCCTTGGGGGCGTGGCTACGGGTCGTACCACGCGTAACCCTACATGACCCCAGCAATGCTGGTACGAGCCGTACCAAGGCATTTCTGACGTGGGTACGGGCCTACCGCCATTGTTGGAGTGACGTAGGGGGACGCGTGGTACGTTCCGTACCCACGCTCTTGCGGCCTGGGTAGGGTACGTACGGGTTCGCGTGACCATCCACTTCCGTTGTGGTGGACGCTTGCGTTGCTGGCCTCGCCCACACCCCCTGGAAGTGACCAGGCCCTGATGGTCAGGTATGTCCAGGCCATGTGTGATTTGGTACCATGTGTTGGTGTTGTGTGTCCTGCCCCTGCCCCCCCCTTTGCCCCTGGTTGTTGTGCTGACCTTCTGCGGCGTCTGCGTCGGTTCCTGTACGCCAGGTGGACTGCTAGGAGGGCAGGGATGGCACGTAGGTTCGGGTCCATGTCTGTTCGTCGCGTCCAGCTGCTCCTTGCGTGTGTCGTCCTGATTTCCCGGCAGTTTTTGGCAGCCGGTAAATATTTTCCGTGCGGGATGACGTCGGTTCGAATCGTACTTCCTGGTTCGTGAAACGTAGGCTGGATGCGTACCGACGTCACGTCGGCGCCTTTCAGTATCGGAAATGTGTTTTGATTCTGTTCGGTCGGTGTTTTGTTCGATTCGTACGGAAATGGTGTTTCCGTATGAATCGTACTTGCATTTTCGGATGGATTTCGCACCGGGTACGAGTCAGACGGAGAAAAGGCTCCGTCCGACGGTTCGTACCCGGTTTTTACCGGATCGGAATTGGCACCTTAATGTAGTATTTATCTTTGCTCTTGTATTTCCGTCGACAGTATTTTCCACACCGATGACTTTGGAAACGTAAAACTTGCTCCTTTAGCTTTTTCTCTTCTGTGCTTTTTGGTATAGCACATGTTGCATATTCTTCAATGAAAGATAACACTGCTTCATCAGTATCTGTTCCAAACTTTGGGGCATCCTTGATCCACAACAGCATATGAATATGAGGAGCACCTCTTGCCTGGTACTCTTTTCTCCAAAAGAAATCCTCTACTTCTCCAAGAGGTGGATTTTTTTTTTTGCAGATGAAGGACATCATAGCCTCAAATCTATGATTGAAATATCTGCAAACATTAACCGGATCCAATGAGCACAGTTCTCCTGCTGTCTTGTATTCGATGTTTTTAATGTTTGAATTTGCCTCTCGTAGAAAATCCAGTAAATCATCCCAAGCGTACTCAGCACAGCTTAGGGTAAGGAACCATGTTGGTGTTCCTAAATTTCGTAACATGCATTTTAATTCACCATGGCGTCGGTACCAATATTCATTGGTCCCACGCTGACAAGCCATCAGATTGATGAGTTGTGTTTCCAAATGATCATCTCGGTGCTGCACTTTCTCCATAAAATCCTTAGCAGACACATTTTGTAAATGTACTCCACTTTTTAAAATGTGATTTACTGCATATGATAATGCAGATAAGTCGCTTTCAAATAAAAGATGGAATAAATAAGGAATACTTTGTCGAAATCTTGGATCTTCTGCATATAGTCTTGTAGTCCGATACTCAGAAGCTGGAATCTGTTCTGGACGTTCATCGTATCGTCCTCCTTTTCCTGTAGGAAACAGCTGGGGAAAACATCGAGCTTCCAAGCTCTCCTCCCATACACTCACGGGAGTTCCTTTTGCTTTCCTCATCTGAAACAGATCAATATTGTCTCCCATAACTTCTTTTGAATGAAGAGGATGTATGCTAAAATGTTCATAAATTTCTTCTTCCTTTGACTTGTCCACTTTTTCAATTTGTCCAGTTGGTGTTTCTGTGTCTTCTTGTAAATCTTCTTCTTCTTCTTCTATATAAATTGATTCATACCATTTGTTATTCCTTTTCAAATACAAATTTGCTCTTTGAACTTTCCGTACATCTACCAGCTCCTGCCAAATCTTTTTATTCTTTGTAGGTACACCATTAACCAGAATAACTAATGGTTCAGTTTCCAAAGTATCTGCATCAATAGTTTCCATATTTATTTTCAAATCCAAGGGCAAATACACCACTCTACCTTTTAAACCTCTCAGTAAATCAGAAGGAGGTAATTTACCAGTTTTGGGCTCCATACGTACTATGGTCTGGAACGGATGAACACATTGAATAAGTATAGACTCATATGTATTTAATTCAGAAAGTTCGGCAGGAATAACATCCAATTCTAAATTATTATGTACAGCTCTGGTCGGCATTCTATTTTCTTCTAACTTGTTGTAACAGTATTTACAAATACGCTGATCTTCACCCAATTGAAAACAATTTTCAAGAAATATATATGTGGCAAAATCTTTCCACTTATAATTATCTTCATTTCCACTTTTTCTGTAGAGATCAACATTCCTGGTTTGTTTTCTATAATGAGTTCTGCGGCAACAAATACAAGTAATATTTGGTCTTTCATTAGAGATTATTGCAAATTTTGTTATGTGATCATTAAATGTCTTACTTACAGAGGGTTCCACATTCTCTTCCACTTCTTCCTCATTTACTGTGTCCTTTTCTGCACTTTCTTGTTCTGGACCAAAGTAACAAAACTGAATTTCATCAATAACCTTCTCTACATCTGATACCGTTCCACGGAACAGAGCCCTATTCAATTCATCTAACTTTATTGCTGGACTTTTAGCAAAATACAACCGTCTCACAAACTTTCTCATTTCAGTATGATGAACAGCCAGCATCCTAAAATGATGAAAAACACTTTTACACACTTTTCTAGATAGACAAGCCAGAGAATGACCCTGCAAACCAGTATTCTCTCTCACTCTGCATGGATCCAAACTTTGAAGCACCTTAATCTTCTGTTTTACACTTTTTTTGCTATATTCTCTTAGAAACTCACGAAATTTATCAATAGATTCCTGACGCACAGTGCAAATACTACTACAATTCCAAGTGTACACTGGGGCTTTAGGACGTCTCCCCATAGCCTCATCCGCCATCACTTGTACCTCATCTCTTGGAACCATTTTCTCCTTCTCCATTATACAACCATCTTTCACTTCGTAAGCACGACCTCTGGTGTCAACTGCATGCAGCAAAGTATTACTTTGAAAATAACTCTCTTCATTAAAAAAAGGTTCACTACTTGAACTATGCATCCATTCTCCTAAAAACACTTTGCAAAAGTTTGTTCTTTTCACTTCTCTTTTCCTTTTGGTTTGTGATTTCAGTACATTAACCATTTTATCTAATGTACGCATCCTATTCAAAATTAAAATGAATAGTTTCCTTTTTAATTCTAATGCCTTAGCTGCAATGGCTTCAATTTCTTTTTTTCTCTTATAAAATTTAGCCTTTTGCTTATATTTCTTCGCATCCTTTATCAAATTGGACATAACTCTTCTCTGAAACATTTTTCTACGTATCTCTTTAAACGCTGTTTTTCTGTTTAAATTGATCTTTATTGTTTCTGAAGGTATATTTGCATTAACTAAATGCTCAATTTTTTCCTGTTCTTTTCTATTTAAAACATTCTTTCCAGTACAGACATTTTGTACATTTTTCCTTTTTTTGAAGATGTTCTTTAAAAAATCTTTTGTCTGCTTACCAGAAGACTTTCTCTTTTTCCCAACATGAGCATCTCCAGCTAACTTAGGTCCTCCAGTTGTCTTCAAATATAGATTTTTTTTGTGGTTTTTCCTTTGTCTGGATTTTGTAGGCATCTTAAATTTTGTTCACTGCTCTTCAGCAATACCTGAAAAAAACTAAAAAAAAATTCCTTTATTTTATTTAAATATATTACTACATTTTTTATGATCTTTTCAAATCTTAAAATACTATGTACCCCTTTCCTACAAGTGAAAATCACAATAACACCTTCACAAATTAAATATCTAAAAACTATTCCTGTGTGCACACAGAGTCATGGTTTGAAATTAGGCAGAAAACGAAATTTCTTTGCCATTTTGAAAGCACACTTACTACTCTTTTTTTTGGCAAGTGATAAGTACTTTTACAGTCTGACACATTTTGAAACCACTTTTCATATTCTCAAAAAAGCACATGTCCAAACAGCTTTTTGAGACCAGCAACATGTGTAACCTGGGTGACTGACTACACTCCAGCAAGGGCAACCATCCTTAGTAATGCTGAATGTATTGGCATTACTGACTGCAACTTCAAACCCCACTCGGTTGTGAATACTGTGCATGATTCCACAGGATAAGCAGCTGGCTGTGTGCTAAGAGTCTGCTTCTGCACAAAAAAAATAGTTCCCCCTTTCCTAATAATGCAACTGTAAAATTACCAGAGCAATACGCAATAAATCTCTGCCTGTAATTCCTCTTTGCACACAGAGTCATGTTTTCATATTAGTCAGAAAACGAAATTTCTTTGCCATTTTGAAAGCACACTTACTACTCTTTTTTTTGGCAAGTGATAAGTACTTTTACAGTCTGACACATTTTGAATCCACTTTTCATATTCTCAAAAAAGCACATGTCCAAACAGCTTTTTGAGACCAGCAACATGTGTAACCTGGGTGAATACTGCGCATGATTCCACAGGATAAGCAGCTGGCTGTGTGCTAAGAGTCTGCTTCTGCACAAAAAAATAGCTCCCCCTTTCCATCTAATGCAACTGTAAAATTACCAGAGCAATACCAAACAGCTTTCTGAGACCAGCAACATGTGTAACCTGGGTGACTGACTACACTCCAGCAAGGGCAACCAGCCTTAGTGATGCTGAATGTATTTGCATTACTGACTGCAACCTCAAACCCCACTCGGTTGTGAATACTGTGCATGATTCCACAGGATAAGCAGCTGGCTGTGTGCTAAGAGTCTGCTTCTGCATAAAAAAAATAGCTCCCCCTTTCCATCTAATGCAACTGTAAAATTACCAGAGCAATACCAAACAGCTTTCTGAGACCATCAACATGTGTAACCTGGGTGACTGACTACACTCAAGCAAGGGCAACCAGCCTTACTAATGCTGAATGTATTTGCATTACTGACTGCAACCTCAAACCCCACTCGGTTGTGAATACTGTGCATGATTCCACAGGATAAGCAGCTGGCTGTGTGCTAAGAGTCTGCTTCTGCACAAAAAAAATAGCTCCCCCTTTCCTACTAATGCAACTGTAAAATTACCAGAGCAATACGCAATAAATCTCTGCCTGTAATTCCTCTTTGCACACAGAGTCATGTTTTCATATTAGTCAGAAAACGAAATTTCTTTGCCATTTTGAAAGCACACTTACTACTCTTTTTTTTGGCAAGTGATAAGTACTTTTACAGTCTGACACATTTTGAAACCACTTTTCATATTCTCAAAAAAGCACATGTCCAAACAGCTTTTTGAGACCAGCAACATGTGTAACCTGGGTGACTGACTACACTCCAGCAAGGGCAACCAGCCTTAGTGATGCTGAATGTATTTGCATTACTGACTGCAACCTCAAACCCCACTCGGTTGTGAATACTGTGCATGATTCGACAGGATAAACAGCTGGCTGTGTGCTAAGAGTCTGCTTCTGCATAAAAAAAATAGCTCCCCCTTTCCATCTAATGCAACTGTAAAATTACCAGAGCAATACCAAACAGCTTTCTGAGACCAGCAACATGTGTAACCTGGGTGACTGACTACACTCCAGCAAGGGCAACCAGCCTTAGTGATGCTGAATGTATTTCCATTAGTGATTGGAACCTCAAACCCTAAAAGTATTCCTTATTTATACCAGTACACCTTAATTTATGGTGAAAACATAGTCCATATTATTTTACATTTAAATTTCTCCCAAAACACAAAATGATAAACACAACTTCAACAAAAGGAATTCCAATGCTATTATTCATTTCTTAATTTACCATATACATCCCCTCTCAAACTCTTAACTCACCTTTAAAATGAGTTAGTTGTGAAAGAAATGTGGCACTCAAACAGCAGATTATCAGAGCCAGGATCTCTGTTCTGTACACCTCTCTCTTCTCAGCAGAACCAGATAATGGCAATGTTTCCCTCTCTTTTTCCACACATATACATGTTAGTTTCAAATCTCAGTGCTTCCCCCTTTTTTTCAAATGTAATCACACATTTCTATTGGTTGAAAACCAACCCTTTTCAAAAAGTACCCTTCCCCCAACTTGACTTCTGCCTAGTACCCTTCCCCCAACTTGACTTCTGCCTGCTACCATAGCAACAGCTCATGGAACACTGCTGTGTGGTGTCAGGTCAGAAGTTCAGCAGACAATGTTTCATTTTCAAAGTGCAAGAGTGCTTGACTTTTCAAACCTAACAGCAAATCCATAGTACTGTTCTTTGGTAACACATTTTTCTTTACCAATACAAATCATGCTTCTATAAATTGACACACACAGCCTAGTTTTTAGTGTAGAATGGTATGAAACAGCCAATCAGTTCTTTTTATTTAAAAAAAATATGTATGCCTCCATTTCCAAACTGTCTTTCATTTCTTTTTACCATTCTACTAAATTACACCTCCTGAGTGCATCCAGATCTCCTTGGAAGATGTTCACAGTGTGGATTGTAGGGCACAGCTATGTCTTCTGGAGTGAAAAGTATGCAGAGAAAACAGGTATGGTGAGAGACCTTGCTTTGCCAAATGTAGACATGAAATGGATTGGTCAGAGAGGGTTAAAGTGGCACCAATTGATGCCATTGGTGAAATCCTTCATGCAAATCCAACACCCTGACCTCATAATAGTGCACTGTGGTGGCAATGACCTAGGCACTTTGACTGGGGTAGGTCTGGAAATGCTTATGAAGGAGACCTTTGCACAACTGTTTTCACTTTTCCCTAAAACTGCCTTTGTGTTTTCTAACATATGCCAAAGGCAAAAATGGAACTGGTCCAATCATTTTTGTCCACAGATTGACAAAGCAAGAAAGCACGTCAACAAATCTGTTTCTGCTTTCCTCCGTGACTATGGTATGGGTTCCATTTACCACAACAACTTGCGTTACGACATGCAAGACATTTATAGAGGAGATGGTGTACACTTCACTGATGAAGGGAACAGAGTCTTCCTCTTGAACCTTAGACTCTGCATCGGTACTTACTTGTAGGTACCACTAAAAAATCACTTAATAAACACAACGGCTCTTTTTAGAGCCCCCTAATATCTAAACACTTAAATCTGCATTTAATTTCATTTATTTTTTTTTTTTACCGTACGCGTACGGTGAGCTTACCGTACGCGTACCCCGCGATTTTTTTTAAAATTAATAAATGTTTTTTTTGTACTTTTCTGTCCTTCTTTGACCCCCTTTCAAATGTTAGGGGGTCTGTAACTCTCTTCCTTGCCCCCTTTTCAAGTTATCACCCTTTATTTTCTCAGTGAAACACACAAAATGGCGGCCGCCGCTTCCTGGTTTCGACCGATTCGAATGTTTACTAAGATCTAACAGCCAATCAGAATCGCGCTCGCGCACGTCACCGTACGCGTACGGTAAGCGCACCGTAAGCGCACCGTAAGCTGGCTCAGATATATATATTGATTTAAAGGCTATTTTCTCAGGAACTACTGAACAGATTTACAACAAACCTACAAAAGGCACTTCCTTGACCTGTAGACTACCTCTCTGCCAAATTTCAAGGAACTCTGTTCAGCCGTTCGGGCTGTAGCTGTGTCTAAAGGTCCTATGGAAAAATGCATTGGAAAAACGCATTTTGGGACCCCCCTTTTATCTCGGCCCCCGCTTGACGAATCCCCCCGAGACTTTCAGGGTAGGAGCGGAGCGTAGCGCCCCATTAGTTTTGAAAATTTTGCGAGGATTCGTCGACCGGCGCCAAAGTTATTCAAAATAGAATGTTGCGGTTTTCCTATGGAAACAGGGTCCTAACTATAACTACCTACTGGCGACCGCCAGTAGGTAATATATATATATATATATATATATATATATATATATATATATTATCTACTGGCGGTCGCCAGTAGATAGTTATAGTTAGGACCCTGTTTCCATAGGAAATCCGCAACATTCTATTTGGAATAACTTTGGCGCCGGTCGATGAATCCTCGCGAAATTCTCAAAATAGGTGGGGCGCTACGCTCCGCTCCTACCCTGAAAGTCTCGGGGGGATTTGTCAAGCGGGGGCTGAGAAAAAAGGGGGGTCCCAAAACGCGTTTTTCCCATGCATTTTTCCATAGGACCTTTAGACACAGCTACAGCCCGAACGGCTGAACAGAGTTACTTGAAATTTGGCAGAGAGGTAGTCCTCAGGTCAAGGAAGTGCCTTTTGTAGGTCTGGTGTAAATCTGTTCAGTAGTTCCTGAGAAAATAGCATTTAAATCAATATATATATGTGGGCGGAGCCTAACCACACATCTCATCCTGAGATCTGATTGGCTGTCAGCACTTCATCCAAGAAGTGTTGGCAGCCATCTTGGGACCAATATACATGATAGCACCTCATTAAAAAGCATTGCAGTTAATAGAAGGTTTTAAGACTTTAGTTACATTATAAATCATTTGTTGATGGTACCATACTCATTTTAGGAATTGTGGTATGTTCTAAGGTGATTTCACCATGTGAAAAAGCCTTCTGCTGGGATATCATGATTGAGAGAAAAATATTTTCTCATGCTTTTACCACAGAGGTTTGGAAGGTGATCTATAAGCTAAACTGAGAGCTTATTTTCTGTAAATTCACATTATCTTTCTCAGTCATGTGAGAATGAAGTCTGACATTCTCAGTAAAACATGTACATCCAACAAGGGCAGAGACTGTCAGTTGATTCCTTTGTGTTCTACTGCAGCTTTCCAGAGTGTTCCAAAGAACTACTAGAGCGCTAACCGTCCTACTTATGATAAATGTATGGCACACCTGAAGCCATCTTGCTTGGATTAAAGTGGTAACTCTTAAAACATTTAATTTAAAAAGGAACAAAATGAGGGGGTTCATTTTTCCATAAAAAGTATGATTAGTGCTGCAGAAAGAAAAATTAGGGCACATTTTGAGTGACTTCTCAAATCCTCTTCTATTTCATTAAAAAATTCTGACATGCAGACTGAAACATGCACTTTCAATACCAGCAGCAGTTTTCCCTGGTGAGCAGTAGCTTTACTACAGTGATCTAATGAGCAAAAAGAGTGCTAACATTCTGATTTTATGGCAAATGTGTGACACATTTGAATGCCTTCTTGATGGAATCAAAGTAAAAAACTGAAAGTATTTCCTACTGAGGAGACTGCAGTAAATGAGGAAATTAGGAAACTTCATAACAAATAAGTCTCCCAAGATGGCCACCAGAGACAAAAGAGCCCAAATGTAGCCCAAATATCACCCAGATGTAGCCCAAGTATAGCCCAATGACAGAATGTCCAAGAATGTTCTTAAAAACAACTAGAGCACTTACTGTCTTCATTATGACAAAAGTATGGCACACCTGAAGCCATCTTGATTGGAATAAACTGGTAACACTTAAAACATTTAATTTAAAAAGGAACACAATGAGGGGGTTCATTTTGCCATAGAAATTATGATTAATGCTGAAGAAAGAAAATGAGGGTACATTTTGAGTGACTTCTCAAATCCTCTTCTATTTCATTAAAAAATTCTGACATGCAGACTGAAACATGCACTTTTAATACCAGGAGCAGACTTCCATGGTGAACAGTAGTTTTACTACAGTGATCTAATGAGCAACTAGAGTGCTAACATTCAGAATTTATGGCAAATGTGTGACATATCTGAATACCTTCATGATGGAATCAAAGTAAAAAACTGAAAGCATTTCCGACTGAGGAGACTGCAGTACATGAGGAAATTAGGAAACTTCATAACAAATAAATCTCCCAAGATGGCCACCGGAGACAAAAGAGCCCAAATGTAGCCCAAAATCACCCAGATATAGCCCAAATATAGCCCAATGACAGAAGTGTGCAAAACACTTATTATTTTGTGTTTTTGCAGTGTTATATAGTGCAGACTTGTCAGGTATTGGAGTGCTTTACATGAGCATTGGTTACATCACACAAGAACAAATTCATTTTGGTTGTAGACATGGGGAGACTAAGTGATTTGACCAGAATCACAGAATGTCGAGCTGAAGCAGAAACTTCAACCTGGTTCCCCAGTTGCAAAGTCTGCAGTTCTGGAAGTAACACCACATCCTCTCCCCTATGTGCAACATTTAATCAAGTTGTCAACTAGATAAAAAAACATAAAGATAACAAATAATTTAAAAGTGCTTTGTCGCTATTTGAAAACTCAGAAAATATATCCTTATTTTAGTCTTTTAGAGCACTAACCATAATTTTGAAGCCAATAAGACCCTCTCATATATGTAATTTCTAAAGGAATGCTCTAGGTATTACAGTTTTGATTACATTAAGATGATGTCAGGCGTTCCACACTTTTGAAATAAATATAGAATGTTAGCAATCTAGTTGTTCATTAGGATACTGTTGAGAGGCAGAGGCCAGGGGCACGGACTCTGAAAATTGAAGGCAGGTAGGAGGGTGCAAAGGCAACAATTTAACCACACTGAGCAGGCAGGAAGGGCCGTGGAAGCACAACAGACTATGGAGGGCAGTGGAAAGGGGGGCAGGGGCAACAAACCAACAATACAGGACTTGCAAGAGAGGCTGTTGGAGGGAAGATCTATTACGGTCAAGGAAGCTAGGGGCGGTCCCCAGAGCCCCGGGAGCCACCACAGAACTGAGCAGGAGAGTGAGTCAGGGACAAAAGGGGCACCTTAATTTGAGCCGGGGTGCCTAGGAACGCTTGCTCCAAAAATGAAGAAAACAGACATATGAGACATGGAATTGGAGGCAGAATACAATGGCAGTTTAATGAGAAGATGCAACTTCAAAGAAACCGCAGAATAGAGACATAAAGTACAAAATACAGAATCCAGATAATCATACAACTGTCATGATATTCTCTGTATCTCAATTAATGGACTGACAGAGAGAGAGAGAAAACACATCTATAAATGCATCATGAGAAACAAGTTACACCAAGGAAAATGTTACCTAGGGACACTCACATTTACTCTTAGAGCAAGCATTCCTGCAATTACAATACAACATCTTTTAAATGCAAAAGTAAAGAGAACAATGGTTAAACATAACATGACATTTCATATAGGTAAAATAGAATAAGATACTTCAAGCAAAGCAGAGCAAGACATTTTAAGCAAAGGAAGACAAGAGCTCCCAGTTCTTGGGGAAAACCTGCACAGCCTGTTAACCTACATACAGACGGCGAGGTTGTCCGTCGATATCTGTGGGTGCTCCCTTTTTATATCATTTTGTGGGCTCCTTTGCACGCTACATCTACCTACGTATGCTACCCAAAAGCTTCGTCTGCAGATTTTACCAGACATTTCGTCATTTACCCACTTAATGCTGACAATGGACTGGGTGAAAAGGTCAGTCTCTCAGGCCAATCGCTTATCGTAAGTTCCATAGAGCAAGCAGAAAATGAGATTTTATACATGAATATATTGTACAGGAATTCAATATATTCATGTATAAAATCTCCTCAGTTCTCCTAACTTGACGCTCTGCGGTTGCCACTTCCTTAAAAGCGGGAAACCTGCCCAGGAAGCAAGTACCAGTCCAGGATGCAGCCTACTGTATGTCGACAGCTTCAGGGGGATGTTGAACTTTGATACCGAGCACGGAGCACTCGGGTAGGGTGGGGGCTACTAGTTTGGAGCAGAAGGCCTCGCAGACCTGCCTTCAGACTGCTATACACTAAAATTGCAGAGCTATGGTCAATTTAACAAAGAGGCCTACATATTGAACAGAAGGGCCTACACAGGGGTTTTATGCTGGCTGAGTGGTAAGGATGTCTCAGGATAATTATATAGCAACACAGGACCCGCTGGTCAATTTAATACGGCCTACAAATGCGGCTGGCAGGGCAAGGACAAGGGTCTCATACTTCAGGTGTGGACAGAACGGGCCAGGGGCCCCCTGTGATACAAAATCTACCCTCCTTCAAGGCTGTGGCAATGTAATAGACCATTGTGGGCAGAAGGAAGAGGCAATGGTAGTACAACCATACATGCCAACAGACCCGATACAGCCAGGAAACGTCCAATGTTTTTAAGCTCAAATGGGCTTTATTTGATCTGTCTCCTGTCTACAATATCCTCTTTTTCAATGTAACTCAAAGGGGAAAATCAATACCCCATTTTTTTTTCAAAATCTCCCTCTTACCAAGTTCAAAATGTTCGCAAGTATGGTACATTGGATCATGGAAGGAAATTGGATAGGGACATGGACTTGGATAACAGAGGACAGGAGAGACATGGAGAGGTGCACCAAACTGACCCTGCAGGGCAGGCATCAGGGTTTGCAGCAGCACAATACACCACACAGGGCATGCAGGACGGGAGTGCAGCACAACAATCCATAGAAAGCAAGAGGGAGGGGACAGGACCATGCACATGGACAACAGAGAACAGAGGGGCAAGAGGCAATGGTAGCTAGCTGACCATAATGGACAGACAGGAGAGAAGGCTGCAGCATAACAGACCATAAAGGGCAGGAGGGACGGATCAGGGGCATTACAATGGAACAGACAAGCCAGGAGGGAGGGAGTAGGGGTCTGCACATGTAAACAGAGGGCTGGGGGCAAGGGGGCAGGGCAGGAGCAGCAAGATAGCCATGGAGGTCAGGCAGGATGGGCACTAGAAGCAAGACACAACATGAAGAGCAACAGTGAGACTGTGATGGCATACACACAGACCATGGAGGGAAGGTGGGAGGGGGTCAGGGGCAGCTAACTGACCACACAGGGAAGGTGGGAGGGGCCATGGCAGCACAGAAGACCATGCATGGCAAGTGGGAGTGTTAGTGGCAGCACAATGGCTATGATGGGCAAGAAGGAGGGTGCAGGGGCATGCACAAAGGACGATGGAGGATAGAAGGGAGGGTCAGGACCTGTGCACAGACAAGAAAGTTCAGGGGAAGGGGCCTCACAACAGACCACACGGGGCAGGCAGGAGGAGCAGTTGCAGCACAACAGACCAGGGAGGGCAGAACGGTGTGGCAGTACAATGGACCATGTAGGACAGGAGGAAGAGGATAGAGGCATGGCATGTGGACAGGCAGGGTGGAGGTGGCAGGGACAGGTTACAGTCATCTGACAATGCTAGGCAGGTGGGAGGGGAGTGGCAGCTCAACAGAACACTCAGAGTAGATAGGAGTGGCAGGTCCATTGGACATGGTGGGCAAAAAGGATGGAGCAGGGGCATGCACAAAGACATCGGAGGGCAGGGGGAAGGAGAATAGGGGCAGCAAGCTAAGCACAGAGTTTAAGCAGGAGGTCAATGATGTGGCATAGAATTGGGCAATGGAGGGCAGGAGGAGTGGACTGGTACATCATACTAAATTGAGGGCAGTGGCAGCACATCAGACCATGCATGGCAGGAGGGAGGAGGCTAGTCCATGGATTCACACAACAGAGGATAGGGAGGAGGGGGATGGGGCAGCAAGCTAACTGTTCAGAGAAGGCGGGTATTAGAAACTTTATTGTTTTTAAAACATTTTGTCTGTGCAAACTACTTAAAATATGAACAAGTATGCAGCATAATCTCACTTTTATTCAGGAAGAAGAAGACGTTAGTGACTGTGACTCCGGGCTCACTTGGCAAAAACACCCCCTGACCCTCCACCCCCTATCGCAAAATGTAATGCCCGTGAAAAGGGTAGGTGAACACAGTGTTATATAGAACATAGTCCTGAGAGCACGATTGAAAATGAAAACTAGATATAGTGTATGGTATAAACTATGCACCAAAAAGTGTGATATAAGATGAACCAGGCATGAAATATAATATGCAATACATTGTGCGCAATGACAGATTCATTGGAGAGCGCGAGATAGCACAGGCACTAGCGCGTGCTATGCGATATGCGCCTTGGAGTGTAATATGCACAGGGCAGTGTTGTGTAACCTAACTAGTCTCTAAAGTTGTAATATAAAATATGTGCTGGGGAGTGTAACGTTGCATATGCACTGTGACAAAGATATGGATCCCAAATTGTAATATGTATGGCATAGCACTGTGCGTTATAACATAGGCATCGAGGAAGGCACGTTAGATAGGGCAATATAACCCGTGCGAAGACAAGTGTGGCATGACATTTTCACGGGGTGGTGTTACAGTGCACATGGGCTAGAGAGTGTCATAGCATATGCACTAGCTAGTGGAATACAATACAGAGGTGTGTGGCACTCGGCAGGCAATGGTGGGTGTAACACAGCATTGGGCTCTGTCAGGAGCGCGCTGTGACTCGCAAGTGATGTTCGTCCCCTTTCCAGAGAGTAAAATAAAAAGTATTACACATCCGGCAGTGGATGTGTGTTTTATTAACTGTGAGGGGGGGTTCTTGCATTGTTTTGGTCGAATTTTTGTCGAATCCCCTTTGAATGGCTTAGTGTGCATGTGTATTAAATGTGCCCGTCAATAGCTACCCATGTTTGTATAAATAAACGACAAGGGTGTCTACCGGGATTAGGCACGGTAGAGCATCAGACATGTCAGAGCTTCACTAGTGGTGTAAATACATTCCACGTGGATTAATTGCATGCATAGTCGCCTTTTAATGAATATCACGCAAATCGTCATGGTGATAGGTACGTACGGTTTGTCCAGCATGTCCTAGGTGTGTCTATAAATATATATTTTTTAAAAATAATAAAAAACAGTGGCCGGCCCTGGGGATTGGGGTCAAAAAAATATAATTAGGAGACAGGCCCTGGGGGATGGGGTCATCAGGGCCAATAAATTAGAATAAGAAGGGGAACCACACAGCCCCCCTTCTTAAAAAAATAAAATAAATAAAAGACTGGCATCGTCCCGGAGGCCATGCCCCCTCCATGCAGCACTCTGCAAACGCGCCCCCAACAGGCATCTCCAGTATGCGCCAGGGAGCTGCGCTGCAGACAGGTGTTCTGAGGCCAAGGCCCTTTTTACACCTCTCTGCAACGCAGCTCTGTGGCGCTTACTGTTATGTTATGTTATGTTATTAAAAATTTATAAAGCGCGCGTACGCCCAAGGGCTTCTTGGCGCTGGTAAGATAAAAAACATAACAAGAGGTGAGTCTGCCGGAAGAGTTATTTCGGATAAGCTTTTGTGAAGAGGTGAGTTTTAAAAGCCTTTCTAAAGGCAAGGAGGTCTTTACTCTGTCTGAGGGCTAGTGGTAAAGAGTTCCATAGGGTGGCTGCCAGGAAGTGGAAGCTGCTGCCGCCTTGTCGTTTTTTCTTGAAACGAGGAACTTCTAAAAGGTCTTTGTGGGCGGATCTTAGGTTCCGTGAGGGGACATATCTACCGATCAGCTGTCTGATAAATAGGGGTCCCTTGCCTTGCAGAGCCTTAAAGATAATGCACCCGGCTTTGAATTCGGCTCTTTGAGCCACAGGTAGCCAGTGCAAACTCTCCAGGCCTGGTTTGATAGGTTCCCATTTGGGTACTTTGCAGATCAGCCTAGCGGCCTGATTCTGCAGGTACTGTAGTCTTTTAAGTTGTCCTGCAGGTAGGCCTAGGTATAGGCTATTAGAAAAGTCAATGTGGGAGAGGACTAAGGCCATGACTACCTGGATTAAGGCGGAGGGAGTGAGGAAATGGGCGATTTTCCTGATTTTCCTTAGTTGGAAAAATCCAGAGGAGACCACGGTACCAATTTGGGATTTTAGCGAGAGGTCCCCGTTGATGGTTATCCCCAGGCTTTTTACAGTGGAAGATTTCTTAGGGGGAAGACCCATGTACGACGGCCAGAGGTTAGGGCTCCAACTGATTTCGCTCTTGCCGGGCAGAATCAACTCAGTTTTCCCTGGGTTTAACTTGAGGTGATTTGAGGACATCCAGCTCTGGATTAGGGTCATGGTGGCTTGGAAGTCCTCCACCGCGTTAGGGGAATTGAGAACAAAGATAAGCTGTAAGTCATCTGCATAGTTATATACAGTGACTTTGTGCTTACTCAGGGCAAAGAGGAGGGGCCGCATGTACAGGTTGAACAACAAGGGGGATAGTGAGGAGCCCTGGGGCACCCCACAGAAAGACTTGACCTTGGCTGGAGGTACCTAGGGGTCTAGTGTGACCTTAGGGACCCTTAGGATTCAAGGGGACTTAATCTCTCAACTTAGAACAGCCACAGGGCGCGTTTACACAGTGGTGAAGGGAGGGGACGGGGCCTGAGGTGACGTGTGCAAACACGCACCATGGCACGTTTTAAATTGGGGATTAATTTCCCTTCAATACTGAGGGCCCCTGGGGGCTAACTAGCCCACCAAGTGCTTCCAGTAAGCGCCACTGAGCTGCATTGCAGAGAGGTGGTCCAGGCCGTGCCACGTTTTACACCTCTCTGCAACGCAGCTCTGTGGCACTTACTGGAGGTACCTAGTGGGCTAGTTGGACCCTAGGGACCCTCAGGACTCAAATGAACTTAATCTCCCAACTAAAAACGGACACAGGGCGTGTTTACACAATGGTGAAAGGAGGGGACGGGGCCTGAGTTAACGTGTGCAAAAACGCCCTGTGGCCTGTTTTAAGAGGTAGTTTTAATCCCCATGCCCTATTATATACTAGGGGCTTATAGAGGAGGTAAGGCTAATCACAGGGGGACCCCAACGCATAATGTTCCCTAGTGTATGTAGGTGTTTTCACTGTATTCTAAGTGTCTTTGAACATAGCACTGGCTCTAGGACTGGTTAGTCAGACTCAGTTACCACCAGTATCCGTCAGAAAAAGTTGAGGGTACAGGATGATTTTGCAACAAGGCTTCTTTCTGCTCTTCTTTTTGTTCTTTCTGCACGTTATCCTTCTTCCTGCACTTTTCTTCGTCCTTAAGGACTTCTGTTGCTTCTTTCTGCACTTCTTTTGTTTCTTTTTGTGCATTTTTTCTTCTTTCTTCACATGTCCTATCTCTGTAGGCATAGTTAGAAATTAGCATTTAAAAAACCTTTGAAATTAACTGAAAAAACCATAGGTTTCAGGCACGTTATAGTTAGGAATTAGCATTTCACTTGTACAAAACCATTGAAATTCCCCCGTTATAGTTAGTTCAGCTAACTATAACTCGCGCGCCCGCAATGCACTGCTGATGACGTCACATATTACATCACTCATGACATGGTCAGTGACATCACTCATGACATCACTGATGACATCTCAAATGACATCACTGAGGACATCACTGATGACATCATCCTTGTGATAGAGTGGCAGACATCCTCTCTCCCTAATATAACCTTTGATACACACATTCAAAAATAGAGACTAAAATTTTCAAAACAATGGACATACCAATACCAGTTACAACAACCTCTTCAGTAATTCTAAGATCCACATACACATCCACTCATTCACCAACAGTCCAATACAGTCACTCATGCATGTACTCACTCATCATATGTACTCATACACCTATACATCCTGTTACACAATGCCACTCATCCATAGAGTTACTCACACACATAGTCACTCATGCTAATAAAGAATCAAACATACATTTACTTGCATATATATATAGACTACACAGTGGATATGCTAAATGGACCTGCACATCGTATAGTTCAAGCCTTAATGCAATCAATTGTTATTAGCAATAGTATTGGGTGCTAGCATGACGCCACATACTCATCCACCAAGAGTAATAGTCATCTCAAAGAATATCAAATTCCCAAGATGTTAAACTTTTAAAAAAAAGGCAATGCTGCACACCCCAAACGTAACCTTCACCCCTTAAGACAGTCTTATTACTGGGTGTAGTCAAAATATGGTAAATGTTCATACGAAAAACACCATAGATATCCGATCTTGATGTGACAGTATATGTTATGTTTATTCTTTCATAATCATATAAGTATCCAGTTTTCACAACGCAGCCGACGCGCGTTTCGCCCAACGGGCTTTCTCAAGGCTGCATACAAACAAGAAAAAGAAAAACACAACGTATCTAATTTTCTGTATATACAGAGACATACATAATATTTTCAGCTGTGTTATGCCGTACAATCTAATGTAAAACAGATCCATAATTAATCATCAAATTTAAAGGGAAAGAGTTCCCCAAGGGATAGAAAGTGATCCCCTTCCTTGTAAAATTAGTAGAGAGATAGATCCCGATAGGTTCCCCAAGTGGATAGAACGTCGAAGTCCAAGAAACCACTGAATCACTGAATGCTACTGTCATAAATTATCAGAATTCGTCATTCATCTTACACCGAGGAATATAGTGAGTGTTAATGGATGTGCCCGTGTTAAATGCCAATATCCGAACAGTCATTGGTGCTCAAGTGTTCCAAGTCATATGATATAAGGTGATGACATCTCACCTTGTACGTTTCGCTATTATTGTTCGTATTAGGTGTAAGGGAAATTCCCAAACTTATACCTGAAAAGTAGAGTTGTAATATACTGTAACCACTGCCAATATAACTCAAATGGTAATCGTCAACACATCTATTGTGACAGTCTATATTGCTTACCTAGTTCCCACCAAAAGATCCAGTAATACGTGACCCAAGTAAGGCACTGTCAATGTTTCTTCGTATTTGTAGTCAGTCACATGTAATCAAGGACCAGGATCCGTCCCCTCTAAATTCAAAGTGCAATGAAAACAAAAATGTACTATTGTGTAGTGTCCGGGTCATCATTTAGTGATGACCACTTGAATACTACATGCGTGAGCAATTGGAAGACTGTAAATGCTTGCTGTGATCTAATGACGGTCATGATTTCATATAGATTGCTAACGGTCAATGTTTTACCGCACCTATTGTATGCTATGTATCTACATATCGAGCCGACAGTTGTGTAGCTATTTTATTCCCCAAAGTAATTCAACTTATGCATTAAGGTCCAAACGCATATGGCAATGTATTCTTGTTCATTACAACGCGCTTCGTATCACTTCAAATATTTACGTGACACTGTCTGTAACGCGAACGGAAATGTATTAGTGTTCCTTACACCGCGCTTGTTATCAATTCAATTATTTGCGTGACACTGCCCATATCGCACTCACCTCCTACACGTTATAGCTTCTCCCGCATGTCCCTGGGCGTTTGTCAACCAAATGCCTCCCGCCATTACGATGTATAAGTAGAAGTTATCGACACAGAAAACGGACTAGCACCTGAAGCGACCAGATTCAAAGTCAGCGAACTGGCGGCCATATTGAAACAATACAACAGTATATGTAATGTATCTAAACTCCGTCCTCTTTTTTACCGTCTCAAATTCCTTCGATATGTTTTGATTGTCAATTTCTTATTCATATATTACATATTCAAGTAGAGACCCGACATCATCACCATAGTGACATTCAGAAAGGCGAGAGAGCATAGTATAACATAATAGGTAGTTAAAGTCAGAAATAGAAAGGACAGGTAGCAGCAAGTCAAATGAGATAGGAATCCTGGCGCCACAGCATGTCACAAAAAATATTGTTTTGAAAGCCTGTTACAACATGATTGTAGTTAGCTATAATATTGCACATATTCCATTGTTATAATAATGATAGGTGTCGGTAGATAATAAACCGAACTATGAACTTATAATTATCATTTATAGTACATAACACATAGATCTACAGAAATTCAAAAAGTTCCTTATCGATGTTGATCCCATGTTCAACTGCTCTGAGGGAAACAATCCATTTACATTCTTTTTGTCTGAGCATACTAATCCTGTTGCCACCTCTCTGGTGTGGCAGTACTACCTCAAGACCATGAAAAGTTATTCTGATCAATTCAGTGTGGTTATGTGTGGTATTAAAATGTAAGGCTAACGGGTATTGCAAATTATTATTTCTAATGGCTCTTAGGTGTTCCTGTATCCGTTCCTTTAATGGTCGAATGGTGCTACCAACATAAATTTTTCCACAAATGCAAATAATACAATAAATAACGAATTTCGTGTTGCAATTAATAAACTCGTTGACTGTGTACATTCTTTCAGAATTGTATTTGAATGACGTGGTTTTATTCAGCGCAAAAGGGCAAACATTACAGGTACCACATTTAAAAAACCCTTTGGGTTTTGCTGGTAACCATGTCCTTTGACGCGTTTTTGGAATAAAGCTGGGGCATAGGGATTGTCTCAACGTGTTACCCCTGGCAAAAGTAATGTTGGGCCTTGGTCCCACCGCCTCCATGATTTTCTCATCATCTGTTAATAAATGCCAGTGTTTTCTAAGAATTTTAAAGATTTCTCCACTCGCATTAGAGTATGGTGTAATAAACCTAATCATTTTTGTGCTGTCTGACCTTCTGTTTGTTTTCATGCGGCCCTTCAACATATCCGTTCTAGTCATACTGTTTACAGCTTTGCGTGCCTTTCGGATGTCATATGTCTTATATCCTCTGGCCCTAAAACGTTGTTCTACTATGTTGAGTTCGTTATCCAATATTTGTGTATCACTGCAATTTCTTTTTATACGGATCATCTCCCCCAAAGGAATTGCTCTAATCTGTGAGGGTGGGTGTGCGCTGGTAGCATGCAGAACTGCATTGCATGCCGTATCTTTTCTGTATGGTCGTGATAGCAGTTTATCCTTTGCCACTACAATTGTAATATCAAGAAAATTAATTTGTGTAGTGCTTTCTATTTTCGTAAACCTTAAGTTGAAGGAATTGGTATTGAGATATTGGAAAAATTCATCAAGCATTGTTTTTGTGCCTGACCAAAACATCAGTATATCGTCTATATACCGACCTAGAAAAAGGATATTTTCCGTTAGTGTATTGGGACCCTTCTTCCAAATATGGTGCAGTTCAAAATATCCCATATAGAGATTGGCAAATGAGGGCGAAAATTTCGCCCCCATCGCCACCCCTCTAATTTGACGGTACCAAGTGTCATTGTGCATGAAAATGTTATTTTTTAACACCAATTCTATCAGTTCGAGTATCATGACAGTGTGTTCTAGGAATTGTATGGACCTAGATTCTAGAAAATATTGTGCTGCCAGGAGACCCATGTCCATAGGTATACTGGTGTAGAGGGAACACACATCCAGGGTGTCAAGATAGTGTCCCTCTACCCAGTCTACATCCGAAATCTTACTTAAGACATCTGTAGTGTCTTTAATAAACGAAGGTAGGTTCACCACCAATGGTTGTAAATATGCATCAATGTATTCAGAGATACGTTCAGTTGGTGATCCGATTCCCGAAATGATTGGCCTACCAGGGGGGAAGGGTTCATTTTTATGGATTTTTGGTAGAACGTATATACACGGTATGGTTGGTGTATCATTGTATAGATATCTATATTCGATATCTGAGATCAAACATTTGTCCTTCCAAAATCGTAATGTGTTCTGAATGAGTTCTTTGGTGGTGTTAACCGGATTATGGTCTAACAGCTGGTATGTCATTTCATCACTCAATTGTCTGTTAATTTCATCCATATAGTCCGATTTATTCATTAGTACAACATTTCCTCCCTTGTCAGCCTCACGGATGACAAGGGAGGAATCATTTTTGAGACTGAGCAATGCCTGTCTTTCCTCCCTCGTAATGTTTGTTGGATAATGTTTTCTCTTCATAAGATATTGGTCTTCTAATTTATACAAATCATTGAAAATGTTATGTTGAAATTTGTCAATCAGATTGTGCCCTGACAATTGTGGTGTAAATCTGGATTTGTGTCTCAAACCACTGTCGGAACTAGCAAATGTATCAAAGTCTAGATCCATTGCTACATCTTGTAATGATAGAGTACAATCGCTATCGTCGATAGAAAGTAGTAATTGGACATCTCTAATGTCCCTAATCGATGGTAATTCTTCTAGATGGGTAACATTACCAATTGCACTGGACAGCTGTTGTTTATCCTGAAAGTATTTTAACAATTTGATCTTTCTAACAAATTTGAAACAGCTGACATGTAAAGATGTGAAGTTAGGAACAGCACTGGGACAGAAACTCAAGCCTTTGCTCAATATTTTAATTTCATGTTCATTGAGTACATGATCCGAAAGATTTACAACATTAACAGTATTCAAACCTGTCATATCTTCAGCATTATTCAATTCTTCTGATTGCGTGCATTTGATCTCGTGGTCACCCCTGTTCTTTCTTGACCGCTTGTGCCTGGTTTTTCCCCTTCTTGCCTTTTTTGGCCCATATCTTTCCTGTATGTTTGTTTGTTCCCTTTCCTGTAGCGTTGTAATTCTAAAAAAAATTTACATTTACTTGCATATACAGTTATACACACACCACCACACTTACTTCTACGGAAACTTACACATACTTAGTCTTTTAAACAATCACTTATAGAAACACATACTTATTCATACAGGAACTCTTTCAATCTCTCACTCTCACATATACTCACATATATACACCAATGGTCACATATACTAGTTTAAAACATATGTAGTTACTCATAAAGACACTATTGAGACAGTCATTCACTCACTAACACACCCATACACACACTCATCCACCCATACAGTCCTGCACACATACTGTGTTCAACACATACAAACAGTGAGTCACTCATTCATGCACCTATGCACTACGTAATACCCCCCACCGAACCATGCAGACACTCAGACTGATACTCAAAAAACCAACTAATAACCTATATAGACACCCATGTAGCTACTCACCAACCCATGCAGCCACTTATACACAAAGTGAGAGACTGATACAGATATTTACATATTTAAACATTACTCACTAAGCCATGTATTCACTATGATACACTTAATCAGTCAGTTACACAATCAATTTTTCAAAAACAAATCATCCATTTAGACACTTATATACCCATTTATTCTTCCATCGACCTTGAGATATACATATATAAAACATATTTAATTTTCAGAATAACACACATTCACTGGATGATGTCATCAGTGATGTCATCAGTGATGTCATTTGAGATGTCATCAGTGATGTCATGAGTGATGTCACTGACCATGTCATGAGTGATGTAATATGTGACGTCATCAGCAGTGCATTGCGGGCGCGCGAGTTATAGTTAGCTGAACTAACTATAACGGGGGAATTTCAATGGTTTTGTACAAGTGAAAAGTCCAGCTAACTATAACACCCCTGAAACCTATGGTTTTTTCAGTGAATATATATATATATATATACATATATATATATATATATATATATATATATATTACCTACTGGCGGTCGCCAGTAGGTAGTTATAGTTAGGACCACGTTTCCATAGGAAATCCTCAACATTCTATTTTGAATAACTTTGGCGCCGGTTGACAAATCCTCGCGAATTTTTCAAAATAGGTGGGGCGCTACGCTCCGCTCCTACCCTAAAAGTCTCGGGGGGATTCGTCAAGCGGGGGCTGAGATAAAAGGGGGGACCCAAAACGCGTTTTTCCCATGCATTTTTCCATAGGACCTTTAGACAGGGCTACAGCCCGAACGACTGAACAGAATTACTAGAAATTTGGCAGAGAGGTAGTCCTCAGGCCAAGGAAGTGCCTTGTGTAGGTTTGGTGTAAATCTGTTCAGTAGATTCTGAGAAAATAGCCTTTAAATCAATATATATATCTGAGCCAGCTTACGGTGCGCTTACGGTACGCTTACCGTACGCGTACGGTGGCGTGCGCGAGCGCGATTCTGATTGGCTCTTAGATCTTAGTAAACATTCGAATCGGCCGAAACCAGGAAGCGGCGGCCGCCATTTTCTCTCTCGCACTGAGAGTTAGGTTGTAAAATAAAGCCAAAAAATTTGTAAAGGGGCTGTTTAGACAGCTCCCACACACATAGCCATGTTGAGGGAGTCCCCAAAGACCCCCCAAGTACAGAAATGCAATTTTTATTTTTTCGCTAATTTCGCCGATTACGCTTACCGTACGCCTACGGTAAAAAAAGATTAAAAAAAAAACACTATCCACACTCTCCCCACCCCGTGTGCAATTGGTGGCTGCAGGCAACCCATAGTGCACGGCTTATAATTGGTGTGATAAACTAGAATATTTTAAACCAAAATAATAAAAGAAAAAATTATCCACACTCTCTCCACCCCGTGTGCAAATGGTGCCCTAAGGGCACCATTTGTGCATGACTTATAAAAATTACGAAAAATTAAAATATTACCTTTCAAAACAAAGTGCATCATATGTCCTCCATGTGCGCACGGAGCGCGAAGCGCATCGTGCGTACATGGCCCATCTAGCGTAACGTGGGCACGCGGTGCGCGTAGTGCACCGCGTGCCCACCGTGCGTGCACGACACTAACTGCGTAAAGTGGGCGCGCACTCCACGAATGGCGTAAAGTAACTTAGCATTTAAAAAACCGTACAAATTCACTGAAAAAACCATAGGTTTCACACACGTTATAGTTAGGAATTAGCATTTAAAAAACCTTGCAAATTCACTGAAAAAACCATAGGTTTCACACATGTTATAGTTAGCGGAAATTTTACTGATAAAAAACCAGTGAAATTCCCCCGTTATAGTTAGTGCAGGCAACTATAACTCACGCGACCGCAATCTTCTGCTGATGACATATGTGTCTTTATGAAAAAAAAATATTTGTAATATATGTGTAGCTAAAAATGTATGGAAGAAGACATGGGCAAATAAGTGTCTAAATACAGTATTAGCATCAGCAGAGGATTGCGGTCGCGTGAGTTATAGTTGCCTGCACTAACTATAACGGGGGAATTTCAGTGGTTTTTTATCAGTAAAATTTCCGCTAACTATAACATGTGTGAAACCTATGGTTTTTTCAGTGAATATATATACATATATATATATATATATATATATATATATATATATCTATATATATATATCACGCTCCTGCGTGTACCAGTTCATGAGAGGCACTCGAACCGCAACATGGAGCTGCAAGCTTCAGACTCGTATTTTCAGGTACGAAGGATGCCAGCTAACTGATCACTTTCGCAGCCATTCACCAATGCTGCCTGACGCGTTTCGAAGTCATCTTCTTTCTCAAAGGCTCCTGGTGAAAAGAGCACGATCCGGTCACGTCCTCCTACATACACTTAAATAGCACGCCCCTTGATGGGCAGTTTTGTATGCACTGCGCTAGTGGTTATGGGAGTTGAAGTGCCGGAGGGAATATACGATTCCTAAAGGGTGAATAAATTGTTCTGCTGAATATATTAAAAACCCGCAGGTGGGTCTCAGCGCGCCGGCTCCGCCTAAATCCTTTGTTGTGGCTCCACATGTTGAGGCTGGTTGATACCAACCCCAGTGGCCCCCTGGGTTGTTAGGGTGGTGCACTCTCAGCAGTATGGCCTCCGCTTACAAATCACGCTCCTGCTTGTACCAGTTCATGAGAGGCCCTCGAACCGCAACATGGAGCTGCAAGCTTCAGACTCGAATTTTCAGGTATGAAGGATGCCAGCTAACTGATCACTTTCGCAGCCATTCACCAACGCTGCCTGACGCATTTCGAAGTCATCTTCTTTCTCAAAGGCTCCTGGTGAAAAGAGCACGATCCGGTCACGTCCTCCTACATACACTTAAATAGCGCGCCCCTTGATGGGCTGTTCTGTATTAAACTGCGCTAGTGGTTATGGGTGCTGAAGTGTCGGAGGGAATATACGATTCCTAAAGGGTGCATAAATTGTTCTGCTGAATATATTAAAAACCCGCTGATGGGTCTCAGCGCGCCGGCTCCGCCTAAATCCTTTGTTGTGGCTCCACATGTTGAGGCTGGTTGATACCAACCCCAGTGGCCCCCTGGGTTGTTAGGGTGGTGCACTCTCAGCAGTATGGCCTCCGCTTACAAATCACGCTCCTGCTTGTACCAGTTCATGAGAGGCACTCGAACCGCAACATGGAGCTGCAAGCTTCAGACTCGTATTTTCAGGTACGAAGGATGCCAGCGAACTGATCACTTTCGCAGCCATTCACCAACGCTGCCTGACGCGTTCCGAAGTCATCTTCTTTCTCAAAGGCTCCTGGTGAAAAGAGCACGATCCGGTCACGTCCTCCTACATACACTTAAATAGCGCGCCCCTTGATGGGCTGTTCTGTATGACACTGCGCTAGTGGTTATGGGAGTTGAAGTGCCGGAGGGAATATACGATTCCTAATGGGTGCATAAATTGTTCTGCTGAATATATTAAAAACCCGCTGATGGGTCTCAGCGCGCCGGCTCCGCCTAAATCCTTTGTTGTGGCTCCACATGTTGAGGCTGGTAGATACCAACCCCAGTGGCCCCCTGGGTTGTTAGGGTGGTGCACTCTCAGCAGTATGGCCTCCGCTTACAAATCACGCTCCTGCTTGTACCAGTTCATGAGAGGCACTCGAACCGCAAAATGGAGCTGCAAGCTTCAGACTCGTATTTTCAGGTACGAAGGATGCCAGCTAACTGATCACTTTCGCAGCCATTCACCAACGCTGCCTGACGTGTTTCGAAGTCATCTTCTTTCTCAAAGGCTCCTGGTGAAAAGAGCACGATCCGGTCACGTCCTCCTACATACACTTAAATAGCGCGCCCCTTGATGGGCTGTTTTGTATGCACTGCGCTAGTGGTTATGGGAGTTGAAGTGCCGGAGGGAATATACGATTCCTAAAGGGTGCATAAATTGTTCTGCTGAATATATTAAAATCCCGCTGATGGGTCTCAGCGCGCCGGCTCCGCCTAAATCCTTTGTTGTGGCTCCACATGTTGAGGCTGGTTGATACCAACCCAGTGGCCCCCTGGGTTGTTAGGGTGGTGCACTCTCAGCAGTATGGCCTCCGCTTACAAATCACGCTCCTGCTTGTACCAGTTCATGAGAGGCACTCGAACCGCAACATGGAGCTGCAAGCTTCAGACTCGTATTTTCAGGTACGAAGGATGCCAGCTAACTGATCACTTTCACAGCCATTCACCAACGCTGCCTGACGTGTTTCGAAGTCATCTTCTTTCTCAAAGGCTCCTGGTGAAAAGAGCACGATCCGGTCACGTCCTCCTACATACATTTAAATAGCGCGCCCCTTGATGGGCTGTTCTGTATGACACTGCGCTAGTGGTTATGGGAGTTGAAGTGCCGGAGGGAATATACGATTCCTAAAGGGTGCATAAATTGTTCTGCTGAATATATTAAAAACCCGCTGATGGGTCTCAGCGCGCCGGCTCCGCCTAAATCCTTTGTTGTGGCTCCACATGTTGAGTCTGGTTGATACCAACCCCAGTGGCCCCCTGGGTTGTTAGGGTGGTGCACTCTCAGCAGTATGGCCTCCGCTTACAAATCACGCTCCTGCTTGTACCAGTTCATGAGAGGCACTCGAACCGCAACATGGAGCTGCAAGCTTCAGACTTGTATTTTCAGGTACGAAGGATGCCAGCTAACTGATCACTTTCGCAGCCATTCACCAACGCTGCCTGACGTGTTTCGAAGTCATCTTCTTTCTCACAGGCTCCTGGTGAAAAGAGCACAATCCGGTCACGTCCTCCTACATACACTTAAATAGCGCGCCCCTTGATGGTCTGTTTTGTATGCACTGCGCTAGTGGTTATGGGAGTTGAAGTGCCGGAGGGAATATACGATTCCTAAAGGGTGCATAAATTGTTCTGCTGAATATATTAAAAACCCGCTGATGGGTCTCAGCACGCCGGCTCCGCCTAAATCCTTTGTTGTGGCTCCACATGTTGAGGCTGGTTGATACCAACCCCAGTGGCCCCCTGGGTTGTTAGGGTGGTGCACTCTCAGCAGTATGGCCTCCGCTTACAAATCACGCTCCTGCTTGTACCAGTTCATGAGAGGCACTCGAACCGCAACATGGAGCTGCAAGCTTCAGACTCGTATTTTCAGGTACGAAGGATGCCAGCTAACTGATCACTTTCGCAGCCATTCACCAACGCTGCCTGACGTGTTTCGAAGTCATCTTCTTTCTCAAAGGCTCCTGGTGAAAAGAGCACGATCCGGTCACGTCCTCCTACATACACTTAAATAGCGCGCCCCTTGATGGGCTGTTTTGTATGCACTGCACTAGTGGTTATGGGAGTTGAAGTGCCGGAGGGAATATACGATTCCTAAAGGGTGCATAAATTGTTCTGCTGAATATATTAAAAACCCGCTAATGGGTCTCAGCGCGCCGGCTCCGCGTAAATCCTTTGTTGTGGCTCCACATGTTGAGGCTGGTTGATACCAACCCCAGTGGCCCCCTGGGTTGTTAGGGTGGTGCACTCTCAGCAGTATGGCCTCCGCTTACAAATCACGCTCCTGCTTGTACCAGTTCATGAGAGGCACTCGAACCGCAAGATGGAGCTGCAAGCTTCAGACTCGTATTTTCAGGTACGAAGGATGCCAGCTAACTGATCACTTTCGCAGCCATTCACCAACGCTGCCTGACGTGTTTCGAAGTCATCTTCTTTCTCAAAGGCTCCTGGTGAAAAGAGCACGATCCGGTCACGTCCTCCTACATACACTTAAATAGCGCGCCCCTTGATGGGCTGTTTTGTATGCACTGCGCTAGTGGTTATGGGAGGTGAAGTGCCGGAGGGAATACACGATTCCTAAAGGGTGCATAAATTGTTCTGCTGAATATATTAAATACCGGTTAAGGGTCTCAGCGCGCCGGCTCCGCCTAAATCCTTTGTTGTGGCTCCACATGTTGAGGCTGGTTGATACCAACCCCAGTGGCCCCCTGGGTTGTTAGGGTGGTGCACTCTCAGCAGTATGGCCTCCGCTTACAAATCACGCTCCTGCTTGTACCAGTTCATGAGAGGCACTCGAACCGCAACATGGAGCTGCAAGCTTCAGACTCGTATTTTCAGGTACGAAGGATGCCAGCTAACTGATCACTTTTGCAGCCATTCACCAACGCTGCCTGACGCGTTTCGAAGTCATCTTCTTTCTCAAAGGCTCCTGGTGAAAAGAGCACGATCCGGTCACGTCCTCCTACATACACTTAAATAGCGCGCCCCTTGATGGGCTGTTCTGTATGACACTGCGCTAGTGGTTATGGGAGTTGAAGCTCCGGAGGGAATATACGATTCCTAAAGGGTGCATAAATTGTTCTGCTGAATATATTAAAAACCCGCTGATGGGTCTCAGCGCGCCGGCTCCGCCTAAATCCTTTGTTGTGGCTCCACATGTTGAGGCTGGTTGATACCAACCCCAGTGGCCCCCTGGGTTGTTAGGGTGGTGCACTCTCAGCAGTATGGCCTCCGCTTACAAATCACGCTCCTGCTTGTACCAGTTCATGAGAGGCACGCGAACCGCAACATGGAGCTGCAAGCTTCAGACTCGTATTTTGAGGTACGAAGGATGCCAGCTATCTGATCACTTTTGCAGCGGTGAGCAGTCTAAATATCGAGTTTTAAATGTCGACCTACAAGTATATCGAGTTGTAAATATCGTAGGTAAAGAATATCGAAGTCAAGAATATCGATGGACAGAATATCGACCCCAAGGTAAGTATTATCGAAGTTAATAATATCGAAGTCATTAATATAGATGTAAGTAATATCGTAATCAAAAATTTCGATGTCAAGAATATCGATATTTTATTAGTGTAATGTATTTTAATATGTATTTTATTTGTATGTGAAAGATTATTGTAATGTATTTTAATACATTTAAAAATAAATGTTTAGAGATTAATAATTATTTAAAATATAATTTAGCGTTTTAGTATCAGAGCGGGTTGTGGTTTTATAGGGGAATAGGGTGGGAAGTAATTTAATTATAATTAATTAATTAATATGTATTGTTTAATTGGTATTTATGATTAATTAATTGTAAATTAATTACTAATTGTTAATTAAATATATTAATTGATTAATTAATTGTTAATTAATTATTAATTGTAAATTAATTTTATTAATTGGTTAAATATATAAGTTATAATTAGTTTAATATTAATATTTCTTTATTGGTATTGTTAATTAATTAATTGTTAATTACTAATTAATTGGTGATTTAATTTTATTAAGTGATTAATTGATGCTTAAATTAATTATGTGAATTTTTATGTGTAGTGGGTTGTGGGTTTATAGGGGAATAGGGTGGGATGTAATTAAATTCAAATAATTACTGATAATTTTTAATTATTTGTAATTAATAATAATTATTTGTTAATTAATTATTAATTGGTAATTAATTGTTATTAGTACGTTAAATATAGTAAATAAAAATAATTTATTATTTCATGTTCTTTGTTGTTATTGCCAATTAATGTATTGTTAAATAATAATTAATTTGTGAATAATTGTAATTTGGTAGTTAATATGTATAAATTTGTAAATAATAAGTATATTAATTATAAAGAATGTATTATTAATTGTAAATAATAGATAAACTGATATTTAAATGTATTGTGTATTTTGTATGTGTAGTGTGTTGTGTGTTAAAGGGGGAATAGTGTGGGATGTAATTTAAAGTTATTTATATAAATATTTATTTTAAATAATTGGTATTTAATAATACATATTTTGTAAATTAATTATTAATATGCTATTTTTTTTATAACTAATTATTTAATTGGTTATTATGTTTATAGAATCCCTATGCTATCCAGGGCTTTCCCAACTGTTTTACTATCTGGAGTTGGAATAGTAATTTTTAACCCTACGCTATCCAGCGCTTTCCCTACAGTTTCACTTACTGGAGTGGGAATAGTAATTTGTACCCCTACGCTATCCAGCGTTTTCACTACAGTTGCACTCTCTGGAGTGGGAATAGTAATTTTTACTCCTACGCTATCCAACGCTTTCCCTTCTGTTGGACTCACTGGAGTGGGAATAGTAATTTTTACCCTTACGCTATCCAACGCTTTCCCTACTATTGCACTCTCTGGAGTTGGAATAGTAATTTTTACCCCTACGCTATCCAACGCTTTCCCTACTGTTGCACTCTTTGGAGTTGGAATAGTAATTTTTACCCCTACGCTATCCAGCGCTTTCCCTACTGTTTCACTTACTGGAGTGGGAATAGTAATTTGTACCCCTACGCTATCCAACGCTTTCCCTACTGTTGCACTCTCTGGAGTTGGAATAGTAATTTTTACCCCTACGCTATCCAGCGCTTTTCCTACTGTTGCACTCTCTGGAGTTGGAATAGTAATTTTTACCCCTACGCTATCCAGCCCTTTCCCTACTGTTTCACTTACTGGAGTGGGAATAGTAATTTTTACCCCTACGCTATCCTGCGCTTTTCCTACTGTTTCACTTACTGGAGTGGGAATGGTAATTTGTACCCCTACGCTATCCAGCGTTTTCACTACTGTTGCACTCTCTGGAGTGGGAATAGTAAATTTTACCCCTACGCTATCCAACGCTTTCCCTACTGTTGGACTCACTGGAGTGGGAATATTAATTTTTACTCCTACGCTATCCAACGTTTTCTCTACTATTGCAGTCTCTGGAGTTGGAATAGTAATTCTTTTCCCTACGCTATCCAACACTTTCCCTACTGTTGCACTCTCTGGAGTTGGAATAGTAATTTTTACCCCTACGCTATCCAACGCTTTCCCTACTGTTGCACTCTTTGGAGTTGGAATAGTAATTTTTACCCCTATGCTATCCAGCGCTTTCCCTACTGTTTCCCTTCTGGAGTGGGAATAGTAATTTGTACCCCTACGCTATCCAACGCTTTCCCTACTGTTGCACTCTCTGGAGTTGGAATAGTAATTTTTACCCCTACGCTATCCAGCGCTTTTCCTACTGTTGCACTCTCTGGAGTTGGAATAGTAATTTTTACCCCTACGCTATCCAGCCCTTTCCCTACTGTTTCACTTACTGGAGTGGGAATAGTAATTTTTACCCCTACGCTATCCTGCGCTTTTCCTACTGTTTCACTTACTGGAGTGGGAATGGTAATTTGTACCCCTACGCTATCCAGCGTTTTCACTACTGTTGCACTCTCTGGAGTGGGAATAGTAAATTTTACCCCTACGCTATCCAACGCTTTCCCTACTGTTGGACTCACTGGAGTGGGAATATTAATTTTTACTCCTACGCTATCCAACGTTTTCTCTACTATTGCAGTCTCTGGAGTTGGAATAGTAATTCTTTTCCCTACGCTATCCAACACTTTCCCTACTGTTGCACTCTCTGGAGTGGGAATAGTAATTTTTACCCTTACGCTATCCAACGCTTTCCCTACTATTGCACTCTCTGGAGTTGGAATAGTAATTTTTACCCCTACGCTATCCAACGCTTTCCCTACTGTTGCACTCTTAGGAGTTGGAATAGTAATTTTTTCCCCTACGCTATCCAGCGCTTTCCCTACTGTTTCACTTACTGGAGTGGGAATAGTAATTTGTACCCCTACGCTATCCAACGCTTTCCCTACTGTTGCACTCTCTGGAGTTGGAATAGTAATTTTTACCCCTACGCTATCCAGCGCTTTCCCTACTGTTTCACTTACTGGAGTGGGAATAGTAATTTTTACCCCTACGCTATCCTGCGCTTTTCCTACTGTTTCACTTACTGGAGTGGGAATGGTAATTTGTGCCCCTACGCTATCCAGCGTTTTCACTACTGTTGCACTCTCTGGAGTGGGAATAGTAAATTTTACCCCTACGCTATCCAACGCTTTCCCTACTGTTGGACTCACTGGAGTGGGAATATTAATTTTTACTCCTACGCTATCCAACGTTTTCTCTACTATTGCAGTCTCTGGAGTTGGAATAGTAATTCTTTTCCCTACGCTATCCAACACTTTCCCTACTGTTGCACTCTCTGGAGTGGGAATAGTAATTTTTACCCTTACGCTATCCAACGCTTTCCCTACTATTGCACTCTCTGGAGTTGGAATAGTAATTTTTACCCCTATGCTATCCAACGCTTTCCCTACTGTTGCACTCTTTGGAGTTGGAATAGTAATTTTTTCCCCTACGCTATCCAGCGCTTTCCCTACTGTTTCACTTACTGGAGTGGGAATAGTAATTTGTACCCCTACGCTATCCAACACTTTCCCTACTGTTGCACTCTCTGGAGTTGGAATAGTAATTTTTACCCCTACGCTATCCAGCGCTTTCCCTACTGTTGCACTCTTTGGAGTTGGAATAGTAATTTTTACCCCTACGCTATCCAACGTTTTCCCTACTGTTGCACTCTCTGGAGTGGGAATAGTAATTTTTACCTTTACGCTATCCAACGCTTTCCCTACTATTGCACTCTCTGGAGTTGGAATAGTAATTTTAACCCTATGCTATCCAACGCTTTCCCTACTGTTGCACTCTTTGGAGTTGGAATAGTAATTTTTACCCCTATGCTATCCAGCGCTTTCCCTACTGTTTCACTTACAGGAGTGGGAATAGTAATTTGTACCCCTACGCTATCCAACGCTTTCCCTACTGTTGCACTCTCTGGAGTTGGAATAGTAATTTTTACCCCTACGCTATCCAGCGCTTTCCCTACTGTTGCACTCTTTGGAGTTGGAATAGTAATTTTTACCCCTACGCTATCCAACGTTTTCCCTACTGTTGCACTCTCTGGAGTGGGAATAGTAATTTTTACCTTTACGCTATCCAACGCTTTCCCTACTATTGCACTCTCTGGAGTTGGAATAGTAATTTTAACCCTACGCTATCCAACGCTTTTCCTACTGTTGCACTCTTTGGAGTTGGAATAGTAATTTTTACCCCTACGGTATCCAACATTTTCCTTATTGTTGTTTTTGTTGGAGTTGGACTAGTAGTTTTATTGTGTCTGATATTTCATATGTTTTGTATTTTTTTTGCTATTGTAATATATCATTAATAATAAAAATTATTCACATTAAAAATATTGATTATTATTTGCTATATGTAATTATTAAACATTTATTAATGTTATTATTTTATGTGTATAGATGTATTGGTAATTTTTAAAAACATTTCGGTGCCGATCACGATCCTGTAAAAACCGGGTACGAACCGTCGGACGGAGCAAAATTCTCCGTCCGACGCGTACCCGGTCGTCAAAATTTACAAACAAGGAATTACGATACGCACGGAACACCATTTCCGTACGATTCGTAAAAAAGCCCGACCGAACAAAATAAACCTACCAATGCGATCCGGGAAAGGGCCGACCTGACGTCGGGACGCTCGCAGCCTGCCATTCACGAACCAGGAATCACGATTCGCACCGACGTCATCCCGCACGGTGAATATTTTCCGGCTGCCAAAAACTGCCGGGAAATCAGGACGACGCGAACAAGGACCACCAGTACGCGATGGACAGACAGGACTCCGCGATCAAGGAGGACCTGTACGCGACGGACACACAGGACGACGCAAACAAGGAGGTCCCGTACGCGACGGACAGACATGGACCCGAACCTACGTGTCATCCCGGCCCTCATAGCAGTCCACCTCCTCTACAGGTTCCGACGCAGACGCCGCAGAAGGTCAGAACAACTAAGGGAGGGGGGAAAGTGGGGGGGGTGGGGGTGGCAGGACCAGGGCAGGCCACAAAACCCCCACCAAAGTCACACACCACACATGCCCAGGACATACCTGACACCCATGCCCTGGTCACTACGAGGGGGTGGGGGCGTGTCCAGCTAAGCCAGCGACCGCCACAATGGAAGTCCGTCACCACGCGAACCGGCAACACAACCAGACCGGTACGTCCCGTACCCACGCCTCAAGAGCGCGGGTATGAGACGTACCACGCCCACACCCACGTCACCCCAACAATGGCGGGACGGATCGTACCCACGTGGCAAAGGCCTGGGTACGGCCCGCACAAGCATCACATAGCGTGGGGACGGAGATGTACGGACCCTACCCCCACCCCCCCTATGCATGGAACGTACACCCACCCCACCAGTGTAAGTACGACTCGTACCCTCACCCTCGTATGCATGGAGCGTACCCCCACCCCAACAGTGTAAGTACGACCCGTACCCTCACCCGCGTATGCATGGAGCGTACCCCCACCCCAACCGCGTATGTACGTACCGTACCCCCACCCCAACAGTGTAAGTACGACCCGTACCCTCACCCTCGTATGCATGGAGCGTACCCCCACCCCAACAGTGTAAGTACGACCCGTACCCTCACCCGCGTATGCATGGAGTGTACCCCCACCCCAACAGTGTAATTACGACCCGTACCCTCACCTCGAATGCATGGAGCGTACCCCCACCGTGTATGTTCCAAGCGTACATATCCAGAAATAGGAGGTGTGTGTGCAGAGTCCTCCCAGCAGTGCCCTGAGACAGGAGGGGTGGGTGTGGAGTCCTCCCAGCAGTGCCCTGAGACAGGAGGGGTGGGTGTGGAGTCCTCCCAGCAGTGCCCTGAGACAGAAGGGGTGTGTGCCTATCACTCCCAGCAGTGCCCTGAGACAGGAGGTGTGTGTGCAGAGTCCTCCCAGCAGTGCCCAGACGTAGGAGGGGTGTGTGCAGAGTCCTCCCAGCAGTGCCCAGAGACAGGAGGGGTGGGCGCCTACCACTCCCAGCAGTGCCCAGAGACAGGAGGTGTGCAACACATGTGTGTGAGGCTGGAAGTACCCACATGCATACTGCCTACAAGGGAACATGTCCCCATGAACTCATGTCAACAGACTCCACACACAAGTACAGTGATCACCAAGAATGCCACGAATGTTGCAGGTGGAGACATGGCCCTGCATGCATGGCCAAAGTAGAAGGGCTCCGTCACACACACAGCTCATGTAGACACAGCTCTGCGCTAAACATTGGGAACACCCTGCAGGGAATATATCAGGGTACACAGAGGAAGGAATACACCCTGGGACAATTGCACCATGCAGTAACTGCTTACATGAACAAAGAAAGTTAGCTAACACATTGTGATGGCACACAGATCCCAGGGTCCCCCCAATGAGCAGCACACTACTACATATCCCACACACCCAACACATAAACACCACCCAAAACCATGTAGCAGCCCCACCAACACCAATACCAGCATAGCAGTAGTGTTATAATGAAAAGAAAATTAAGCTTTATTCAGCATGAGCACAATGTCCGTGGATCGCAGGCAGTTCAATATTCACAAAGCCCATAGGGCAGTCAATGAGTCTCAGCTGGATGGGGGACACAGTGGGATGCGTGTCCCCTACCTTGCCTGCACAGTTACATGCCATCGTCTTCCACAGGGGTGAGGGCATCATGGGGGGGGGGAAGCAACAGGCACCGCAGGGACATCAGGGCAAAGGGGAGGCGTTGTGGGTGCAGGGATGGAGGACTCCACCACAGGGGGTGGGGCAGGGCCAAAGGCGGAGGCCAGGATGGCACTACACACCTTTGCAAGGTCCTCCAGGGATTCCCCTGCACCCGAAGGATCCACAGGCCCCAAGGAGGGGGGGGGTCAGAGGGATGGGTCGCAGTGCCACCGGGGGAGGGTGTAGACAGGGGGGGAGAATCAACCACCCTGACCGAGGACTTCCTTGACCGCTTGCGGGGTGGTGTCACTGTGGGGCTCAGGGACAGAGCGGCCATGAAGGAGTCCTTGGGGGAGATGTGGCCAGGAGAGCTGAGGGGAGGGGATTTGGAGGGAGTGGACTGGGTGGAATGCGGACTCCCACTATGGCTGCGTGTCACACGTTTGCCCCCCAACCCAGTGGGTGTGCCTACCTCACCCTGTGTGTGCGTGTCAGGAGGAGTGCGGTGGACCTTCCCTGCTGGTGTGGTGCCTGTGTCTGTTGATGTGGGTGCATGACGACGTCTGGGTGTACGTGGGACAGGCATGGGAGTGGGAAGTGTGGATGGGGCAGGGGTAGGTGGGGGGAGGTCGCGCTGCAGGAGACCCACTGCTGCAGTCAGTGTGGAGTCTATGGACCTCAGCAAGTTGCGTTGGTCAGCCTGCGATGAATGAATGCCCTCCAAGTATGCCTCGATGTTGTTGAGGGTTTGCCCGTGGGCATGGAGGACATTAAGGATCGCAGCCTGACCAACCTGCAGTTGCCGCTGGATGTCCACAGACTCAGCATTGGCGGCAGCAGTGGAGACAGGGGCAGGGGGTGCGGTGCCTGGCATGAAGGAGACATGCGGTGACCGGGCACGCTGGGAAGGGACACGAGCAAGTGGGAGGCGGCTGATGGGAACTGAGGGGGTGGTGCAAGGTGTTGTTCCGCTGCCAGCTGCTGGTGCAGCCTCCGCCCACTCGGAGACATCCTCCTCGGACCTGTCAGCTTCGTATTCTGATGTGCCAGTCGACAGGTCCTCTGCCGCACTATCCTCCGCCTCTGTCCCACTCGATGTGCCAGCCCCGATGTCACGGCTGGCACTGGTGCTCGGTCCCTCCGCCTGGTCTGTGTCCATGTCTCCCTCTGTGTCCCCCGACGATGCTGTGGGCAGGGTGGAGAGACAGAAATTAATCAGACACCTGTACACATCTGTCACATGAGTCCAATCTACATAGGTAATATTGCATAGCCTGAAAAGGAAGATCCCTAACATCTACTAAACAAGGTACCGATGTAGGGCATGAAACACACAGTTGGTTGAGCCACCATGCCACTGAAATACCATGGAGAGCATGAGACAATAGCTAAAGACAGGAAACGGAGTCTGACATAGCACCCAGGCCCTGGGGACAATCCAGCACTGCATCTGTACCACACAGCGTTGGCGAAAATACCGATGACCAGGGACCATATCCATGAAATTGAGACGCATGCTGCATAGGTAATGCTGAAAACATGCACAACATGACTCGGTCACTGCACCTTGCGTGTGTGTCCAGACAAACATCACACACTGCCCAGACCCAGCAAGTAGAAATCTGGATTTGACATATAGGCTTTGCCCGCCCCAACCACCCCCTACACGAGGCAAATAGTTGAGACACAGGTGGCACCAACATCTCATAGTCTGGGTGATAAACACAGGGGCAGGCAAAATGCAAGATTGGACGCCAAACAGCCAAGGTGCGCCTGTACAAATAATGAGGTACCAGTGCCCATCCTCAGATGAGTATAACAAGACACACAGGCACTAGCAACTGTGAGTATGAAGAAGGACATTCAGGTCAGGCTGCACAGTGGACACCTGTACAAAATAGCACGTCTATATACATGGTGCCAGGGGACAATGGCACAGAGCACAACCTACGCTGTAGACACTGAGAGTGTCCACGTTTATGATGACACATACAACACCGATGAAAAGGTGCCCCAGGGGACAGTAGTGGCCACGCAACTCCATGCTCCTGAATGGTAATGACTGCAACCCACGCCACCATTCCTGCACTATGCGTATCGCACACTCATGCACATCATGTCACAGGCCACTACATAGGACATGCGCGCTGTAAAGCATGACACATGAGAGACCAACTCCCATGTCTGGAGACAGCATCAGTGCCAACTGACATGGAACCCACATGCAGTGAACTTGACAGGTCACAGCCAAGGTCCCAAAACCTGTTACACACCACCCCCACACATGATGCTACAGGCATAGTTCTCGTGGACAAAGCGCCAGCCTACATTACCTTGTGAAGGAGTGACTACACACAGACCAGGGAACACATTGCAAGGAGGGGAAGGGTGGCAGGGGCACAGCGCTGTACTGGGGCAAAATGGATCTGCACAGCACCTTTAAACCCTGGCAGTGAATTCATGCTACTGTGCCCTTACAAATGCCGGTGACACACAACAAACACACATGTACCTACCCCCTTCCGGCTGCTGCTTCGCCTGTAAGCGCCTATCCAAGTCTGGAAAGACCACCGGCAGCACACGCCTGTGGAGGTGGCTCAGACGGCGGCGGCCGCGGTTCTTGTGGCTCTCAGGTGAGTCCCCCAGCAGGACCCGTGCAATCCTCCGCGTCCAGCACCGGATATCCTGCCAGCGTTTCCTCACCTGGGACAGGCTCCGCCTCCGACCATCCACACCCCTCACGGCACTGACGGCGGTCAGCCAGATCTGCTCCTTGGCAGTGGCGCCTACCTGTGAGGAAGAACAAGTGACACCACATCAATACACCAGCCACATGTCACAGAGAGACATTTGATAACAAATTAGCTGGTAACAACAAGGCATGTCATGCAGCCAACGCATTGCACCTTTGTCATAGGGACATGATCCTCTGGTGAGGGAAAAAGCAGTACGTGCCATAGTGGGTACACAGGTGGAATGATGGCAATGTCACAATCAATGATCAAGGCTCACACTGTGCATCACACCCACCCCTCCTGTCTCAGGGCACTGCTGGGAGCACACTGTACCCACCCGTCCTGTCTCAGGGCACTGCTGGGAGCACTCTGTACCCACCCCTCCTGTCTCAGGGCACTGCTGTTAGTGATAGGCACACACCCCTTCTGTCTCAGGGCACTGCTGGGAGCACTCTGTACCCACCCCTCCTGTCTCAGGGCACTGCTGTTAGTGATAGGCACACACCCCTCCTGTCTCAGGGCACTGCTGGGAGACATCAGGCATCCCCCCCCTGGGACCCCCCCAACAGTACATGGCACGTGTGTCACACCAGGACACAATGCCAGAAGTCACAGTCACAACATAGGGACAGTCTGTGCCAGTGGCCTATGCACTCACCTGATACCCTGGTCGCCCATACAGCATGGGGTACTGTGGGAGGATCACATCCAGCAATGCCATGTTCTCCTCCAGGGTGAATGGCTGTGACCTCTCCACAGCCCTTGACATGGTTCCAGGGAATCAGTAGCAGCAGCTGGGTCGTTGAATTCAAAGATGTGCAGGCAAGTACTCCCTCATGGGACCTGGCTGCCTTATATGTGCCTTTCTGCCCTGTCTCATGCACAGGAGTACAGAGTGATTGGTCACTCACATTTGCATCCTATGTTTCCACCTATCCCTTCAAACCTAGCAGTCTGTGTGTACTCTATCGGTTTCATTCTCCTGCATGATGTCAGCTCCACAAACACATTGCAACAAAGTATTTTTATTCCAACTGACTTCTGCTGTTCACCTTCCAGAAGAAATTCGAATTTTGAACTTGGTCTCCATGACAACCAGCATGCATGTAGGCCTTAATACTTGTCCCTCACGTGTCCCCTATGTAATTTTGAGCTCCACACACAGGTACGGTGCGTTCCGGGGCCCTAGGGCACCCCAAATGCATTGCAACGGCCCGTACACGCGTGACTATGTTCACTATCAGTATGGGTGGCCTCGCGTATGCGTACTCGTAGTGGTACGGGCCGTACACACGCCTGTACGCTCCCTATCACTACGAGTACGCATACGCGAGCCCACCCATACTGATAGGGAGCGTACACACGCCTGTACGCTCCCTATCAGTATGGGTGGCCTCGCGTATGCGTACTTGTAGTGGTACGTGCCGTACACACGCCTGTACGCTCCCTATCAGTATGGGTGACCTCGCGTATGCGTACTCGTAGTGGTACGGGCCGTACACATGCCTGTACGCTCGCCATCACGATGGGTACACATACGGCAGCACTCCCATAGTGATATGGGAACGTACACAGGCCCTCTTTGCAGCAGTACAGCGGTATTCACACATCACAGTGGTGACAGGCGGCACACAGGTAGGGATAGGGCGGACATACTTGTCCATGGATGGACATACTTGTCCATTAATTGACATTGAGGCATCGTCTGTGCATCACTACATGTGTGGGGCACAGGTGTGAAAGGCCTGTGATGTGGAACATTACTCCTGAGTCGAGAAGGCACCAGATGTATGATGAGATGTCTACAGATGTACTGTGTGATGGTGCGATGTGTGCCAGGCATGCCCTTGACTCCTTTGACATGTGTGCATGTCGTACTGTGCACTTGGGGTGAGCGTCACTGGCATGGCACGGACACCAACACACGGAAGTGTCCCCTGATTCCCGGTACAGGGGTTATGACACCTGACTTGTCACTACCCACGGTGCACAATGTGACTATGTCATGTATGTGTGGGGGCTTCCCATCAGGTTGATGTTGGAGCACCCTCAAAAGCTGCAGCCGTTGCAGCAACCAACATGTGTCTGTGTGTAGATTGTCATTGCACACTGTTCCGCACACCATGCCACATGTGGTATCGGATGTGAGGTGCACATGTATGCATGGGACACGGAGTAGCGTGACAAGGACATGTCAGCATCCTCACAAGGTATGTGTGGTGAGTCATGACATGTGCACCTTCATGGCAAGGTGTGTGGGCTGGCCTAGTGTAATGTCATGTGACCTGTGGCTCCAGTGTTCCGCTACCAATCTCTGCAAACGGCATCCTACTGCTGCTGATGTGTGGGCGTATGTCACTCCTGTGTTGCGTCTGGCTGTTCACTTGCACTGGGACACAGCTATTCCCCTGGCGTGGCATGGGGAGGTTCTCAATCTCCGTGTGTAGCTGGGTCTTTGAAGGAGTGTCACCTTGCATCCATACGTGTCCTGGCCATGTAGCACATACCTGACTCCCTATGTAGCATATGTGTATTGCCAGATTAACATGTGCTCAGTACACATGAGTTGTTGTCGTAGTGCACTCACTCTTCGTTGTCACTTCCAAATTACTGCAGAGCGCCGCCTCTTGCCCGAAGAATTCCAGACTTGGCTGCCATGCAGGAGAATGACAGCATCCGGCTCTACCGCTTCACCCAACCGTTGATTCTGGAGTTGACGGCGAGACTGGCACCACACCTGCAACCGCAGCACAGGTATCCCACGGCACTGACACCCCAGCTGAAGGTAATGGCTGCCCTACATTTTCCTGCCACGGGTACCTTTCAAAATACCATAGCTCATGTTGGTGGCATGTCCCAGAGCACGTTCAGTGGTGTGCTGCATGATTTCTTAGAGGCCATGTTGATTCACCTGGATGACTTCATCAAGTTCCCAACCCCTGAACAGATGACTGAGGTCAAGCGTGGATTCTATGCCCTGGGAGGGATGCCCCATGTCATTGGGTCCATAGATGGGACACATGTAGCTTTGGTACCACCACATGCACGGGAGGTGGCGTACCGCAATCGGAAGCACTACCACTCCATCAATGCCCTTGTGGTGTGTCTGTCCAACATGGTGATTTCACATGTCTGTGCTCGTTTTCCAGGATCAGCACACGATGCCTACATCATGAGGCGTAGCGGGATGCCTGATATGATGATGTAGCTGCGCAACGAACGGGCATGTGTTGTTGGTGGGTACAGTCTGTCTGTCCTGTATTCAGTATAGCCTACCAGCACGACCGCTTCACCACTTCTAACGATGACCATGTGCTTTCCATGTAGGGGACGCTGGCTATCCCAACATGCCTTGGCTGCTCACACCTCTCCGCAACCCCATCACGCCGGCCCAGCTCCGCTACAACACCGCCTATGGCCGGACAAGGCGAGTGATAGAGAGGACGTTTGGCATGCTGAAGAGCCGATTCAGGTGCCTCCACAAGACCGGCGGCGCACTCCCATATGCCCCGGCGAAGGTCTGCAAGATCTTCATGGTCTGCTGCATGCTGCACAACATGGCAGTTGAAAGAGCAGTGCCACTCATCCTGAATCAACATGACGAGGACCATCCACCCGTGGAGGACGAAGGGCTTGGCAATGGGGCTAGTGATGTGGAGGATGTGGAGCCGCAAGAGGACATCCGGACTCGGCTCATACGCGACTTCTTTGCATAGTGGTGAGTACCAGTGTCTGAGTGTGCACGCATTGGTCCCCGTGTGGCATGCGTTGTGATGTGTGTCTCCACCTGCATGTATGGCACGTGAGTCAGAGGTGTGTGTGGGTGTGTCACTGGAGTGATGGTGACAGTGATGGTTGTACTTCCTCAGTCATAATTGTGACCTAGCATGTTGTCATCCATACATGTGTCGAGTAAATGCACATGCAAGTGGCTGTGCTTTTTGTGGCTGACTTCTTGTGTGTCTCTCTTCCCCAGGTACCTGCGCATGCCGTCTGCTGGTTGCATTGTTGTGGCACTGCTATTCCTCATGGACATGACATCGTGGGCTGACTCAGCGTTACAGGCACGGACACGTTTGGAAGTCTCCATGGGGTAAGGGATGCATCTGGGGTGTATTGGGTGTGGCAGTTGTTCACGATGTGTGCACACTGCCCCTGTCGGTGTTTGGTTCCTCTGCAGCCATGTCGCATCCCCATGGGACACGACATGCAGCTGTGTACACCTGAATAGATGGTCTGCCTGGTTGACAGTCATCAGTGATGGGATAGGGGATTGTGATGATGGCATCAATGTGTGTGACACTGCCCTCGGACACATTCGGTTAGCATTGGCTTGACATGGTGTGGGACTTCGACATCCGCGGATCTATGGTGTATGGCAGGCTCTCCGTGTGCAGCTGTGGGTATTTAGCTGTTAGCCGACGCTTGTGTGCCAGTTCCATGGCGAACACGCATGTGTGCTGCTGAAGGGGGGTGCCAGTATTGGACCCACATGTTACTCCACATGATGTGTTCATGTGTACTTCGAGTTTCCTCTGCAATCCCGAATACATGACTAATAAAGGTGTCCCTATGCCTCCAAGGTGCCTCTTCTCAGTCAATGCTGGTGTGTTGCCACGGTGCATCCTGCTTGTCTGGCATGGTATTCCCTGATTGTGGCTATGTGTCAATGTGTCGAGTGGCAAGATGCAAGCTGTGTGTGTGGGCTGAGACTGTGTATTGGGCATGATGTCCATGACTGTGTGGGTATTGTGACATGTGCCATCCCCATGCATCCAACGTTGGCCAGGCCCCCATTCTCTGCATCCACCGGACTCAAGCTTGCAGGACATGTTTCTGCCACCTGTCTACACATACCTGGGTGCCCCCCAGGACACTGGACTGGATCCCTGACCTCTGCGCATGACTGTTGCTGTACTCAATGTGTGTGTCAGCACGGTTGTTCGGTAACCCCCTCAGCTGGTTGGGCCCATCACGGGTGTGTATGGTGCTCCATGTCTGTCTTGCCTAATACACTGTGACCCATGTGTCCTGTGCCAGACTCAGGCCCCAGGGTGTGGGTGGTTGAAGACAAAAGATGACTCAGGCATTTTTTGACTTTACAAGACACATGTTAGGTAATAATGCTACCAGCAGGCATCTACTCTTCATAGTGTGATTTATTATTGGGGGGGGGGGGGTGGGGGGGACAACAAAGTGAGTGTCTTTCCGGGAATTTGGAATCCAAAGTTCAGTAGGGGAGTTGGTGTCCTTGCCATTGGATGTCCTCAGAGTCCATGCCACAGTCTTTGTCAACATTGTTCAGCCAGTGACCAGAAGGGCCATGTGGCAGAGAATGTCTCTTGATGCTGTGATGCTGTTGCTCCAGTGGGCCAGGTGCCAGGCCAGGTGTCCTGGGAGATGGTGATGTAGCGCCGACCCTCACGGTCCTTTCTGTGGACGACCCGGCCTCCTGCGGGGAACCTCAGCAGCAGGCCGTGACGACATCTGGGATGCTCCGTCGGATGTTTCCTCCTCCTCCTCCTCCTGATCCCTCCCTGTGGGTGGTGATGTTCTCCGCCTTCTGGCACAGGGAGGGTCGGCCATGTTGTCGGCCATCCGACGGAGTGTAGCGTGAATCCCCTGGAATGCCGTCACTTGCTCAGCCTGTCTGTCCTCCATCCTCCGTTGGTGTACCAGTAGACAGGCATGTAGTTCCGCATGTTGCTGGGCCTGCTGGGTCTTTATCTCATCGAGGCTCCCCTTGATCTCATTGAGGGTGGACACAACCTGGGCCATGCCCGTGGTGTCCTGCCGGTATGAGTCCAGGATGTTACGGACATGGGAAAATACCGGATCCCCAGCCAACTGGTCAGGCTCGTGCCTCCGCCGTCCTCCACTCCCACCACCCCTGCCCACTTGCGCCTGGCCTGCCCTTGTGGGCACATCGGGTCTCTCGGGACCCCTGAGGGGTGGCATTGGCGTTGTCGCCTGCCTCCTCCTGGGTGCCCGGGACACCGTGTCCCTCCTGGCCAGCCTGGCTGCATTGTGGTGTTGGGGCAGGGATCCTGGGTGTCTCCTGGGATGTGGCAGGAGTGGGGGTGGTGGTTGGCACAGTTGTACCTGACGCAGGTGCTGCAGGCGGTTGGACACCAGAGGGGCCAGGTCGGTCGGGGTCATCCACAGAGTGGTGAGAGTGGTCGCTGCCGGTGGGATCGGGCTCCTGCAGATCCGGGTCCTGTGAGTGTTCCCCCCCAGTGTTGGGGGGTGCACCACGACATTGACCTGTGTGTGAGAGAGACAATGTTAATTTTGGTCCATGCAACATCCATGTTTCATCATTTCCAAAGTTGGCACATTTCCTCTTGGAATTAGGATCTGTCTTGCATTCCACTCACAGTGCACTTGTGCATGGGTGTGTCCCTTGGGCACCACTTTGGCCCATTTAACTGTGTGTGGCACAGTCTTACTTGCTGCGTCAAGTGTGACTGCAGTCAGCAGTGGAGTGGGCAGGTGTTGCAAGCCATGCATTGGCGCCTTCCGTGTAGCACTGTACATGTGCACATGGAGTTGTTCCACACACTTATGTGATGCAGGTAGCTGTCATTGTGCTCGTGCACAGGTTGTGACATGGCCCTGTGTTTTGCCATGGAGAAGAGGGGGGGTTCTGGCACGGGCCACCCTTGGCTACATGCACGCAGTCTACCTGCTGACGAGCAGACATTCCCACACACCACACGGCTGATTTGCTCTCCCTGTGTCTCCCTCCCTCTCTGTCCCCCTCTCCCTCCCTCTCTGTCCCCCTCTCCCTCCCTCTCTGTCGCCCTCTCCCTCCCTCTGTGTGTCAGCCTCCTCCCTCTGTCCGTCTCCCTGTGTCTCCCTCCCTCTCTGTACCCCTCTCCCTCCCTCTCTGTCCACCTCTCCCTCCCTCTCTGTCCCCCTCTCCCTCCCTCTGTGTGTCACCCTCTGTCACCTCAGCCCAGCTTCCTGGGCACACACTGTTAGCAGATCTTTGAGTGGCCCTTGGCTTGTTGATGTGAGTTTGTTTCTGATCTCCAGGCACCCATTGGGTGTGATGTGTGTCTGTGCGCTGCTGCTGTGGTGGTGTGTGCTGCCACTCTTTCACAATGTTGGCTGTTCATTAGCTGCTGTCATGTGCAAAACAGTGCCTTCACCCCCATGTGTTGATGCAAGGCGTCCGCCATTTGCTGGCAAGTCATTCCTGTGTTGGGACACACTGTTTGTCTGGCTGTGACCTAGGCCATATGGGCAGAGTGCATTGTTGTCTGCTTCGGAGTCGCACTATGTGATTTTTGGGGCCCAGCCTCCCGCCATCCGGGTTACCGTGTCATGTGTTGTTGTCTTCTGTGGCCTGTGACTTGACATTGTCCAGCTGGGTGCATGGGGCATGGTGGCAGCAGTGGCATGTGCGTGCTCATGGAGTGTGGTTGAGTAATGTGATGGCTTGTGGTGGTTGCGTGCCTGTTAGTGATTTTGGTTGTGGATGCCGTTCCCCCCATGTGAGGTGCGTTGTTTGTGTACTCACCCGGGTCTCGGAGTCCTTCTAATCCTTCGACTGCCTCCACCGGCAGTATGGCCATCACCCTCTCCTCCCAGGGATGGTACTGTACGGGTCTGCGGGAGGGCCCTCCTCCGGTGGCGTTGGCCTGGTCGTGTTCCTCCTGCCTCTTGGCTCTGACCCTCCTCCGCAGATCGTACCACCTGTTCTGGCATTCCTGCCTGGTCCTTCTGGTGTCCGCAACAGCATTCACAGCATCGACGATGGTCTGCCACATGGCTGTTTTTGCTGCCAGGCTGGTGTTTCTGACCAATGTTCCAAAGATCTGTGGCTCGACTCTGAGGATTTGATCAACAAGGACCTCCAACTCTCGGTTACTGAACTTTGGATTCTTGGTAGTGGGCATGGTGAGGGGTGTGGGTGGGGATGGTGGGGGGGTGTGTGGATGTTGGGGGGGGCGTGTGGATGGTTGTGTGTGTGTGTGTGTGAATGTGATGAGGGGGTGTTTGTGAGGGTGGTTGTGTGAAAGTGTGCAAGTGTAAGGTGTGGTGTAGCTTGTTGTATGGTTCTGTGGTGACTGGCAGCAGTGAGTCTGTTGCAAAGGCTCATGGTTTGTGTGTGTGGGCCCTTTTTATTGGTCCATGGGTGGGTGTGGCAGTGTTTGAATTTTGGGTGGGTGTGTTATAAGTAGTGGTGGTGTTTTGGCCCTCTGTTTGTCTTTGGCAGTTGCAGGTCAGTGAAGGTGTATTTGTAGTGTTTGTTGGCCATGTTTAGTGGCTTTGTGCCATTCGAATAGTGTCTTCTTGTGTTGTTTTGTCCTGGTTGTGTACGTGCGTTTTGAGCGTGTGTACGGTGTGTAGATGGGCCATTTGGTTGTACGGTGCTGTCCTTGTGTGTGGGTTGGTACGACTCGTACATGCGGTTGTGATGTTGGGGCCTGGGGTGCGCTCCGTACTTAGGAGGTTGTGTTGGGGGTAGGACCGGAACGTACTGGGGTGTACATAGACGGTGGTACGACACGTACAAGGGTGGGGGTAGGACTCGAACGTACTGGGGTGTACATAGACGGTGGTACGACACGTACTGGGGTGGGGGTACGACTGGGACGTACTGGGGTGTAGGTACACGGGGTTATGACACGTACAGGGGTGGGGGTACGACTGGAACGTACTGGGTGCACGGTGGTGCGACACGTACAGGGGTGGGGGTAGGACTCGAACGTACTGGGGTGTACATAGACGGTGGTACGACACGTACTGGGGTGGGGGTACGACTGGGACGTACTGGGGTGTAGGTACACGGGGGTATGACACGTACAGGGGTGGGGGTACGACTGGAACGTACTGGGGTGTACATAGACAGTGGTACGACACGTACTGGGGTGGGGGTACGACTGGAACGTACTGGGGTGTAGGTACACGGTGGTGCGACACGTACAGGGGTGGGGGTAGGACTTGAACGTACTGGGGTGTACATAGACGGTGGTACGACACGTACTGGGGTGGGGGTACGACTGGGACGTACTGGGGTGTAGGTACACGGGGGTATGACACGTACAGGGGTGGGGGTACGACTGGAACGTACTGGGTACACAGTGGTGCGACACCTACAGGGGTGGGGGTAGGACTCGAACGTACTGGGGTGTACATAGACGGTGGTACGACACGTACTGGGGTGGGGGTACGACTGGAACATACTGGGGTGCAGGTACACGGGGGTATGACACGTACAGGGGTGGGGGTACGACTGGAACGTACTGGGTGCACGGTGGTGCGACACGTACAGGGGTGGGGGTAGGACTCGAACGTACTGGGGTGTACATAGACGGTGGTACGACACGTACTGGGGTGGGGGTACGACTGGGACGTACTGGGGTGTAGGTACACGGGGGTATGACACGTACAGGGGTGGGGGTACGACTGGAACGTACTGGGTGCACGGTGGTGCGACACGTACAGGGGTGGGGGTAGGACTCGAACGTACTGGGGTGTACATAGACGGTGGTACGACACGTACTGGGGTGGGGGTACGACTGGGACGTACTGGGGTGTAGGTACACGGGGGTATGACACGTACAGGGGTGGGGGTACGACTGGAACGTACTGGGGTGTACATAGACGGTGGTACGACACGTACTGGGGTGGGGGTACGACTGGAACGTACTGGGGTGTAGGTACACGGTGGTGCGACATGTACAGGGGTGGGGGTAGGACTCGAACGTACTGGGGTGTACATAGACGGTGGTACGACACGTACTGGGGTGGGGGTACGACTGGGACGTACTGGGGTGTAGGTACACGGGGGTATGACACGTACTGGGGTGGGGGTACGACTGGAACGTACTGGGGTGTACATAGACGGTGGTACGACACGTACTGGGGTGGGGGTACGACTGGAACGTACTGGGGTGCAGGTACACGGGGGTATGACTCGTACAGGGGTGGGGGTACGACTGGAATGTACTGGGTGCACGGTGGTGCGACACGTACAGGGGTGGGGGTAGGACTCGAACGTACTGGGGTGTACATAGACGGTGGTACGACACGTACTGGGGTGGGGGTACGACTGGGACGTACTGGGGTGTAGGTACACGGGGGTATGATACGTACAGGGGTGGGGGTACGACTGGAACGTACTGGGTGCACGGTGGTGCGACACGTACAGGGGTGGGGGTAGGACTCGAACGTACTGGGGTGTACATAGACGGTGGTACGACACGTACTGGGGTGGGGGTACGACTGGGACGTACTGGGGTGTAGGTACACGGGGGTATGACACGTACAGGGGTGGGGGTACGACTGGAACGTACTGGGTGCACGGAGGTGCGACACGTACAGGGGTGGGGGTAGGACTCGAACGTACTGGGGTGTACATAGACGGTGGTACGACACGTACTGGGGTGGGGGTACGACTGGGACGTACTGGGGTGTAGGTACACGGGGGTATGACACGTACAGGGGTGGGGGTAGGACTCGAACATACTGGGGTGTACATAGACGGTGGTACGACACGTACTGGGGTGGGGGTACGACTGGAACGTACTGGGGTGTAGGTACACGGTGGTGCAACACGTACAGGGGTGGGGGTAGGACTCGAACGTACTGGGGTGTACATAGACGGTGGTACGACACGTACTGGGGTGGGGGTACGACTGGAACGTACTGGGTACACGGTGGTGCGACACGTACAGGGGTGGGGGTAGGACTCGAACGTACTGGGGTGTACATAGACGGTGGTACGACACGTACTGGGGTGGGGGTACGACTGGAACGTACTGGGGTGTACATAGACGGTGGTACGACACGTACTGGGGTGGGGGTACGACTGGAACGTACTGGGTACACGGTGGTGCGACACGTACAGGGGTGGGGGTAGGACTCGAACGTACTGGGGTGTACATTGACGGTGGTACGACACGTACTGGGGTGGGGGTACGACTGGAACGTACTGGGGTGTAGGTACACGGGGGTATGACACGTACAGGGGTGGGGGTACAACTGGAACGTACTGGGGTGTACATAGACGGTGGTACGACACGTACTGGGGTGGGGGTACGACTGGAACGTACTGGGGTGTAGGTACACCGTGGTGCGACAGGTACAGGGGTGGGGGTAGGACTCGAACGTACTGGGGTGTACATAGACGGTGGTACGACACGTACTGGGGTGGGGGTACGACTGGAACGTACTGGGTACACGGTGGTGCGACACGTACAGGGGTGGGGGTAGGACTCGAACGTACTGGGGTGTACATAGACGGTGGTACGACACGTACTGGGGTGGGGGTACGACTGGAACGTACTGGGGTGTACATAGACGGTGGTACGACACGTACTGGGGTGGGGGTATGACTAGAACGTACTGGGTACACGGTGGTGCGACACGTACAGGGGTGGGGGTAGTACTCGAACGTACTGGGGTGTACATAGACGGTGGTACAACACGTACTGGGGTGGGGGTACGACTGGAACGTACTGGGGTGTAGGTACACGGGGGTATGACACGTACAGGGGTGGGGGTACGACTGGAACGTACTGGGGTGTACATAGACGGTGGTACGACACGTACTGGGGTGGGGGTATGACTGGAATGTACTGGGGTGTAGGTACACGGTGGTGCGACACGTACAGGGGTGGGGGTAGGACTCGAACGTACTGGGGTGTACATAGACGGTGGTACGACACGTACAGGGGTGGGGGTACGACTCGAACGTACTGGGGTGTACCTAGACGGGTGGGGGTATACATACACGGGGGGTACGTGTCGGACGTACGGGGGCTGGGGGGAGTGTTGGGCGCGTATGCGGGCACATGTCTCCATGGTTGCTATAGGAGTTCGGTGCGGACGGTGTTTTTTCCATACGGTTGTAAGCTCGGACGCACGGGATGGATCGTGATTCCTCGGTCGGACTTGGCTTTTCACGTTTGTAAGGTAAATCGTCCGAGGACGTGTCGGACACATTTTCCGACCCGAGGACGTGTGGGGAATGATTCCCAGTGCGGTTCGTATGGACTTTTTACCATGCGAATCGTGATTGCCAGTTCGTACGGCACTTGTACGATTCGTACGGTAAAAAGACCGGATACGAGTCGTACGGGGACATTTTTTACCGGATCGTAATTGGCACCTTAATAATTTATACGTAACAGAAATTATTAGTAAAATTAATTATTCAGTAAGTATATATATTATATATTATATGTACATGTTTAATTAAAGTTTTATTAAATGATATATATTAATTATACATTTTAAATATTATACAATATATTTAATTATGTTTATTTAATTTCTAAGTATAATTTGGTTTATTTTACATATATTTTTAAAGTAAAAGAAAAACGATATTTTTAATAACGATATTTTTGACATCGATATTTAATTTTCGATATTTTTGTACTTACCATGTTGTAGATAGGATGTCGATATTCTTGACATCGATATTTTTGTTGCGATATATTTGTAGGTCGATTTTCTGTCTGTCGAAATTATGTCATACAACCTTTCGCAGCCATTCACCAATGCTGCCTGACGCGTTTTGAAGTCATCTTCTTTCTCAAATGCTCCTGGTGAAAAGAGCACGATCCGGTCACGTCCTCCTACATACACTTAAATAGCGCGCCCCTTGATGGGCTGTTTTGTATGCACTGTGCTAGTGGTTATGGGAGTTGAAGTGCCGGAGGGAATATACGATTCCTAAAGGGTGCATAAATTGTTCTGCTGAATATATTAAAAACCCGCTGATGGGTCTCAGCGCGCCGGCTCCGCCTAAATCCTTTGTTGTGGCTCCACATGTTGAGGCTGGTAGATACCAATCCCAGTGGCCCCCTGGGTTGTTAGGGTGGTGCACTCTCAGCAGTATGGCCTCCGCTTACAAATCACGCTCCTGCTTGTACCAGTTCATGAGAGGCACTCGAACCGCAACATGGAGCTGCAAGCTTCAGACTCGTATTTTCAGGTACGAAGGATGCCAGCTAACTGATCACTTTCGCAGCCATTCACCAACGCTGCCTGACGTGTTTCAAAGTCATCTTCTTTCTCAAAGGCTCCTGGTGAAAAGAGCACGATCCGGTCATGTCCTCCTACATACACTTAAATAGCGCGCCCCTTGATGGGCTGTTCTGTATGACACTGCGCTAGTGGTTATGGGAGTTGAAGTTCCGGAGGGAATATACGATTCCTAAAGGGTGCATAAATTGTTCTGCTGAATATATTAAAAACCCGCTGATGGGTCTCAGCGTGCCGGCTCCGCCTAAATCCTTTGTTGTGGCTCCACATGTTGAGGCTGGTTGATACCAACCCCAGTGGCCCCCTGGGTTGTTAGGGTGGTGCACTCTCAGCAGTATGGCCTCCGCTTACAAATCACGCTCCTGCTTGTACCAGTTCATGAGAGGCACTCGAACCGCAACATGGAGCTGCAAGCTTCAGACTCGTATTTTCAGGTACGAAGGATGCCAGCTATCTGATCACTTTCGCAGCGGTGAGCAGTCTAAATATCGAGTTTTAAATGTCGACCTACAAGTATATCGAGTTGTAAATATCGTAGGTAAAGAATATCGAAGTCAAGAATATCGATGGACAGAATATCGACCCAAAGGTAAGTATTATCGAAGTTAATAATATCGAAGTCATTAATATAGATGTAAGTAATATCGTAATCAAAAATTTCGATGTCAAGAATATCGATATTTGATTAGTGTAATGTATTTTAATATGTATTTTATTTGTATGTGAAAGATTATTGTAATGTATTTTAATACATTTAAAAATAAATGTTTAGAGATTAATAATTATTTAAAATATAATTTAGCGTTTTAGTATCAGAGCGGGTTGTGGGTTTATAGGGGAATAGGGTGGGAAGTAATTTAATTATAATTAATTAATTAATATGTATTGTTTAATTGGTATTTATGATTAATTAATTGTAAATTAATTACTAATTGTTAATTAAATATATTAATTGATTAATTAATTGTTAATTAATTATTAATTGTAAATTAATTTTATTAATTGGTTAATTATATAAGTTATAATTAGTTTAATATTAATATTTCTTTATTGGTATTTTTAATTAATTAATTGTTAATTACTAATTAATTGGTGATTTAATTTTATTAAGTGATTAATTGATGCTTAAATTAATTATGTGAATTTTGATGTGTAGTGGGTTGTGGGTTTATAGGGGAATAGGGTGGGATGTAATTAAATTCAAATAATTACTGATAATTTTAATTATTTGTAATTAATAATAATTATTTGTTAATTAATTATTAATTGGTAATTAATTGTTATTAGTACGTTAAATATAGTAAATAACAGTAACTTATTATTTCATGTTCTTTGTTGTGATTGCCAATTAATGTATTGTTAAATAATAATTAATTTGTGAATAATTGTATTTTGGTAGTTAATATGTATAAATTTGTAAATAATAAGTATATTAATTATAAAGAATGTATTATTAATTGTAAATAATAGATAAACTGATATTTAAATGTATTGTGTATTTTGTATGTGTAGTGTGTTGTGTGTTAAAGGGGGAATAGTGTGGGATGTAATTGAAAGTTATTTATATAAATATTTATTTTAAATAATTGGTATTTAATAATACATATTTTGTAAATTAATTATTAATATGCTATTTTTTTTATAACTAATTATTTAATTGGTTATTATGTTTATAGAATCCCTATGCTATCCAGTGCTTTCCCAACTGTTTTACTATCTGGAGTTGGAATAGTAATTTTTAACCCTACGCTATCCAGCGCTTTCCCTACTGTTTCACTTACTGGAGTGGGAATAGTAATTTGTACCCCTACGCTATCCAGCGTTTTCACTACAGTTGCACTCTCTGGAGTGTGAATAGTAATTTTTACTCCTACGCTATCCAACGCTTTCCCTTCTGTTGGACTCACTGGAGTGGGAATAGTAATTTTTACCCTTACGCTATCCAACGCTTTCCCTACTATTGCACTCTCTGGAGTTGGAATAGTAATTTTTACCCCTACACTATCCAACGCTTTCCCTACTGTTGCACTCTTTGGAGTTGGAATAGTAATGTTTACCCCTACGCTATCCAGCACTTTCCCTACTGTTTCACTTACTGGAGTGGGAATAGTAATTTGTACCCCTACGCTATCCAACGCTTTCCCTACTGTTGCACTCTCTGGAGTTGGAATAGTAATTTTTACCCCTACGCTATCCAGCGCTTTTCCTACTGTTGCACTCTCTGGAGTTGGAATAGTAATTTTTACCCCTACGCTATCCAGCCCTTTCCCTACTGTTTCACTTACTGGAGTGGGAATAGTAATTTTTACCCCTACGCTATCCTGCGCTTTTCCTACTGTTTCACTTACTGGAGCGGGAATGGTAATTTGTACCCCTACGCTATCCAGCGTTTTCACTGCTGTTGCACTCTCTGGAGTGGGAATAGTAAATTTTACCCCTACGCTATCCAACGCTTTCCCTACTGTTGGACTCACTGGAGTGGGAATATTAATTTTTACTCCTACGCTATCCAACGTTTTCTCTACTATTGCAGTCTCTGGAGTTGGAATAGTAATTCTTTTCCCTACGCTATCCAACACTTTCCCTACTGTTGCACTCTCTGGAGTGGGAATAGTAATTTTACCCTTATGCTATCCAACGCTTTCCCTACTATTGCACTCTCTGGAGTTGGAATAGTAATTTTTACCCCTACGCTATCCAACGCTTTCCCTACTGTTGCACTCTTTGGAGTTGGAATAGTAATGTTTACCCCTACGCTATCCAGCGCTTTCCCTACTGTTTCACTTACTGGAGTGGGAATAGTAATTTGTACCCCTACGCTATCCAACGCTTTCCCTACTGTTGCACTCTCTGGAGTTGGAATAGTAATTTTTACCCCTACGCTATCCAGCGCTTTTCCTACTGTTGCACTCTCTGGAGTTGGAATAGTAATTTTTACCCCTACGCTATCCAGCCCTTTCCCTACTGTTTCACTTACTGGAGTGGGAATAGTAATTTTTACCCCTACGCTATCCTGCGCTTTTCCTACTGTTTCACTTACTGGAGCGGGAATGGTAATTTGTACCCCTACGCTATCCAGCGTTTTCACTGCTGTTGCACTCTCTGGAGTGGGAATAGTAAATTTTACCCCTACGCTATCCAACGCTTTCCCTACTGTTGGACTCACTGGAGTGGGAATATTAATTTTTACTCCTACGCTATCCAACGTTTTCTCTACTATTGCAGTCTCTGGAGTTGGAATAGTAATTCTTTTCCCTACGCTATCCAACACTTTCCCTACTGTTGCACTCTCTGGAGTGGGAATAGTAATTTTACCCTTACGCTATCCAACGCTTTCCCTACTATTGCACTCTCTGGAGTTGGAATAGTAATTTTTACCCCTACGCTATCCAACGCTTTCCCTACTGTTGCACTCTTTGGAGTTGGAATAGTAATGTTTACCCCTACGCTATCCAGCGCTTTCCCTACTGTTTCACTTACTGGAGTGGGAATAGTAATTTGTACCCCTACGCTATCCAACGCTTTCCCTACTGTTGCACTCTCTGGAGTTGGAATAGTAATTTTTACCCCTACGCTATCCAGCGCTTTTCCTACTGTTGCACTCTCTGGAGTTGGAATAGTAATTTTTACCCCTACGCTATCCAGCCCTTTCCCTACTGTTTCACTTACTGGAGTGGGAATAGTAATTTTTACCCCTACGCTATCCTGCGCTTTTCCTACTGTTTCACTTACTGGAGCGGGAATGGTAATTTGTACCCCTACGCTATCCAGCGTTTTCACTGCTGTTGCACTCTCTGGAGTGGGAATAGTAAATTTTACCGCTACGCTATCCAACGCTTTCCCTACTGTTGGACTCACTGGAGTGGGAATATTAATTTTTACTCCTACGCTATCCAACGTTTTCTCTACTATTGCAGTCTCTGGAGTTGGAATAGTAATTCTTTTCCCTACGCTATCCAACACTTTCCCTACTGTTGCACTCTCTGGAGTGGGAATAGTAATTTTACCCTTACGCTATCCAACGCTTTCCCTACTATTGCACTCTCTGGAGTTGGAATAGTAATTTTTACCCCTACGCTATCCAACGCTTTCCCTACTGTTGCACTCTTAGGAGTGGAATAGTAATTTTTTCCCCTACGCTATCCAGCGCTTTCCCTACTGTTTCACTTACTGGAGTGGGAATAGTAATTTGTACCCCTACGCTATCCAACGCTTTCCCTACTGTTGCACTCTCTGGAGTTGGAATAGTAATTTTTACCCCTACGCTATCCAGCGCTTTCCCTACTGTTTCACTTACTGGAGTGGGAATAGTAATTTTTACCCCTACGCTATCCTGCGCTTTTCCTACTGTTTCACTTACTGGAGTGGGAATGGTAATTTGTGCCCCTACGCTATCCAGCGTTTTCACTACTGTTGCACTCTCTGGAGTGGGAATAGTAAATTTTACCCCTACGCTATCCAACGCTTTCCCTACTGTTGGACTCACTGGAGTGGGAATATTAATTTTTACTCCTACGCTATCCAACGTTTTCTCTACTATTGCAGTCTCTGGAGTTGGAATAGTAATTCTTTTCCCTACGCTATCCAACACTTTCCCTACTGTTGCACTCTTTGGAGTGGGAATAGTAATTTTTACCCTTACGCTATCCAACGCTTTCCCTACTATTGTACTCTCTGGAGTTGGAATAGTAATTTTTACCCCTATGCTATCCAACGCTTTCCCTACTGTTGCACTCTTTGGAGTTGGAATAGTAATTTTTTCCCCTACGCTATCCAGCGCTTTCCCTACTGTTTCACTTACTGGAGTGGGAATAGTAATTTGTACCCCTACGCTATCCAACGCTTTCCCTACTGTTGCACTCTCTGGAGTTGGAATAGTAATTTTTACCCCTACGCTATCCAGCGCTTTCCCTACTGTTGTACTCTTTGGAGTTGGAATAGTAATTTTTACCCCTACGCTATCCAACGTTTTCCCTACTGTTGCACTCTCTGGAGTGGGAATAGTAATTTTTACCTTTACGCTATCCAACGCTTTCCCTACTATTGCACTCTCTGGAGTTGGAATAGTAATTTTAACCCTACGCTATCCAACGCTTTCCCTACTGTTGCACTCTTTGGAGTTGGAATAGTAATTTTTACCCCTACGCTATCCAGCGCTTTCCCTACTGTTTCACTTACAGGAGTGGGAATAGTAATTTGTACCCCTACGCTATCCAACGCTTTCCCTACTGTTGCACTCTCTGGAGTTGGAATAGTAATTTTTACCCCTACGCTATCCAGCGCTTTCCCTACTGTTGCACTCTTTGGAGTTGGAATAGTAATTTTTACCCCTACGCTCTCCAACGTTTTCCCTACTGTTGCACTCTCTGGAGTGGGAATAGTAATTTTTACCTTTACGCTATCCAACGCTTTCCCTACTATTGCACTCTCTGGAGTTGGAATAGTAATTTTAACCCTACGCTATCCAACGCTTTCCCTACTGTTGCACTCTTTGGAGTTGGAATAGTAATTTTTACCCCTACGGTATCCAACTTTTTCCTTATTGTTTTTGTTGGAGTTGGACTAGTAGTTTTATTGTGTCTGATATTTCATATGTTTTGTATTTTTTTTGCTATTGTAATATATCATTAATAATAAAAATTATTCACATTAAAAATATTGATTATTATTTGCTATATGTAATTATTAAACATTTATTAATGTTATTATTTTATGTGTATAGATGTATTGGTAATTTTTAAAAACATTTAATAATTTATACGTTACAGAAATATTAGTAAAATAATTATTCAGTAAGTATATATATTATATATTATATGTACATGTTTAATTAAAGTTTTATTAAATTATATATATTAATTATACATTTTAAATATTATACAATATATTTAATTATGTTTATTTAATTTCTAAGTATAATTTGGTTGATTTTACATATATTTTTAAAGTAAAAGAAAAACGATATTTTTAATAACGATATTTTTGACATCGATATTTAATTTTCGATATTTTTGTACTTACCATGTTGTAGATAGGATGTCGATATTCTTGACATCGATATTTTTGTTGCGATATATTTGTAGGTCGATTTTCTGTCTGTCGAAATTATGTCATACAACCTTTCGCAGCCATTCACAAATGCTGCCTGACGCGTTTCGAAGTCATCTTCTTTCTCAAAGGCTCCTGGTGAAAAGAGCACGATCCGGTCACGTCCTCCTACATACACTTAAATAGCGCGCCCCTTGATGGGCTTTTTTGTATGCACTGCGCTAGTGGTTATGGGAGTTGAAGTGCCGGAGGGAATATACGATTCCTAAAGGGTGCATAAATTGTTCTGCTGAATATATCAAAAACCCGCTGATGGGTCTCAGCGCGCCGGCTCCGCCTAAATCCTTTGTTGTGGCTCCACATGTTGAGGCTGGTTGATACCAACCCCAGTGGCCCCCTGGGTTGTTAGGGTGGTGCACTCTCAGCAGTATGGCCTCCGCTTACAAATCACGCTCCTGCTTGTACCAGTTCATGAGAGGCACTCGAACCGCAACATGGAGCTGCATGCTTCAGACTCGTATTTTCAGGTACGAAGGATGCCAGCTAACTGATCACTTTCGCAGCCCTTCACCAACGCTGCCTGACGCGTTTCGAAGTCATCTTCTTTCTCAAAGGCTCCTGGTGAAAAGAGCACGATCCGGTCACGTCCTCCTACATACACTTAAATAGCGCGCCCCTTGATGGGCTGTTCTGTATGACACTGCGCTAGTGGTTATGGGAGTTGAAGTGCCAGAGGGAATATACGATTCCTAAAGGGTGCATAAATTGTTCTGCTGAATATATTAAAAACCCGCTAATGGGTCTCAGCGCGCCGGCTCCTCCTAAATCCTTTTTCGTGGCTCCACATGTTGAGGCCGGTAGATACCAACCCCAGTGGCACCCTGGATTGTTAGGGTGGTGCACTCTCAGCGGTATGGCCTCCGCTTACAAATCACGCTCCTGCTTGTACCAGTTCATGAGAGGCACTTGAACTGCAACATGGAGCTGCAAGCTTCAGACTCGTATTTTCAGGTACGAAGGATGCCAGCTAACTGATCACTTTCGCAGCCATTCACCAATGCTGCCTGACGCGTTTCGAAGTCATCTTCTTTCTCAAAGGCTCCTGGTGAAAAGAGCACGATCCGGTCACGTCCTCCTACATACACTTAAATAGCGCGCCCCTTGATGGGCTGTTTTGTATGCACTGCGCTAGTGGTTATGGGAGTTGAAGTGCCGGAGGGAATATACGATTCCTAAAGGGTGCATAAATTGTTCTGCTGAATATATTAAAAACCCGCTGATGGGTCTCAGCGCGCCGGCTCCGCCTAAATCCTTTGTTGTGGCTCCACATGTTGAGGCTGGTAGATACCAACCCCAGTGGCCCCCTGGGTTGTTAGGGTGGTGCACTCTCAGCAGTATGGCCTCCGCTTGCAAATCACGCTCCTTCTTGTACCAGTTAATGAGAGGCACTCAAACCACAACATGGAGCTGCAAGCTTCAGACTCGTATTTTCAGGTACGAAGGATGCCAGCTAACTGATCACTTTCGCAGCCATTCACCAACGCTGCCTGACGCGTTTCGAAGTCATCTTCTTTCTCAAAGGCTCCTGGTGAAAAGAGCACGATCCGGTCACGTCCTCCTACATACACTTAAATAGCGCGCCCCTTGATGGGCTGTTCTGTATGACACTGCGCTAGTGGTTATGGGAGTTGAAGTGCCAGAGGGAATATACGATTCCTAAAGGGTGCATAAATTGTTCTGCTGAATATATTAAAAACCCGCTAATGGGTCTCAGCGCGCCGGCTCCTCCTAAATCCTTTTTCGTGGCTCCACATGTTGAGGCCGGTAGATACCAACCCCAGTGGCCCCCTGGATTGTTAGGGTGGTGCACTCTCAGCGGTATGGCCTCCGCTTACAAATCACGCTCCTGCTTGTACCAGTTCATGAGAGGCACTTGAACTGCAACATGGAGCTGCAAGCTTCAGACTCGTATTTTCAGGTACGAAGGATGCCAGCTAACTGATCACTTTCGCAGCCATTCACCAATGCTGCCTGACGCGTTTCGAAGTCATCTTCTTTCTCAAAGGCTCCTGGTGAAAAGAGCACGATCCGGTCACGTCCTCCTACATACACTTAAATAGCGCGCCCCTTGATGGGCTGTTTTGTATGCACTGCGCTAGTGGTTATGGGAGTTGAAGTGCCGGAGGGAATATACGATTCCTAAAGGGTGCATAAATTGTTCTGCTGAATATATTAAAAACCCGCTGATGGGTCTCAGCGCGCCGGCTCCGCCTAAATCCTTTGTTGTGGCTCCACATGTTGAGGCTGGTAGATACCAACCCCAGTGGCCCCCTGGGTTGTTAGGGTGGTGCACTCTCAGCAGTATGGCCTCCGCTTGCAAATCACGCTCCTTCTTGTACCAGTTAATGAGAGGCACTCAAACCACAACATGGAGCTGCAAGCTTCAGACTCGTATTTTCAGGTACGAAGGATGCCAGCTAACTGATCACTTTCGCAGCCATTCACCAACGCTGCCTGACGTGTTTCGAAGTCATCTTCTTTCTCAAAGGCTCCTGGTGAAAAGAGCACGATCCGGTCACGTCCTCCTACATACACTTAAATAGCGCGCCCCTTGATGGGCTGTTCTGTATGAAACTGCGCTAGTGGTTATGGGAGTTGAAGTGCCGGAGGTAATATACGATTCCTAAAGGGTGCATAAATTGTTCTGCTGAATATATTAAAAACCCGCTTATGGGTCTCAGCGCGCCGGCTCCTCCTAAATCCTTTTTTTGTGGCTCCACATGTTGAGGCCGGTAGATACCAACCCCAGTGGCCCCCTGGATTGTTAGGGTGGTGCACTCTCAGCGGTATGGCCTCCGCTGACAAATCACGCTCCTGCTTGTGTCAGTTCATGAGAGGCACTCGAACCGCAACATGGAGCTGCAAGCTTCAGACTCGTATTTTCAGGTACGAAGGATGCCAGATGTTTGGAGGAGAACAAGAAAATTGTGACAACTGGAGTACGTTGCATCATTAGACTTAGGACTAAGGGGCTAATGACGATGGCGGGTGGACATCAGTCCACCCACCATCGTTGTGGTGACAGGACCACCTGCCGGTAAGGCGGCGGTCCTGCATGGTGAATTAGGATGTGCCCGCCACTATTGCGGGCGCATCCAGGGTCCTGGTCATTGCAGACGATGCTGCTGGCTGCAGCATGTTCGCAATGCCAAAAAGCCACGTAGTGCATTTTCATGCACAATGTGGCAGGCATCACTCGGTGCCTGCCACCTGGGGTAGGGTACCCCCCCACTGCACATATACCCTCCCCTCAAACAGAGGGGGCCCGTAACGGGCCCCAGAACCCAGCCTCCCCCAGCATTTCCATGGCAGTAGGGTGGCTGACGTCAGCATTGTAATCTGGCGGGTGGTGCATGGTAGGCACCGCCGCCATTTCACCCATGCTGACTGCTCCGCCACGCAATCGTGACGATTGCCGTGGGGGAAGCCTGGAGGGCGGTCTTTGTGACCACCATGATCACAAAGTGATCCTCCCCGCCACACCAAATGTAGCAGGGGAAATGGGAGTCAGATGGCGGAGGGACCGCCACCACCGGCCCAGCAGTGGTGGACCCTCCACCATCGAAATGAGCCCCTAAGACTCCTACAGGTTTGAATAACAACGAGGAAATGTATGTTCACTTATACAATGAACCCTACTAACTATGTGTTTGAAATGTGCCTTGATATGATACCAGTCATGGAATTATAATTGTCTGATTTAATGGGTTCATGTACTATACCAAAAAGAAATTATAGATTATAATACTCAATTATATATCTATCTTAATGTTCATTCAGCTAGGACATATGGTGACACAAGTCATTCCAAGAGAATATATTTCATCAACTAAAAAAATGAACTTACAAATTCACTGAAAAAAACAAAGGTTACAGGGACCTTAAAGTTATGCTCAGATTTCACTTGTACAGAACCCCTGACCATGTCATGACTGATGTATTATGTGAGGTCATAAGCCGTGCATTGTGGGGGCATAATTTATAGTTAGCTCAGGTAACTATAACTGCTGAATTTCTATGAGTGAAATCTGAGCCCAACTATGACATCCCTGTGACCTTTGTTTTTTTCAATGAATTTCTAATGTAGTTTTAATTATATTTCCTACACTTTAATGGCCATGTAATCATTGGTTTTTAAGTGAATTTCAATGTTTTTTTAACTACTAGGCATGTTTGCAGAGTGGAGGAAAAAGGGGGTGGGGCCTTGACAAGCTCTCAGCAATCCCACTGTGTGGGCCTTACTGGAGGTAAGAAGAGGGGTTCTTTGCCCCAAAGGAGCCTCAGCATCCAAGGAGAGGTCATCTCCCAACCTGTAGTGCACCTGGAGGCACTTTTGTAGAGTGTGGAGAAAGGGGATGAGCCTCCAGCCAGCTCTCAGCAATCTTGCATTGTATGACTTACTGGAGGTAACAAAAGGGGTTCTTGGCCCCCACGGACCCTGAGCATCCAAGGGAACTTCATACCCCATACAAGCACTGTCACACACTCTCAACTATTTATGAGAGTGTACACTCCCTTATACTCTCTTTATACTCGCACATAAGCACACACTCATACACAAACTACAAATCACACAGCTTCTTGAGCTCTCTTACAAATACACAATGTCTAACACATTGACATCTGCATCCTCCTTCAGACTCACGCTTTCAAACATAGACTTCCTTCAGTGCACTTATACTGGCTCACACACGTCCTCCATACTGTTTTTTGAATTGTGACTAGCCTGTCCAGTATATGCACACCTACTATAAATCAACAAACAAACCCTCTCTCGCAGTCTGTTACTCTACATTTGTGACCATGTTCGCAGCAGCTACATTTTGTGAGCGTATTTCTCTTGATGTTTATAGTTTCACTGTGGTTTTCAGACCCCCATGGCCACATATATCCAGCCACCTCTGACCAGACTCGGTCTCACTGCCATGCACCCGTGATTGCACTGCTTCCCCTCACTCCTAGACATACCTCACTCCGTGTGCCTCACTGTAGCTGCAGCTCACTATCCTATCCAGCTGCACCTCTCGTTCTGTCCCACATTTGACCTCTCTCCTGGTTGTGGCAAGCAGTCCCCACACCAAGATTGAATGCTAATGCTGCAAACTCTGCTCTCTGAAAGGTGAAGCTTCCATTGGTGCAGCAGAAGTATTGATGCACTGAACCCTAATTATTGTTGTATGTTAGAAATAAACCACTTGTCACAGGAACAATGTCTTTCCCAGCACTAGGGCCCAAGACAGATTGGCTACATTACTAAGCTCTCTGAATGCCTAGTGCACCTTGGAGTTTGGGAGCTTCACTTTCCTGTCCCTCTTTTTCGAATGAAAAATTACCTGACAGCGACAGTCCCCGCATTCATGTGGGTGCCCCTCCACCCACATACCAGTGCCTTCTGGACACTCCATGACACCAGAACATGTCTTGACCACACTGCACTGCACACAATAGTAAGCTCACACAAAACTCCAGGCACGCATGCAAAATGTGCATATGCTCATGCACTTCTGGAGATGGAAAAGCACCTGAGGAGAAGGTAAGTGTCCACAAACCAGACACTTAACAGATCTTTTGGTAGAGTGCCAGCTGTTTCTTCTGTCTGCGTCCCACTAGCAGATAGCGGATTATAGGCTGATCGAGGTCAACTTAGTATTTCATTCTTCCGATGTAGACAACACAAGTGACACTGGTGTGAAAGCAGAGAAATAGTTCCTGTGTATAGCACATCAAAGCTGCAACCAGAGGTAGTTTGGGCAATGCAAACACAATGTCATTTTTATGATGTAATATTTGCCTGACAACCTCATGTACTTCATTGGTCAGTCTGAGAATTTAAATATTGGGGTGTCAACCCATGCCAAAACCTGTCTCTTGACATGAGTCCGTTGCCTGATACATTTCTCACTGGAATCATTCTTGGGTGTTCTCTTTACCAAGCCTGTAAAACCAAAGTATAGCAGAGTATGTTTATGCACATTACTCAGAAACTGCCATGAATTCTGAGGGAAACGTTCCAAAAACCGAAAGAGTGATGGATATTATTGAAAAGATCTTTCTAAGGCTAAAGAGATGTGATCCTGAAGCAGTCGCCCTTCATTTATAGTTTTGTTGTGCACAAGAAACATAGGTGCTGGTCAGGAAAAAGCCAATTCCGATTTTTATCCTCCTTGATGCACATAACAAGAAACCACCGATTTTTGGTAAAAGCAATGGAGTATGAAGGGTATGATGGGCTTAGTTTGCTAATCATATTTCAGACACAGACAAATAACTTAAATTTAGCCAGATAACAGTGCTGCCTGGTACCATAGCACGTAGAAGTCTATAGTCGTTTAGTGCTACAGAAGCACACCTTTAGAATTCTTGATCTATCCCATTACCATTTTGATAGTGCTGCCCGCAGGTCAATGGTGAATGATGGAGGTCTGACGGGGTATCCTCCGGAGATCTCCTCTGCCTGGCGCACCACACCACTTCCTTGCCCAGAGCCTCCCTCAAGGATGTACTGTCCCTGCCGAAGCAGCAACCCCGGATAATCCCTCAGGAATTGCCATCCTCGGATATAATACTTTGAGTGGCCAGCCCTCCCCTGGAGGCACCCTGATTAGTGGCAGGGCCATTTTACCAAATTTAGCTGCAGGGATTTATGGGGAGCCTGTGAGTGACGCTAGAAGAAGCGATCAGGTAGAACAGTTGAGGTGTTAATTATAAACTTCCCGAAGGAGCAGCTGATGAGGGGTGACACATGGCCTTAGGTCTGTGTCTGGAACAAACAGTTAAAATCAAGCACACATCAAAACCAGCAGCCTCATAAAATGAGCCTAGCCTGGACCCATAGCTTTAGAATTGACAGGTACTGAGGAAAAGGGAGGAGGTTGTGGAGGGAAGTGTGGGGCATCATGTGAACCGTTTATTCACTGCTTCTTCATCACCCTTCCCACTCCCGCCTTGCTCAAGGCACAAGTTGATTCGAAAAGCACTGCATATAAAAAGGGCTCATGATGTGCCCAAAGCCCTGGTAGGAGAATCTGTGGTATGAGGTGTGCCCTGGCACATGTAAGGGGTGGCACAGAACACTGTGTTTACAGGAGAGAACGATTCAGTAGAGAGACGTGCCAAACTCTGGGGTACACAGGGATTCCTAGCAATGAAATAACCCCTGGGGGACTATTGAATGCACGCCAGTATAGAAGCACTCTAGTAGGTCCCTGATTGTCCCCCGGGGGCACCACACAATGCTCTATGGATCGGAGCAAAGGAACATACAAAGTCAAGCTGAGACCCATGATGCACACAGCACCCCGCATGCACCTGGGACTTGGCCTAACCGGGGGCCTATTAGAAAAGAAGCACAGGAGACCACACTTCTTTTTTAACCAGCCTTGGATCCACTGTGCTTCTAGTTGGAAATTAAACAAAAACAATGCTTTTTTGGCCCTGTGGGACTCCCCCAAGAGGCCTAGGGGGTCAAGGTATTCCTACCCTGCCCCATCTCTATTTTTTAACTATTTTCTGTGGGACTCAGCTACAGCTGTGTCTCAAAGTGGCTGCCAACACTTTCTGGTTTGAAGTGTTGGCAGCCAATCAGAACTCAGCACAAGATCAGGAGGGGTCGCAGATCCTCCCCGTCCCTACATATACACCAGAAAATGTATGTTAATGACTCTCAACTACTGAGCAAATATACACCAAATCACAAAAAGGCACTTCCCTCGACCAACAGCTACCTTTCTTTCAAATTTGGTGTAATTCTATTCAGCGGTTCGGGCCATAGCCGTGTCTAAAGTTCCTATGGAAATTAACATGGGGAAAATGCATGACCCCCTCTTTTTCTTTCCCCGGCTTGACAAATTACCCCAAAACTTTCAAGACAGCAGCTGAAGTGAGTGCCAAACTAGTTCTGAAAATCTTGCGAGGGCTCATCAAACGACACCAAAGTTATAGACAAATGATACATCATTCTTCCTATGGAAAGTTCATATATTACCTACTGGCGGTCGCCAGTAGGTAGTTATAGTTAGGACCACGTTTCCATAGGAAATCCGCAACATTCTATTTTGAATACCTTTTGCGCCGGTCGACGAATCCTCGCGAATTTTTCAAAATAGGTGGGGCGCTACGCTCCGCTCCTACCCTGAAAGTCTCGGGGGGATTCGTCAAGCGGGGGCTGAGATAAAAGGGGGGTCCCAAAACACGTTTTTCTCATGCATTTTTCCATAGGACCTTTAGACACAGCTACAGCCCGAACGGCTGAACAGAATTACTTGAAATTTGGCAGAGAGGTAGTCCTCAGGTCAAGGAAGTGCCTTTTGTAGGTTTGGTGTAAATCTGTTCAGTAGATTCTGAGAAAATAGCCTTTAAATCAATATATATATCTGAGCCAGCTTACGGTGCACTTACGGTGCGCTTACCGTACGCGTACGGTGACGTGCGCGAGCGTGATTCTGATTGGCTCTTAGATCTTAGTAAACATTCGAATCGGCCGAAACCAGGAAGCGGCGGCCGCCATTTTCTCTCTCGCACTCTGAGTGGGGCAGCATAAATGAAGCCCAAAAATGTGTAAAGGGGCAGTTTATTGAGATAATATTCACCCAGCAGTGATATACGGGCCCCCAAACAACCCCCAAGGCCAAAAAAAAAAATTTTTTTTTTTCGAAAAATCGCCGATTACGCTTACCGTACGCGTACGGTAAAATTTGAATAAAAAAAAAATACTATCCACACTCTCCATAACCCATGTGCAAATGGTGCCCGCAGGGCACCATTTGTGCATGACTTATAAATAGTTGCAAATAATAAAAAAAACATTTCACAACGATGCGCATAATATGTCCCCCATGTGCGTACATGGCCCATCCTGCATAATGTGGGCACGCGGTGCGCGCAGCGCACCGCGTGACCACCGTGCGTGCATGGCACATGTTATAGTTAGCTGTACATTTTACTAATAAAAAACCAATGAAATTCCCCCATTATAGTTACTGTCGGCAACTATAACTCACGCGACCGTCATCCTCTGCTGATGACATATGTGTCTTTATGAAAAAAAAATATTTGTAATATATGTATAGCTAAAATTTAATGGAAGAAGACATGGGCAAATAAGTGTCTAAATACAGTATTAGCATCAGCAGAGGCTTACGGTCGCGTGAGTTATAGTTGCCTACAGTAACTATAACGGGGGAATTTCATTGGTTTTTTATCAGTAAAATGTACAGCTAACTATAACATGTGTGAAACCTATGGTTTTTTCAGTGAATATATATATATATATATATATATATATATATATATATATATACACTGAAAAAACCATAGGTTTCAGGGGCGTTATAGTTAGCTTGACATTTCCCTCGTACAAAACCCTAGAAATTCCCCTGTTATAGTTAGTTCAGCTAACTATAACTCGCGCCCCCGCAATGCACTGCTGATGACATCACATATTACATCACTCTTGACATGGTCAGTGACATCACTGATGAAATCACTGATGACATCTCAAATGACATCACTGATGACATCTCAAATGACATCACTGATGACATCACTGATGACGTCATCCATTGAGTATGTGTTTCTGAACAGTTTTAATATGTTTAATATATATAGGGAAAGGCCGGTGGAAGAATGAGTGGGTGTACAAGTGTGTGAATGGATGATTTTCTAGGTGCGTAACTGACTCTATAAGTGAGTCATTAAATGTATCTTACTGCAGACTAGTGACTAAACTGTGTGAATGTCTGTATCTGTCTATCTGTTGGTGTATAAACGGCTGCATGGTTTTGTGAATAGCAATATGAGTGTCTCTATGGGTTATTGATTGGTTGTCTGAGTTTCTGTATGGGTGCCTGAGTGTATGTGTGGGTGGGGTGTGTGTGACTCTGTGCATAGATGTGTGAGTGGGTGATTCTATGGGTGCATGGTTTTAAGAGTGTAACTTTGATGGACTGTATGGTTGGGTGAGTGTATGTAAGGGTGTGTTAGTCATTGAATGTATATCTCAGTTGTACATGTGACAGTAACTACATATGTGAAACACAGTGTATATGTGTATAAGAGTAAATAACTATCTATATGTGAGTGTGTGATTGTGGGACTGGCTGTATGGATGAGTGTGTGCTTGTACTAGTAATTGAATAAGAGTGTCCCAAATGTTATGGTTACAACATGAGAATGGCCGCAATGTTCTGATTATTAATTATTATAATAACCTATTTGATCAGACGCGTTTATTTGCGGTCATGGAACTAATGGGCGCCCTTGATAAATTGTGCTCTGACAATCTTATTAATATTGATTTTATTTGGGTGGGTGATTTTAATATCTCTCTCTGTCATCTATCCCTAGTTGAGGCCTGTGGGTACACCACTGATAGTGAAGAGGTGGAAGTCCATTTCCCACATAATTCTTATAGAGAGATGTTGAACTCTGTTATGGCCAAATATGACCTAGAAGTTCTGCAGAGTGTAAAAGATGATCAGGGTAATCATGTCCCTACATTCACTGGTAGGGGCGCCAGTACCGTAATCGATCATATAGTAATCTCGGCGAACATCAATGTTTTCTGTGGAACTCCGGTGACCCTGGATTTATCTGTTAGTGACCATAACTGTATTGTTTCATGTCTGTCCATATGGGGTTCTAAGAAGCAGGTGACCGAAACTGTCGTAAATGATGTTGTTTTATGTAGAGCTAATGGTTACAGGATTAAGTGGAATGTTACTAATTCAGAGAAGTATTTGAACAGAATTGTGACCACTTGTTTACCTGAGATAAGCAAGTGTTTGGACATAAACGCCGGTTATTTAGGCATTTTACAATGTTTTGGTGAAATTAATGAAAAAATTATTAAAGTTCTGACCATCTCCAATGTTAAGCGACATAAACAGGAAAGGGGATGGTTTGATAAAGCCTGCACCGAGGCATTACAAAAGTTAAAGAAAGCCCTTTTGTGCAGTCCTCGGAATAGATTAATTATCTCTAACTGTAGAATAGCCTATAAGGAGCAGCTAAAGCGTAGGAGGCGCGAACTTCAGGAGGAAGCATAGGAGAAATTGACCGTCGCGGTGGAGCTATCTAATAGCAAGCTCTTCTGGGATACGGTCAATAGCCCTTTTTTAAAGAATGACGATATACCCACCATTACATCTCAAGTCAGCAAGGAAAGTTGGGTCCTTCATTTCACATCTATTTTTAATAGTAGCGATATTACTAGTTTGTCAAGATCTACTGCAGTTGTGTGGCCTATTATCCCTCTTAATATTACACCCCTTGAAGTAGTAACTGCTTTAAGATTTAGTAAAGGTGGAAAAGCCCCTGGTCCAGACGGAGTGCCAATCGATCTTTATAAGGCGGATACGACAATATGGGGCCCTGTTTTATCTAATGTCTTTAATGCAGCTATAGTGGAAAAGATACCCCCGACTTGGGGGGAGTCTATTATTATTCCAATATATAAAAAGGGAAACAGATCTGAAGCTAAAAATTATCGCCCCATATCCCTTTTAGACTCATCATTAAAAACTATGAGCCGGGTATTATTATTTAGGTTAGAAGAGTGGGCGGAGGATAACAAGATCCTGGCTCAATCTCAATTAGGGTTCAGGAAAGGCCAGGGGACACTGGAACAATGTATACATTTGGATCTTATTATCGGGAAATACACGCGCGCAAAGCAGGGATCTCTTTTTCTCTGCTTTGCAGATCTTAGTAGCGCGTTTGACTTGGTGGATCACCATTTATTATGGTCAACTCTATTGGATCTTGGTGCCCCCCAGGTTATTATCTACTTTCTGGCAAGACTTTATACTAAGTTATCTGCAAGTATACGCTATGGTCAAGCAGGAGAATGTACACGTCAAATTGCGGTGAGTCTTGGCATTAGGCAAGGCTGTGTGTTGGCACCCCTTCTTTTTTCCCTTTTTATTAATGCAATTGAAGCTGATCTTAAAAAGGTTAAATGTGATGCCCCGCAAATTGAGGGACAGGATATACCTGTGTTGCTTTATGCCGACGATACTGTACTCCTTTCAAGAACTCCCATTGGTCTACAAAAATTCATGGATAGGTTCTCTGATTTCATAAAAGGGAGGAAATTAAAACTTAATAACTCTAAGACTTTCATTTTACCATGTGGACGGAAAATGAGAAATATGAAATCCTTCTATATCGAGAACCACAAAATTCTTTTAGTGAATACATTTTGTTATCTTGGCATTATGTTTTCTAGCAATGGCATGTGGCATCAAGAGATTTTAAATGTTAAGGCCAAAATGTCCAAAAGCGCTTATGGCATTTTAAAATTTGCTATTAAATTGGGGGATCATCGTATATCTGATATGCTACATATTTATAGAAATAAATGTGTTTCGGTCGCGCTCTACGGAGCAGGGGTTTGGGGCCTTTGCCCTCATGGAGAGCTTCAGGTGGAGGAAAACGTCTTTTTAAAACAGCTATTATGTTTACCTTTGTCTGCCCCCACTGTTTTAATTCACAATGAAGTGGGGTTGAACTATCTGACTGACCTGATAGAGTTAAGACCTCTAATGTTATGGCGATCAATCTGGATGAAGAATGAGACCGGGTTTAATAGAAGTATTATAAATGACTGTCTTCGTCTTGATAAATGCCTACAAATCCCCTGGTTAAAATATGTTGTATCTACATTTAAGGACCTATTGCAGGTAAATATCTTAGAAAATCCAAAATATGCGACCGATATTTCTAAGTCAGAACTCAAATTCATTTACCTGAGGGAAAAAGCACAACGCCGTCTTCCTAAGTTTATGCAGCTAGCTACCGTGGCTTTTTATTATTCCCAGGAGTACACTGTAGGGTTTCAACAATACCTATCAACGGTGACTAGAAACTCACATCGTGTCGTATTGACCCGACTGAGATTCGGTATTGTTCACCATTTGGTGGCCTTTCCATGCATAAGAAAATATCCTACTATTTCCTGTCCATGTGATGGTGTCACCAAACAGAGTGTTACCCATTTTCTCCTTACATGTGATTTTTATATGCATTTGCGCATTATCTATCTCAAACCTCTTTTTAAAAAATACGGGACTCGAACTTTGAAATCTGCTATGAGCCTGTTGTGCACTTTAAATGAGACAGATATATGCTTTTTAACTGCTACGTTCATCTTAAAATCTATTGCTGCTAGAAAAAATATGGTTTTTTAAATCCTTCTGTTTTGATGATTGACTAATTTGCCATATATTTCTTGTTATGTTTCTGGACAAATTATCTTATTTTTCAAGTTTTATTTTATTTTGTGCTTTTATGATTGTCTTTTGAATAATCGAATAAAGTTTATTTTGAATTTGAATAGGAGTGTCAAATTATTTTTGTATTTTTATGAGTAAGTGAACTTGAGTGTGTTTAACTGTATAGGTGAGTCAATTGGACTGTGTTTAATTATTTGCACAACTGACTAGGTGTGTCAGTACCTCAATGGATGATTGGCAGTGTGTGAGTGTCTATATATCTGTATACATGCATATGATAGTCTTGTACGAAGTGACTGTAAGTATGAGTGACTGTACAAGTGAGTGAGTGGAGGTGCATGTAGACCTAAGAGTCAATGAGTGGGTATGTAGTTATTGGTATTGGAGTATCTATGGCCTTCAAAATGGCCGTCTGACATTTTGAGTTGGTGTATCAAAAGTTATATTAGGGTGTGAGAAGGTGTACTAATTTATCACATAGATGACGTCATCAGTGATGTCATCAGTGATGTCATTTGAGATGTCATCAGTGATGTCACTGACCATGTCATGAGTGATGTAATATGTGACGTCATCAGCAGTGCATTGCGGGGGCGCGAGTTATAGTTAGCTGAACTAACCATAACAGGGGAATTTCTAGGGTTTTGTACGAGGGAAATGTCCAGCTAACTATAACGCCCCTGAAACCTATGGTTTTTTCAGTGAATTTCTAAGGTTTTTTAAATGCCAATTCCTAACTATAACGCCCCTGAATCCTTTGATTTTTTCAGTGAATTTCAAAGGTTTTTTAAATGCCAATTCCTAACTATAACGTGCATGAAACCTATGGTTTTTTCAGTGAATTTCAAAGGTTTTTTAAATGCTAATTCCTATCTATCACTTATCTCTGAAGATATCATGAAAAGCATTCTTTTTTAAAAGTAGGGTGCACATTAGTTTTGTGGAAAATCATCTTTGTGATTGGTTAAGAAAAAGCAGTTTCAACGTGGAGTACATATCAAAGGATAAAATTTGCTCAGATCAACCACACCTGCTACTTGCATTTGGAAAGCGGTACAAAAGGGGGTGTTTTGTACCGCTTTGTTCGCCATAAGTTGGCAGGGTATGCTCAGACGTGAGTCCCTTGCTCACTTTGCCACTGGATTCAAGCAAGCCTGGCTGAAGACGGCTGAAATGCCACAAACCGGTCCTAGGAAGCTTGTTTCCGGTCCAGCGAAGGCATGGCTTGGCAGTTCGGGCTGGACTGTTCCCATGAGGCACAGGGTCAGACTGATTGGCACATGGCCATGTCTGAACTGGGGTGGCAGAGTGGGCTAAAGAACGGTGATGGATCAAACCCAGATCTGTTGACTGGGTGTGAGTGTTTGATTGGTTCTGATGCTCCGTCCATCACCACCCCCTTTTGTGCCACTTGCATTTGGAAGGCACTGTTCGAACTTAAAACAATTGTCAACTTTTAACCTGCACGTGTCGTTAAATGTTCAAAAAAATGTTACAAAAAAATATCGTAAAGTGTTAAAAAATGTATGAACTTTTAACCTGGATGTGTTGTAGAATGTTCTAGAAAGTGTGTTGATAGAATACGTTGCACTTCTGACTTCTATGTGTTGTTGAATATTAAAAAAAAGGTTCATATGGAAAATTAAAAAGAAACCAATAGAGAAGTTTTGAAACCTAAAAGAATCAAGGAACTATTCTAATTTATTCTTTACATGTATTTATGTGTGTAGCAACAAAATTATAGACACAACAGCAATAGGAAGAGGAAGAAGCAGGGAGTGGGGGGAGGGGGAGAGATGGGCAGAATGGTACACATGCACAATTAAGTACAACACACATATAGACTAACAATGGCCAAAATGAAACACACCAACAAGCAGCACAAGTCACACAACCCGCCAACATCACACCACTGAACGAGCATAGAAGTGAAAACCACGCTGCATTCATACAGGATGTGTACAAAGGCCAGTCGTTGGTGTTGTGGGATCTCTGCGACCGTGGTCATCATGGATGAGATGCCCAGCATGTGGCACATGGTCGAGTTCACTGTGTGTTATGTTGCCAAATGGCTGCACCTCCCTCCCACGAGCCCCCACACTTTTATACAGTGCGCTGTTGTATCTTGTGCACTCGTACGGCACACCATTGTAATGCCTATTTGCGCATGTCCTGCTACATTCCAACTACAACATCACAGTGCCGTTTGGAGGTGGTGCATGCCAGTTTACAACATCAACTGCTGCGGCTCTTGTAGCAGGCCACACCAAAACACAGAGACACACTTACCGCACTTCCTGTACACGGACATGTCGGAGACACCCCGTTCCCCTTGCTGGATAGGCACACCCCTGCACTGACCTGTGAACCCCAGACCAGCACACGCCAGTTGTGCATGCAGGAGGATGCGTGCGTAGCTACACATCCAGGCTCACTGCCAACGCTGAGGTGACAGCACACTGTGATGTTGCAGGGCTCGTGGCTATCATGCTAAGACAATGACCACAGGGACACACTAAGAAGATGTGGGTTTGAGGGACATTGGCGGTCCTGGAGTTGTTGAGATGAGTCTTTTGGCCCTCATGGGTATCCCTGTATCATGCTCATTGACTCTATGGTACCTGTGGGTGTTCTGGTGTGGCTCTTGGCTGTGTTCCCTTTCATGGTGCAGGTAGTTGTCCTGCTTAACACCAGCAGAAAGCAGGTGTAAAATCCCTGGTGCTAACGTGTCTTATCGCCGGAATTTGTTTCGCATTGCAATTGGTGTGAAAGTTGTGATGTGATTTTTTTCGTGTGCAGAACAATATACGAACTGAGCTGTGTATCTCATCAAGATCCAGCAGCTGACGCACTATTCCCAATCAATATAAATACAATGAGATTTCTTAATAGATTGTGTGTGTACACTGTAAGTGCAGCCAATACCTCAGTGCAATTCCATACAGGATTTTAGTATTTAGAATAAATCGGAAAGGTGCACCTCGTGTCTTTTTTGCACGGGAACGGCTACTCTCCATTTCATTATCAGCACTTTAACGGAAGTAAAGTTGAGATAAATCTAACACACTATTCAGAAGTTGGTGCAAACTGCAGATATCACCAGTATTCCAGCGATAAGTGCCCCAAAATTTAACACCATGGTGGACTCCATCAAATAACAGTAATAAGAACAAGAAAGAGTCACACAGAACTTAAGAGAACAACCAAAAACGTTATAAAAATTTTTTTCAAACTTTATTTTTTATAATAATAAATATATAAACCAAAAACTATTTTCAAACTTTACTTTTTTATTAACATATATATGAACAATAAACTAATAAACAAAATGTAACAACAATAATAAAAAAGAACAAGGCGGAACACTACTGTGGGGACAATGGATGTCGACGACAGACCTGGAAAATAAGAAAGATTGTTAAAAAAAAAGACAACATGGTATTCTCAACAAAATACCACAAGAAACAAATCACAGATATATAAAATGCATACAGCTAACAAAATTTTGCATGCATAGTGGATATGGGTTTGATGTAGTCCATGTGCTAAGACCTGGCTCAGTGCATGAATACTTAGGCAGAGACTGAATCATTAGAGTACTGGAAAGAGAGTGTCTAGGTGAATTTATAAGTGTTTGAGTTTTGGCACAGTCAATGGATGAGTACATGCTGTTGAATGGGTCTCTAGAGGACTGCAAAGGAAGTGACAGGATGTTACCTGGAAGTGTATGGATACTGGCTAGGGAATTGAAGGTGTAAAAGACAAGTGTATAGTATGTTAGAACACTTTTATTTGAAGCAATCTATTTGGTACTTAGAAACTGACTAAATAATCAGACTACTTCTAGGACAGTGCTTAGGTAAAACTTTTAAATTTTCAGTTCTGCCACAGTGAACAGAATAGTACATGGTATACATGGTACTGCACCTTAGTGTCAAACCCTGACTCATTTTATCGATGCATAAGCAAAGACTAGCTTCTAATGCTACTAAAACTTGACAACATGAGAGGTTTTAAATTAGTCATCTGTCAGCAAATACACAATGTTACCAAATGCTTCTCTCACAGTGGTTCTCAAATGCACACAGACTCACAGTGTAATTCTAGACAACAACCACTATACCTAGGAGTTTACCAAAAATCATTCACTACTGTGAAAGTGGTAAGCGAACTGCACACAATCTTCATATTTCAGGACTGCACTTTTGTGTCAAAGCCTGACTCATTTAATCAAAGCATAAGCAAAGACTGGCTTCTAATGCTACTAAAACGTCACAACATGACCGGTTTTAAAACAGGTATATGTCAGCAAATACACGATGTTACCAAATGCTTCTCTCACAATCCTTATCCAAATGCACACAGACTCACAGTATGATTTTAGACAAGCAACACTATCCTAGGAGTTTACCAAAACTCATTCACTACTCTAGAAGAGTTAATGGTACTGCACACAATCTACATATTTGAGTACACCACATCAGTGTCAAAGCATGACTCATTTAATCAACGCATAAGCAAAGACTGGATTCTAATCCTACTAAAACTTCACAACATGACAGGTTTTAAAACAGTTATCTGTCAGCAAATACATGATGTTACCAAATGCTTCTCTCACAGTGATCCCAAATACACACCAACTCACAGTGGGATTCTAGACAAGCACCACTATCCCTATGAGTTTACCAAAACTCGTTCACTACAGTGCAAGTGGTAAGGGAACTGCACACAATCTACATATTTCAAAACTGCAATTTACTGTCAATGCCTGACTCATATAATGAAAGCATAAGCCATAACTGTCTTCTAATGCTACTAAAACTTCACAACATGACATGTTTTACAACACTTATCTGTCAGCAAATACATGATGTTACCAAACACTTCTCCCACAGTGGTTCCCAAATACACACAGACTCACAGTGTGATTCTAGACAAACAACACTATCCCTAGCAGCTTACCAAAACTCATTCACTACAGTGGAAGTGGTAAGGGAACTGCACACAATCTACATATTTCACGACTGCTCTTTAGTGTCAATGCCTGACTCATTTAATCAACACATAAGCAAAGACTGGCTTCTAATGCTACTAAAACTTGACAACATGACAGATTTTAAAACAGTTATCTGTCAGCAAATACATGATGTTACCAAATGATTCTCTCACACTGATCCCAAATACACACTAACTCACAGTGTGATTCTAGACAAGCACCACTATCCCTATGAGCTTACCAAAACTCATTCACTACAGTGCAAGTGGTAATGGAACTGCACACAATCTACATATTTCACAACTGCAATTTACTGTCAATGCCTCACTCATTTAATGAAAGCATAAGCCATAACTGTCTTCTAATGCTACTAAAACTTGACAACCTGACTGGTTTTAAAACAAGCATCTGTCAGCAAATACACAATATTACCAAATGCTTCTCTCACAGTGGTTCCCAAAGGCACACAGACTCACTGTGTGATTCTAGACAAACAACACTATCCCTTGCACTATATCAAAACACATCTAGAAGTAGTACTACATTTTAGTATAGAAACATAACATAACTCATTTCACAAATTCATAAACAATGACTGGTTTCTAATTCTACCAAAATATAAACACTGCACAGTTATCTGTCTACAAACACATGAAAAACACAAATGCCTATCACAGAATGGTTTCTACATGCACACACATTGTAGAGAAAAAAAGTACTCCCTACACTTTAGCAGGAAAAATACATTAGTCTGATTAAAATCAAAATAGTCTACATACATCCCCTCACAATTAAATAACTAATCTTTCAAGTTCTTTTGTAGATTAAGGAGTATATCAATCACTCACCATATTTTCTTTTACAGAATCTCTGCACTGTGCACCTCTCAGCAAAAGCAAAGAATGGAAAAGTTTCCCTTTCATTTTCCACACATATACATGTAAACATCAAATCACAATCCTTCGCAGATAAACTCAAAAGTAAACACACATTTCTATTGGTTAAACATTTCAACCCTTTCCAACTGAAATACATTTCAAGTCTTCCCCCAATCTGCCTTCTGCCTGTTACCATAGAAACAGGTCATGGAACACTGCACTGAGCTCACAGGTCACAAGTTCAGCACACAATGTTCCTACACAAGACAGGAAGTGTACTTGACTTTTCAACATATCAGCTTATCATGTATAATGTTCCTTACAATCTGTTTTTGTTAACCAATAACAATCATACCTTTAAAAAACAAAAATATACACCCTACCTTTCAGTGTAGAAAGTTGTTATACAACCAATGATTTCTTGTCGTTTTTCAAAAAACGTTGCCATGGATCCGCGCACCCACCGCAAGAGAATCCGTGCATCCAACACGATAGGATGCGCGCACCGTGCGCGCATTTCGCCGCTTTTTTTTTTTTTAAAAAGGGGGGCCACAGGGGGTCCTTCTGGGACCCCCTAAGCAGATCTAGAGGGTCAGAGTATTTCCACTCTGCCCCCTTTATATCTTTTACACACTTATTCCCCTTCCATCTTCAGCCTCGCTTCTACCGAGGCAGAAAATGGCTGCCAACAGTTCCTGGTTTTGAATGTAGAGAGACGCTCGACAGCCAATTAGCATTCAGCGCGCGATCCGGAGGGTGCGCGCTCCGTTCGGGGAGGGTGCGCTTACGGTGCGGGTATGGTCCGCGGATCCTCCGCGGTCATAGATATCACTAACTTGTTTACCCTAATTTTCTCAGGAACTACTGAACAGATTCACACCAAATATGCAAACGGCAAGAGTCCGAACTGAGGACTACCTCTTTGCCAAATTTGGTGTCATTCTGTTCAGCGGTTCGGGCTGTAGCTGCAAAACTTTCAGGGTAGGAGCGGAGCGGAGCTGGCCAAAAGTTTGGAGAATTTCGCGAAGATTCGTCAATCGGCGCCAAAGATATTCCCAATAGAATGTTGCGGATTTCCTATGGAAAATGGGTCCTAACTATAACTTTCTGGCGACCGCCAGTGGATAATATACATATATATCTATTTCACACCAAGGATCCCACGACTCGTTCCTGAGTCGAACAAACGGGACACGGACACAAGGTAAGTGCGTAGTTTTTTTCTTTTCCTTTATTTTTTAAGCTGATGCTTCGGCATGGTGGATGACACGGTTCGCCCAACAAGTGGGCTTGTTCACATGACGAGACTCTCATCTCCCTTTGTTTTTCAGCACTTTTTTTCCACACATTGCGTCACGTGATTAGTGAACCAAGAAGAAATACTTCATGTGACTTCTCATTATGACCTCGGTGCAATTCTATTATCAAGCACAAGACAGCAAGAGTTACACATATTGATATTGGGTCAATCTTGAATGTCATTTAAGTGCAAAGTGCATGATTATACATCGCTATGTTGCAATCTTGGTATAAATACCCATTGATAGACTAAACCACAACAGCATATTCAATCTTGTGCAAATCGCAAATAATTGATACTAGGTCAATCCTGCATGTCATTTTAAAGTGCAAAGTGCGAGATTATACATTGCTATGTCACAATCTTAGTATAAATACCCATTGATAGGCTCAACCACAACAACATAATCAATCCAGTGCAAATAGCAATATAATTGATAGGATATGAACGAAATTCATGGGATTAATCCAACTAACAATAAAAAGTCCAAATTGCAAACTCGTCATTGTTTCCAAAACAACAATCAATATTGTCATTATATATATATATATATATATATATATATATATATATATATATATATATATATATATATATATATATATACATACATATATATTATCTACTGGCGGTCGCCAGTAGATAGTTATAGTTAAGACTGTGTTTCCATAGGAAATCCGCAACATTCTATTTGGAATAACTTTGGCGCCGGTTGACGAATCCTCACGAAATTTTCAAAATAGGTGGGGCGCTCCGCTCCGCTCCTACCCTGAAAGTCTCGGTGGGATTCGTCAAGCGGGGGGTGAGAAAAAAGGGGGTCCCAAAACGCGTTTTCCCCATGCAATTTTCCATAGGGACCTTTAGTCCAAGGTACAGCCCGAATGGCTGAACAGAATCACTTGAAATTTGGCAGAGAGGTAGTCCTCAGGTCAGGGAAGTGCCTTTTGCAGGTCTGGTGTCAATCTGTTCAGTAGTTCCTGAGAAAATCAAAAGTAAAATCATATATATATGTGGGCGGAGCCTAACCACACATCTCATCCTGAGATCTGATTGGCTGTCAGCACTTCAGCCAAGAAGTGTTGGCAGCCATCTTGGGACCAATATACATGATAGCACCTCATTAAAAAGCATTGCAGTTAATAGAAGGTTTTAAGACATTAGTTACATTATAAATCATTTGTTGATGGTACCATACTCATTTTAGGAATTGTGGTATGTTCTAAGGTGATTTCACCATGTGAAAAAGCCTTCTGCTGGGATATCACGATTGAGAGAAAAATAGTTTCTCATGCTTTTCCCACAGAGGTTTGGAAGGTGATCTATAAGCTAAACTGAGAGCTTATTTTCTGTAAATTCACATTATCTTTCTCAGTCATGTGAGAATGAAGTCTGACATTCTCAGTAAAACATGTACATCCAACAAGGGCAGAGACTGTCAGTTGATTCCTTTGTGTTCTACTGCAGCTTCCCAGAGTGTTCCAAAGAACAATTAGAGCGCTAACAGTCCTACTTATGATAAACGTATGGCACACCTGAAGCCATCTTGCTTGGATTAAAGTGGTAACTCTTAAAACATTTAATTTAAAAAGGAACAAAATGAGGGGGTTCATTTTTCCATAAAAAGTATGATTAGTGCAGCAGAAAGAAAAATTAGGGCACATTTTGAGTGACTTCTCAAATCCTCTTCTATTTCATTAAATAATTCTGACATGCAGACTGAAACATGCACTTTCAATACCAGCAGCAGTTTTCCCTGGTGAGCAGTAGCTTTACTACAGTGATCTAATGAGCAAAAAGAGTGCTAACATTCTGAATTTATGGCAAATGTCTGACACATCTGAATGCCTTCTTGATGGAATCAAAGTAAAAAACTGAAAGTATTTCCTACTGAGGAGACTGCAGTAAATGAGGAAATTAGGAAACTTCATAACAAATAAGTCTCCCAAGATGGCCACCAGAGACAAAAGAGCCCAAATGTAGCCCAAATATCACCCAGATGTAGCCCAAGTATAGCCCAATGACAGAATGTCCCAGAGTGTTCTTAAAAACAACTAGAGCGCTTACTGTCTTCATTATGACAAAAGTATGGCACACCTGAAGCCATCTTGATTAGAATAAACTGGTAACACTTAAAACATTTAATTTAAAAAGGAACACAATGACGTGGTTCATTTTGCCAAAGAAATTATGATTAATGCTGAAGAAAGAAAATGAGGGCACATTTTGAGTGACTTTTCAAATCCTCTTCTATTTCATTAAACAATTCTGACATGCAGACTGAAACATGCACTTTTAATACCAGGAGCAGACTTCCATGGTGAACAGAAGTTTTACTACAGTGATCTAATGAGCAACTAGCGTGCTATCATTCAGAATTCATGGCAAATGTGTGACATATCTGAATACCTTCATGATGGAATCAAAGTAAAAAACTGAAAGCATTTCCTACTGAGGAGACTGCAGTACATGAGGAAATTAGGAAACTTCATAACAAATAAATCTCCCAAGATGGCCACCGGAGACAAAAGAGCCCAAATGTAGCCCAAAATCACCCAGATGTAGCCCAAATATAGCCCAATGACAGAAGTGTGCAAAACACTTATTATTTTGTGTTTTTGCAGTGTTATATAGTGCAGACTTGTCAGGTATTGGAGTGCTTTACATGAGCATTGGTTACATCACACAAGAACAAATTCATTTTGGTTGTAGACATGGGGAGACTAAGTGATTTGACCAGAATCACAGAATGTCGAGCTGAAGCAGAAACTCCAACCTGGTTCCCCAGTTGCAAAGTCTGCAGTTCTGGAAGTAACACCACATCCTCTCCCCTAAGTGCAACATTTAATCAAGTGGTCAACTGGATAAAAAAACATAAAGATAACAAATAATTTAAAAGTGCTTTGTCGCTATTTGAAAACTCAGAAAATATGTCCTTATTTTAGTCTTTTAGAGCACTAACCATAATTTTGATGCCAATAAGACGCTCTCATATATGTAATTTCTAAAGGAAATGCTCTAGGTATTACAGTTTTGATTACATCAAGATGACGTCAGGCGTTCCACACTTTTGTTATAAATATAGAATGTTAGCAATCTAGTTGTTCATTAGGATACTGTTGAGAGGCAGAGGCCAGGGGCATGGACTCTGAAAATTGAAGGCAGGTAGGAGGGTGCAAAGGCAACAATGTAACCACACTGAGCAGGCAGGAAGGGCCGTGGCAGCACAACAGACTATGGAGGGCAGAGGAAAGGGGGGCAGGGGCAACAAACCAACAATACAGGACTTGCAAGAGAGGCTGTGGCAATGTAATAGACCATTGTCGGCAGAAGGAAGAGGCAATGGTAGTACAACCATACATGCCAACAGACCCGATTCAGCCAGGAAACGTCCAATGTTTTTAAGCTCAAATGGGCTTTATTTGATCTGTCTCCTGTCTACAATCTCCTCTTTTTCAATGTAACTCAAAGGGGAAAATCAATACCCCAGTTTTTTTTCAAAATCTCCCTCTTACCAAGTTTAAAATGTTCGCAAGTATGGTACATTGGATCATGGAAGGAAATGGGGTAGGGACATGGACTTGGATAACAGAGGACAGGAGGGACATGGAGAGGTGCACCAAACTGACCCTGCAGGGCAGGCATCAGGGTTTGCAGCAGCACAATACACCACACAGGGCATGCGGGACGGGAGTGCAGTACAACAATCCATAGAAAGCAAGAGGAAGGGGACAGGACCATACACATGGACAACAGAGAACAGAGGGGCAAATGGCAATGGTAGCTAACTGACCATAATGGACAGACAGGAGAGAAAGCTGCAGCATAACAGACCATAAAGGGCAGGAGGGACGGATCAGGGGCATTACAATGGAACAGACAAGCCAGGAGGGAGGGAGTAGGGGTCTGCACATGTAAACAGAGGGCTGGGGGCAAGGGGGTAGGGCAGGAGCAGCAAGATAGCCATGGAGGTCAGGCAGGATGGGCACTAGAAGCAAGACACACCATGAAGAGCAACAGTGAGACTGTGATGGAATACACACAGACCATGGAGGGAAGGTGGGAGGGGGTCAGGGGCAGCTAACTGACTGCACAGGGAAGGTGGGAGGGGCCATGGAAGCACAGAAAACCATGCATGGCAAGTGGGAGGGTTAGTGGCAGCACAATGGCTATGATGGGCAAGAAGGAGGGTGCAGGGGCATGCACAAAGGACGATGGAGGATAGAAGGGAGGGTCAGGACCTGTGCACAGAGAAGAAAGTTCAGGGGAAGGGGCCTCACAACAGACCGCACGGGGCAGGCAGGAGGAGCAGTTGCAGCACAACAGACCAGGGAGGGCAGAAGGGTGTGGCAGTACAATGGACCATGTAGGACAGGAGGAAGAGGATAGGGGGATGGCATGTGGACAGGCAGGGTGGAGGTGGCAGGGACAGGTTACAGTCATCTGACAATGCTAGGCAGGTGGGAGGGGAGTGGCAACTCAACAGAACACTCAGAGTAGATAGGAGTGGAAGGTCCATGGAACATGGTGGGCAAAAAGGATGGAGCAGGGGCATGCACAAAGACATCGGAGGGCAGGGGGAAGGAGAATAGGGGCAGCAAGCTAAGCACAGAGTTTAAGCAGGAGGTCAATGATGGGGCATAGAATTGGGCTATGGAGGGCAGGAGGAGTGGACTGGTACATCATACTAAATTGAGGGCAGTGGCAGCACATCAGACCATGCATGGCAGGAGGGAGGAGGCTAGTCCATGGATTCACACAACAGAGGATAGGGAGGAGGGGGATGGGGCAGCAAGCTAACTGTTCAGAGAAGGCAGGTATTAGGAACTTTATTGTTTTTAAAACGTGTGTCTGTGCGAACTACTTAAAATATGAACAAGTATGCAGCATAATCTCACTTTTATTCAGGAAGAAGAGGACGTTTGTGACTGTGACTCCGGTCTCACTTGGCAGAAACACCCCCTGACCCTCCACCCCCTATTGCAAAATGTAATGCACGTGAAAAGGGTAGGTGAACACAGTGTTATATAGAACATAGTCCTGAGAGCACGATTGAAAATGAAAACTAGATATAGTGTATGGTATAAACTATGCACCAAAAAGTGTGATATAAGATGAACCGGGCGTGAAATATAATATGCAATAGATTGTGCGCAATGAGAGATTCATTGGAGAGCGCGAGATAGCACAGGCACTAGCGCGTGCTATGCGATATGCGCCTTGGAGTGTAATATGCACAGGGCAGTGTTGTGTAACCTAACTAGTCTCTAAAGTTGTAATATAAAATATGTGCTGGGAAGTGTAACATTGCATATGCACTGTGACAAAGATATGGATCCCAGGTTGTAATATGTATGGCATAGCACTGTGCGTTATAACATAGGCATCGAGGAAGACACGTTAGATGGGGCAATATAACCCGTGCGAAGACAAGTGTGGCATGACATATTCACGTGGTGGTGTTACAGTGCACATGGGCTAGAGAGTGTCATAGCATATGCACTAGCTAGTGGAATACAACACAGAGGTGTGTGGCACTCAGCAGGCAATGGTGGGTGTAACACAGCACTGGGCTCTGCCAGGAGCACGCTGTGACTCTCAAGTGATGTTCGTCCCCTTTCCAGAGAGTAAAATAAAAAGTATTACACATCCGGCAGTGGATGTGTGTTTTATTAACCGTGAGGGGGGTTTCTTGCATAGTTTTGGTCGAATTTTTGTTGAATCCCCTTTGAATGGCTTGGTGTGCATGTGTATTAAATGTGCCCGTCAATAGCTACCCATGTTTGTATCAATAAACGACAAGGGTGTCTACCGGGATTAGGCACGGTAGGGCATCAGACATGTCAGAGCTTCACTAGTGGTGTAAATACATTCCACGTGGATTCATTGTATGCATAGTCGCCTTTTAATGAATATCACGCAAATCGTCATGGTGATAGGTATGTACGGTTTGTCCAGCATGTCCTAGGTGTGTCTATAAATAATTATTTTCTAAAAATAGTAAAAAACAGTGGCCGGCCCTGGGGATTGGGGTCAAAAAAATATAATTAGGAGACAGGCCCTGGGGGATGGGGTCATCAGGGCCAATAAATTAGAATAAGAAGGGGAACCACACAGCCCCCCTTCTTAAAAAACTAAAATAAATAAAAGACTGGCATCGTGCCGGAGGCCACGCCCCCTCCTTGCAGCACTCTGCAAACGCGCCCCCTGGCGAGTTGTAAGTTGGGGAATTAATTCCTCTTCAATACTGAGGGTCCCTGAGGGCCAACTAGCCCAACAGGCATCTCCAGTATGCGCCAGGGAGCTGCGCTGGAGACAGGTGTTCTAAAGCCCCTTTTTACACCTCTCTGCAACGCAGCTCTGTGGCGCTTACTGGAGGTACCTAGTGGTCTAGTTTGACCCTAGGGACCCTTAGGATTCAAGGGGACTTAATCTCTCAACTCAGAACAGCCACAGGGCGCGTTTACACAGTGGTGAAGGGAGGGGACGGGGCCTGAGGTGACGTGTGCAAACACGCACTATGGCACGTTTTAAATTGGGGATATAATTTCCCTTCAATACTGTGGGCCCCTGGGGGCTAACTAGCCCACCAAGTGCTTCCAGTAAGCGCCACTGAGCTGCATTGCAGAGAGGTGGTCCAGGCCGTGCCACTTTTTACACCTCTCTGCAACGCAGCTCTGTGGCTCTTACTGGAGGTACCTAGTGGGCTAGTTGGACCCTAGGGACCCTCAGGATTCAAATGAACTTAATCTCCCAACTAAAAACGGACACAGGGCGTGTTTACACAGTGGTGAAGGGAGGGGACAGGGCCTGAGTTAACGTGTGCAAAAACGCCCTGTGGGCTGTTTCAAGAGGTAGTTTTATTTTAGGGGTGGGCGGAATTTGCGTAATCGCGTTACGCAAATCTCCGCGAAACGGTAAAAAATCTCCGCGAACATGCAGAAATTCCGCGAACACGCGGAATTGCTTGTTCGCGATGCTTTTTTCCTGTTCACAGTTGCTGTTTGCGTGTTCGGGGAGAAATATCTCGCAAACACGCATTTTGAGAACGCGAACAAGAAAACATTTCGCCAAGTCGCGGAAAGCAGAATTTTGGGCAATTTCGCGTTCTTCGCGGAACGCGAAATTACCGAAATTCCGCAAATTCCGTGAACGGGACGGAATTTGCCGCCCAGGCCTAGTTTTAATCCCCCTGCCCTATTATATACTAGGGGCTTACAGAGGAGGTCATGCTAATCACAGGGGGACCCCAACGCATAATGTTCCCTAGTGTATGTAGGTGTTTTCACTGTATTGTAAGTGTCTTTTTACATAGCACTGGCTCTAGGACTGGTTAGTCAGACTCAGTTACCACCAGTATCCGTCTGAAAAAGTTGAGGGTACAGGATGATTTTGCAACAAGGCTTGTTTCTGCTCTTCTTTTTGTTCTTTCTGCACGTTATCCTTCTTCCTGCACTTTTCTTCGTCCTTAAGGACTTCTGTTGCTTCTTTCTGCACTTCTTTTTTTTCTTTCTGTGCATTTTTTCTTCTTTCTTCACATGTCCTATCTCTGTAGGCATAGTTAGAAATTAGCATTTAAAAAACCTTTGAAATTCACAGAAAAAAACATAGGTTTCAGGCACGTTATAGTTAGGAATTAGCATTTAAAAAACCTCAGAAATTCACTGAAAAAACCATAGGTTTCAGGGGTGTTATAGTTAGCTGGACTTTTCACTTGTACAAAACCATTGAAATTCCCCCGTTATAGTTAGTTCAGCTAACTATAACTCGCGCGCCCGCAATGCACTGCTGATGACGTCACATATTACATCACTCATGACATGGTCAGTGACATCACTCATGACATCACTGATGACATCTCAAATGACATCACTGATGACATCATCCTTGTGATAGAGTGGCAGACCTCCTCTCACCCTAATACAACCTTTGATACACACATTCAAAAATAGAGACTAAAATTTTCAAAACAATGGACATACCAATACCAGTTACAACAACCTCTTCAGTAATTCTAAGATCCACATACACATCCACTCATTCACCAACAGTCCTATACAGTCACTCATACATGTACTCACTCATCATATGTACTCATACACCTATACATCCTGTTACACAATGCCACTCATCCATAGAGTTACTCACACACGTAGTCACTCATGCTAATAAAGAATCAAACATACATTTACTTGCATATACAGTTATACACACACCACCACACTTACTTCTACGGAAACGTACACATACTTAGTCTTTTAAACAATCACTTATAGAAACACATACTTATTCATACAGGAACTCTTTCAATCTCTCACTCTCACATATACTCACTTATATACACCAATAGTCACATATACTAGTTTAAAACATATGTAGTTACTCATAAAGACACTATTGAGACAGTCATTCACTCACTAACACACCCATACACACACTCATCCACCCATACAGTCCTGCACACATGCTGTCTTCAACACATACAAACAGTGAGTCACTCATTCATGCACCTATGCACTACGTAATACCCCCCACCGAACCATGCAGACACTCAGACTGATACTCAAAAAACCAACTAATAACCTATATAGACACCCATGTAGCTACTCACCAACCCATGCAGCCACTTATACACAAAGTGAGAGACTGATACAGATATTTACATATTTAAACACTACTCACTAAGCCATGTATTCACTATGATACACTTAATCAGTCAGTTACACAATCAATTTTTCAAAAACAAATCATCCATTTAGACACTTATATACCCATTTATTCTTCCATCGACCTTGAGATATACATATATAAAACATATTTAATTTTCAGAAAAACACACATTCACTGGATGATGTCATCAGTGATGTCATCAGTGATGTCATTTGAGATGTCATCAGTGATGTCATGAGTGATGTCACTGACCATGTCATGAGTGATGTAATATGTGACGTCATCAGCAGTGCATTGCGGGCGCGCGAGTTATAGCTAGCTGAACTAACTATAACGGGGGAATTTCAATGGTTTTGTACAAGTGAAAAGTCCAGCTAACTATAACACCCCTGAAACCTATGGTTTTTTCAGTGAATATATATATATATATATATATATATATATATATATATATATATGACAACTCTCAATCCGAGGGGATGCTTTATGGAGGGTACGGCGGTTCGAAAAATATGGTTTTAAAAAATGATGTTGTATTTTCATAATTGCCATTTAATGTCTTAGTGACATATCAAACCATTACCTCTATTCCAGCTCCCTTTTTAATTTGCTTTTAACTCATGGAAATGTGTATGGAGTTCATTAAATGCATCTTGTTGTGTAGGCCTGCTAGACATACAAGTTGGTAGCTGCTGATTTGTATGATGGCACCGTTAGAGAATGTATAAAGTGCTTCAACATGCATTTTAAAGTGTATTGTGCATCTAAACAAAAATCATCACAATCAAAGACTGTGCAATTTGAAATAAAAAAAATAATATATTTTTCTAAAGTTTTAAAATTTTAGGACGAGCGGAAATTGTGGCAGATGATAATGTCTGCTGCCAAAAGACATATATATTAATGCGATGTGTTCCTTATAGTTAATAGTTTTTCTGATTAAAAAGAAGGGGTTGAACTATAAGGACTAAGAAAATGTCATATTATATATGTCCATGTTTTAACTTATATAAATTCAGTTTGTAGATTCTGATGCACAACACAGTACAAGCCAATATCTGAAGAAAATCTGTGTCGATTAATAAATAAACACTTTATAAATGTAGATTAAATATGGTAATAAGTTATTAAAATCATTACATAAATAACCATACAAAGTGTAATATAAATATTCATAAAAATCCACAGAATTCTAAAAGACTTCTCCTATAAAAAGTTGTACAGTTCTTCCCCATTGTTAAGTCCATTGGGAGTGTGAGTGTCTAATTCAAGTATAAATCTTGCCTCCGATTGTCTTAGGACTTTTTACCTATTGTCTGCCCCTTTTCACTGGTGGAACTGCAGCTATGACAACGTATTTCAGATCTTCCAATTTGTTCTTGTGTACTGCCTTAAAATGCCCAGCCACAGGGTATGTCATGTCCAAGTTAACTATTGCAGAATGCGTATATGCACCTGTAACTTGGTGCTACCCACATATTTTAGTCCACAAGTGCAGCTCAATACGTAAACTGCTAAATCAGTGCGGCAATTAAACCTGGCATTGATTTTATTCAAAGTTGCGCCATATACTGTAGTGTATTGTGAGGTATTGGCTCCAAACTTACTTGCTCTGCATGTGTTACACTTGATGAAGCCATTGCGTGGTGCTAGCCACATTGAATTGGCCTGGATGGCATTAGTTACTAACTCCGGACTGGGCTTGACTAAGGCATTATGCATGGATTTGGGCCTCCTAAAAGTCAAAGCTGGAGGGGTCGGGAACAACTGATTCAGCACCATGTCAGTTTGTACTATGGGCCAATGTTTATTTATGATGGTCCTGATTTTCTTGTGTTGGCTACTATATGTCGTTCTGAATCTCATTTTGGTGTTATCATCTTCTTCATTGTAGAAATTCCCTTTTCTTTTCTTGCCTAGGGTGTTTGTATGTATTAACAGATCCTCCCGGGATTTCATTCTGACCTTGGTCAAGGCTGCACTAATAACCTGGTCACTATAGCCCCTGGCTACAAATCTAGACCTACTTTCTTTGATGCAATCTTCAAATATTTGGTCAGTACAGAAGATTCTGTGCAGCCTTAAGAATTCCCCATATGGGATACTTCTTATCAAGTGGGTCGGGTGAAAACTCAATGCATGTAGTGTCAAGTTACCCGCTGTATTCTTTCTGTGTAGTGTTGTCTCTATGCCAGTGTCTTCAATACAGACATGTACATCCAGAAAGTCTATACATTTATCATTGATTACTGCAGTAAACTGAAGATTAAGATCATTGATATTTAATGTTTCAATAAAAGCTCTAGCCACGGCCTCAGGTCCCTTCCATGCAAAGAATATGTCGTCGATGAAACACATCCATCCTATGATGCGCTCATCCCATATGTCCCTGTATTTCACCGTGAGGACCTGTTCCTCCCGCCAGCCCACGTGTAAACACACGTAGCTGGGGGAGGAGCAAGCCCCCATGGCGACTCCCCTTATTTGATGATATGTGTCCTTAATAAATAGGAAATAGTTGTTATGGAGACATAGCGATATCATTTCTAAAATCATTTTACCATGCTGGTAAAGCTCCATGGGTCTACCTCCTAAAAAGAACTTCACTGCATTCATACCATCAATATGATTGATGCTTGTTTATAAAGCACAAACATCAAGGGATACCAGCAAATAATCAGATGAACATGGTATGTTTTTAAGTTTCTCCAGAAAATGGGTGGTGTCTTTGATGTATGATGGCAGGGCGACTACCAACTCCCTCAGATGAAAGTTCACATATTCTGAGATTTTTTCCAAGACTGCTCCTCTGGCATTGATTATTGGTCTCCCTGGTACTGGTATAGTTCCTATATGTATTTTTGGTATGAAATACATAACGGGAGTAATAGGAAACTCAGTTCGCAAATAGTTGAATTCATCATTGTTAATCAGATTTTCTTGTTTCCATTTGTATAGATGTTTAAGACAGAGGGCACTGAGTGTAGATAATTGTTGTGCATTGGATATTGAACAGCACTGAATATCCGTTAGATGTTTTTCCACCTCAATCATATAGTCTTCTCTAGGCAACAAGACTATGGTGCCCCCTTTATCTGATTGTTTGATAATCACCTCATTGTGTTCCTGCAGTTTTTTCATTAAGTCCTGATATTTTTATAACTTAAAGTTAGTGCCCTTTTTCCGCCTCTTTATTGCTAGGCGAAGTTTTTTGATTTCTTCAATCACGATGTCTTGATAAATATCAATCGCATCGCGCGGCATGACTGGAACAAGGGTTGATTTTGGTTTGAAAGGGGATTGAGTTCTACCAGACACACTTACACCCATTTCTGAAATCAACTCTTGCGTTGAGACTGGGATATCTTCCTGATATGTGTATATATATATATATATATATATATATATATATATATATATATATTATCTACTGGCGGTCGCCAGTAGATAGTTATAGTTAGGTCCGTGTTTCCATAGGAAATCTGAAAATTCTATTTTGAATAACTTTGGCGCCGGTTGACGAATCCTCGCGAAATTTACAAAACTAATGGGGCGCTCCGCTCAGCTCCTACCCTGAAAGTCTCGGGGTGATTCGTCAAGCGGGGGCCCTAGAAAAAAGGGGGGTCCCAAAACGCGTTTTCCCCATGCATTTTTCCATAGGACCTTTAGTCAAAGGTACAGCCCGAACGGCTGAACAGAATTACTTGAAATTTGGCAGAGAGGTAGTCCTCAGGTCAGGGAAGTGACTTTTGTAGGTCTGGTGTCAATCTGTTCAGTAGTTCCTGAGAAAATAGCATTTAAAAGCATACACATATCTATAGCCGCGCACCGTGTGCGCACCGTGCGAGCACCCTAACGTGCGCGAGCGTAATTCTGATTGGTGGTTACATGATAGTCAACGTTCGAATCGGTCGAAATCAGGAAGTGTCGGCCACCATTTTGTTTGTTTTCAGTGCGAGAGTGAAAAAGGAAGGTGGCAAACGTGAAAAGGGGGCAGGGTAGAGAGTTCCTGACCCCCTAGCCTTTGTCAGGAGGTCGCTGAAGGACCCCGAAGGCAGAACATTTAAAAAAAAAAAAAAAATGTTTTAAATCGCTGGGTGCACACACCGTGCGCACACGGTGAAACCCCCCCCCCCCAAAAAAAATATTAATACATACATAACTTAGCATTTAAAAAACCGTACAAATTCACTGAAAAAACCATAGGTTTCACACACATTATAGTTAGGAATTAGCATTTAAAATACCTTGCAAATTCACTTAAAAAACCATAGGTTTCACACATGTTATACTTAGGTGGATATTTCACTCGTAAAAAAACAATGAAATTTCCCCGTTATAGTTAGTTCAGATAACTATAACTCGCACGACCGCCACTCTATCACAAGGATGATGTCATGAGTGATGCCACTTACCATGTCTTGAGTGATGTAATATGTGACGTCATGAGCAGGATTGCGGGCGCGCGAGTTATAGTCATCTGAACTAACTATAACGGGGGAATTTCATTGGTTTTTTACGAGTGAAATATCCACCTAACTATAACATGTGTGAAACCTATGGTTTTTTAAGTGAATATATATATATATATTACCTAGGAAATCCGCAACATTCTATTTGGAATAACTTTGGCGCCGATAGATGCATCTTCGCGAAATTTTCCAAACTTTTGGCCAGCTCCGGTCCGCTCCTATCCTGAAAGTTTCATGGTGATTCGTCAAGCAGGGGTTGAGAAAAAAGGGGGGTCCCAAAACGCGTTTTCCCCATGCAATTTCCCTTAGGACATTTAGCCGCAGCTACAGCCCGAACTGCTGAACGGAATTACACCAAATTTGGCAAAGAGGTAGTCCTTAGTTCAGACTCATGCCTTTTGCTCAAATGGTGTAAATCCGTTCAGTAGTTCCTGAGAAAATGACATTTAAAAGTACATATATATCTATGGCCGAGAACCGAGGCACAAGAAACCTAAAAAACAAACGCGAAAAATGCAAAAAGGGGCAGGGTAGAAACACCCTGACCCCCTAGGCCTGCTAAGGGGGTCCCACAAGGACCCCCAGGGCCCAAAAAATAATGTATTTATTGTTTTAAATCAGCGAGATTTGAGCTCCCAGCGCGAATTTCGGCCAAAAATAGAAAAAAAATTCCGCGCGGGCTCCCGGCTGAATATGCTAATTTGCCCCCGGGGTCCAAATCCCGGGGGCATATTGAAAAATTAAGTGTGGGGTGTCCCAATTCCCCCCACACTGCCCCGGGGACCCCCACCCCCCGGGGCTCTAACATAATATCGGCGGGGGGGCTCAAGGCCCACTGCAGCCCCGGGGACTGCCACCCCCCGGGGCTTCTTTAAAATGGGTGGGGGGCTGTCAGGCCCCCCAGCCCCGGGGACCGCCACCCCCCCGGGGCAACTTCACAATGTGGGAGGGGGGCACGCGGCCCCCTTCCTAGAGCCTTGTATAGGCCCTGAGGACCGCCACCCCCCACGGCCGGCTCCTGCAGTGTCCCGGGGTGCCCACCCCTGGGACACTGCTGTTTGCAATGGCAGGGCGGGAACCTCGCGGCTCCCTCCCTGCCACTGCAAACTGCTTTGTTTCATTGAAGCGAGAGCAGGGAAACCTGCTCTCGCTTCAATGAAGCAAAGCAGATTGCTTTTCCATATGGGGAGCAGCCTGTTAGCTGCTCCCCATGTGGAAAAGCAATGCCGGCTCCCGCGGGAGGCGGGGAGCCGGCGGGACCGTGGGGGATTGGGGATACCCCACGGTCTCCAACGGTGAGGGCCAGCCCCGGGGGATGAGGTCCCCGGGGCTACCAGTGGCCTGGGAGGGGGGCCCCCTCCCCAATTACCATTAGAAAAAATGTAAAAAAAATGTCTGGCCACGGGAGGGGGGCCACGCAGCCCCCTTCCCGTTTTTTTGTTTTTTTTTAAACAATTCGGGGGCAGTCACTGGGGGATGGGGTCCCCAGGGCCAATAAATTAGAAAAAGAGGGGGGCTACACAGCCCCCCTTCTAAAAAAATACAAAAATACAAAAGACGGGATCGGGCTGGAGGCCACGCCCCCTCCACTCTGCAAACGCACCCCCTGGCGGGTTTGCAGAGGGGGAACTAATTCCCCTTGAATACTGGGGGTCCCTGGGGGCCAACTAGCCCACTAGGAATCTCCAGTATGCACCAGGGGGCTGCGTTGCAGAGAGGTGTAATGAGACCATGCCCCTTTTTACACCTCTCTGCAACGCAGCTCCCTGTCGCATACTGGAGGTCCCCGTGGGATAGTTGGCCACCAGGGGACCTCAGGATTCAAGGGGACTTAATCCCCCAACTTAAAACACGCCACGGGGTGCGTTTGCACCATGGTGAAGGTAGGGGGCGGGGCCTGAGGTGATATGTGTGCAAACACGCCCTGTGGCGCGTTTTAAGTTGTGGAATTAATTCCTCTTCAATGCAGAGGTCCCCTAGGTGCCAACTAGCCCACCAGGTACCTCCAGTAAGCTGCGTTGCAGAGTGTTGTAAATAGGGGCATGGCCTCATAACACCTCTCTGAAACACAGCTCCCTGGTGCATACTGGAGGTACCCGGTGGGCTAGTTGGCCCCCAGGGGACTGTAGGATTGAAGAGGAATTAATTCCCCAACTTAAAACGCGCCACAGGGCGTGTTTGCACACGTCACCTCAGGCCCCGCCCCCTTCCTTCACCATTGTACAAATATTCCACTAAAATCAGCCGAACTACGAATTCCGATTTACTCACTTGTTATCAGATGAGAACCCAGGGCTGCATCTTTTAGCCCAACACTGACCCTGGAAAGTAATTCTAAGCGTACTTACCAGTAACTTGTATTTCCTTTGATAGGAGTCCATTGTGTGGTTGTCACCAGAAAAGTTTCCAAGTGTCCATTTTTAAAACGTACAAATATTCCTCTAAAATCAGCCAAACTACGAATTCCGATTTACTCACCTGTTATCAGGATAGAACCAAGGGCTGCATCTTTTAGCAAAGCACTGACCCTGGAAAGTAATTCTAAGCGTACTTACCAGTAACTTGTATTTCCATCCATAGGAATCCATTGTGTGGTTTTCCGCAGAAAAGTTTCTAAATGTCTACTTCCAAAAACTAAAAATATTCCTAAAAAATCATCTGTATGACTTAAACACATTCTTTCAACTGTTTACAGGAGATTCACCAGTGCTGGATCCAGGCTCGACAATTGAGTAAGAAAAAATAACGATAACACTACTTACCTGCTAAGTGAATTTTCTGCCATAGGATAACTTTGGTTATTCTACAGGCAACTTTTAAAATACAATAATATTCCTTAAAAATCACTACTGTAACCAAAATGCTTTTACTCAACTGTTTACAGGAGATGTCCAAGGACTGAATCTAGGATCCAGTCCTGTGGTTAGAAAAGTAATCCATAAAGTAACTAATTGCATTTGACTAGAAATTCACATTGAGCTCAATGTTGATTTGTGTTGGAAATTGTGTTGCCCATTGCAATAACTGTAACTACTGTACATAAAAATCTATTGCCTATTTGCAAAGTATTTAAACTAAAGTAATTCATTCCGAGAAAATATATTTTGTATTGTAATGTATAATGTAATTATAATGTAATTAAAAACATAAATCTAAAAATAAATAGTTTAAAAAATGTGGTAAATCAGGATAAAAAAAATCAGTATAACAATTAATACATTAAAAATTGTCATTTACAAAACCTTTGAAATTCACTGAAAAAAACCATAGGTTTCAGGCCTGATATAGTTAGGAATTAGCATTTAAAAAACCTTAGGGGAGGAGGAGCCTAGCGCGCAACCAAGATGGCCGCGTAGGCTTGTGGCTCCCGAGGGCCTCCGCAACCTCCCACGTCTATCCTGTCATAATCCTGATTTTTTCGACGGGCTTTTGTTTATGATCTTGCGCTAAGGTGCCACTCGTTTTCCGAATCCAAATTGGACTCCGGGAACGGGGTTTTTTGGCGATCTGAAGTTTGCGGCCTTCTCCGGCCTTGGTCCCGGACTCGGGTGGGTGAGGTGCCCGGCTGTGAAGTGAACAACAGCGGCATGCCAGGCTGGGCCTGCCCCGGACCCCGCACTTTCACTTTCGGTTTCGAGTTGGTCTACTGACACTGATGAGGAGACATTGGGAGAGCTGCGCCGAGTACGGAGTGCAAAGCCTAGTCTTGACCTGTAAACGGGCCTACTTCAGCTAGCGGCCCGGATCTCCTAGCCTTCTTCCGGGTGCTGGAGGGTGCTGACCTTGCTGATCGCTGACGATGACGACAAGAGTGGATGGCGACAAACTGAAACCCAAATCTACCCGGAGGGGAGCCTATTCCCAGGCCAACAATATGGACCGCTATGCGCAGCCAAAGGGATCCCCTAGTGGATCACGTAAATCGCCTGAGCCGCCCAAGGAGGCCTCGGGCGCATCACCCGAATTGACTCTGCTGGATGTCATGGGGGCCATTGAGGAGATGAAGGTGACTGTGAACCAACAACTGGATACTCTGGCCAACAAATTGGACTCGGTGCTGATTGATGTCACCTTGGTCAGAGCGGACCTGTCGAAAACCAATGACCGGGTCGACTCGTTGGCCCAAGCGTCGTCGAGCCTAACGGTTGATGTGGCCGCTTTGCAGACGACGGTGCGGAGGTGACAGCTCACTAGTGACCTGACTGAGCGTCGCCTCGAGGACTCTGAAGGCAGGGCCAGGCTGAACAACGTCCGCATTATCGGCGTGCCCGAACGATCGGAGGAGTCTGCTGTGGATCTCTTTGTGGAGGATCTAGTGGTGACTCATCTAGCACCCAAGGGGCTGAGCAAGTTCTTCGCTGTTGAACGGGCCCACAGGGTTCCAGGGGGTGCGCCTAAGGTGGGGGCCCCCCCGCGGCCGATCATTGCCCGACTTTTTAATTTTCGGGATAGAGACGCTATCCTGCAGGCGTCGAGGGTGGCTGGGCCATTACGATTTGAGAACTCTAATGTTAGCTTTTACCCAGACTTTACGCAAGCGGTTCAAAAGCAGCGGATGGGTTTCTCGGCCATCAAACGGTGCTTGAGAGACATGGACTTCAAGTATGCGATGCTATTCCCGGCTAGGCTGCGGGTCAAGCTAGATGGTCACTCACACTTCTTCGACCGGCCGGAGGCGGTGGGAGAGTGGCTGGACGCCCTGCCCAAGAGTCGGGAGCCGGAGGGTCGGATGACGGAGAGCGGAGAGGGTCTGACGGAGTCGGAATGGAACAGTGATTTTGGCGCTGGACTGCACTGGTAACGTTTTGCACCTGTGGCTGCACTGGACTCCAGTTTGTGACACTTTGCCCCGTGGTGTTTGGAGGTTGCGGGGGGCTTGCTGGGGCCCGTTCCTCCTTCTGGGGGTTCTTTTTTGTCCTTTCTGTAGTGAACTTTATATTGGGGCGACAGGCACACTGCAGGTTGGGGGGGCTGTTCGGGCTCACGCAGGGGTGCAGGGAGGGGGGAGTTTTGTTGGGGTTGATGGGGTGGGGTTGGGGGTTGTTTGTTTGTTTCACAAGGCGGGGTAATATTTCATGTTGTGCTACTATGATTGTGCTCCCCGGGAGAGGGATGTTTTGTGTTGGGAGGGATGGGGGGTAGGGGGCTGAAACTTCTTTCCTGGAATGTGAATGGGCTGGGGGACAGGATAAAGCGGGGGGTAGTCCTGCAGTTCTTGAAACGTATTTCGCCTGACATTGTGTTCCTGCAGGAAACGCACCTCATAGGGAACTCTTTCCATGCCATGAACAGACAAGGGTATCGCCTTCTGGCCCATTCTGGTTTCACCTCTGGCTCGAGGGGAGTGGGCATTTTAGTCAGGACCTCTCTCCCGTTGGTGGTGGATGAGGTGCTCCACGACGACAGAGGGCGCTACACTGCGCTGGTGGGGAGGTGGGAGGGTAGGTTGATTACGCTGGTCACGGTCTACGTGCCGCCGGGCCTGCAGACGGCCACCTATGCTGATTTGGGACGCCTGCTGCTTGGGCTTCCGGGGGGGGTGTTGGTCCTGGGGGGGGACTTTAACGCTGTGGTTTCCGGAGTTGAGGATCGATACCCCCCTAGGGACCTCCCTCGGGCCCAGAACTGGCTGGGGGGCTTTCTGGATACCCTGGGACTGATAGATTGCTGGCGGTTGAAACATCCTGGACAGGCGCAGTACACCTTCCATTCCGGGGCCCATGGTAGTCTTTCGAGGCTTGACTATATGCTAGTGCCGGCGGCCCAAGCTGGGATGATCGGGGAGGTGCGACATTTGGCACGCGGTATATCAGATCACTCCCCCCTCTTGTTACACCTAGATATCGCCCTGGGGGCGGAGGGGAAGGTGGCGCCGATCAACCCCTGGTACCTACGAAACCCCATGATTCGTGCAGACCTGGTTAAGTCTCTGGCACACTACTTTAATGACAACGTGGGGTCGGTGTCTTCCGCCATCTCCCTTTGGGAGGCCTTTAAGACGGTGCTCCGGGGCCAGGCCCTATCTCTCATTTCCCACACCAAAAAATGCGCTGCGCAGGAGGTTGTTCGGCTAGAAGATGAGATCACTGAGTTGGAGAGTGATTTGGAGCAAGGTGTTACGGATGATAGATTGCATGTGTTGGGGCTTAAGCAGGCCGACTATAAGGCGCTGGTTACTGAATCTGCTAGGAGTATGAGCAGGGAGCAACAGGGGCGTTTGTATGATATGGGTGATAAGGCCGGGAAGTTGATTGCTTGGTTGGATAAGAAGGAGAGAGCGAGTCGAGTGGTAGCGGAGGTTGAGAGGGTGGACGGTGTGTGTGTGACGGACCCCGGTGATATAGTTGATTGCTTCGCGGAGTATTTTCACGGGGTCTACTCTCCGGTCTCAGAGCGCTCGGAGGAAGACTCCCGACTGCTGCTTCGAGACATCGCTCTGCCTTCCCTATCTGATGAGGATAAAGTATTGATGGATGCGGCCCTGTCGCCAGATGAGATTGCTTTGGCCATTCGCTCTATTGCCTCGGGTAAGGCCATGGGTCCTAACGGACTTCCCATCGAATTATACAAGTTGCGCCCAGATGTGATTGCGCCTTATCTCCGAGACATGTTCCTTGAGGCTAAGGCGGCGGGCTCCCTCCCCCCTGACCAACGTCTTGCTACTATTGTGGTTATCCATAAGGAGGGGAAGCCGCGGGATCGGTGTACTTCTTACAGGCCCATCTCCTTGTTAAACGCGGAGCCCAAAATCCTCGCCAAGGTACTGGCCAATCGTCTGATCCGGGTTGTGGGCGACCTGATTCATCAGGATCAATCTGGCTTTATACCCCACCGCAATACCGCTTTGAACCTGCGGCGATTGCATGGCGTCCTTGCTCGCGCTCCATTCATTCGTGAGCCGGCCATTTTGGCGTCCTTGGACGCTACCATGGCGTTTGATACCTTGGAATGGCCGTACATCTGGGCAGCATTGGCGAGGTTTGGTTTTGGCCCGGGTTTTATCGGTTGGGTGAAATTGCTTTATGACAATCCACTGGCACAGGTGGTGGTCAACGGACGTGTGTCGGCTCCCTTTGTTTTGGGTAGGGGCACCCGACAGGGATGTCCACTGTCGCCTCTTCTTTTTGCGCTTTGTCTGAAGCCCCTTGCGGAGTGGTTGCGGTGGGAACCCTCGATGCGTGGCCTTAGATGGACGCCTGAATACGAGGATCGGGTCTCCCTATACGCGGACGATATCCTTTTGTATCTTGCATCACCGCGCAAATTGCTCATTGTGTTGGTGGATGTTTTGAGCTCCTTTGGTCGCAATTCCGGATTGGTCATCAACTGGGCTAAGTCCTGTGTATACGTTCTTTCCGGGTAGGCCCCCCCCTTCCGCGGGGGTGCCCTATCCAGATTGCGCCGTCGGGATTTACGTATTTGGGAATTTTTATAACACTGGACCCGGTGGCCCCCTACGAACGGAATCTTCTCCCCCCCTTCAGCGCCTAAGGGCGGATGTGGCGGGTTGGCGGCGGTTGCCGCTCTCGCCACTTGGCCGGGCAGCACTGTTCAAAATGATGTCGCTGCCACGCTTTTTGTACGCCCTGCAGAACACCATGGACGTAGTGCCGGCCCGTTATTTTCGGGAGGTGGAGTGTCTCCAGCGTCGATTGTTTTGGGATGGGCGGCCGCGGATTGCTCTTGCCAAACTAACTCTACCGTGGTATGATGGGGGGGTCGCCCTCCCTGACATTAAGCGATATTACTGGGCCTCCCAGTTGGCTGCCGTCAATCACGGGATGTATGGCCCTGCTTTGAACCCGGCTTTTGAGATGGACAAATTGCTATTGCCGGGCAGAGACTAGAATCGAGCGCTATACTCGGGGTCCCTTGATGCGCGGTTGACGGGCCCGACGCGGGTCGCGGTACAGGTGTGGCATGCAGCAAATGCGGCGATGGGGTGGAGGGATCGTTTGACTCGGGCTACGCCATTGTATGCGTCCCAGCGTTTGGGTTATCTGTATACTACGAAAGGCTTTGATATGCGGGATACGATTGGTATCAGCACGGTAGGGGACCTCTGGACGAAAGGGAAATTTAAGACGTTCGACACGCTGAAAACTGAATACCAGTTGAATGATAGGGAATACTATCGGTATGCTCAGGTCCATCATGCCTTGTGTTCCGTGTTTTCGGACGTGGCGGCTATTCCGGAGCATTCCCCGTTGGAGGACAGGATATTGGACGGCTATGTGCCGGATAGCACCATTTCGCTGATTTATAAGAAGCTTATTAATGATCGGATGGGTTTGCTGGCTTCATTGCGGGAGACATGGATTGCCGACGGCTTAGAACTGGACGACGAGGATTGGGTGTCGGCGGTGGCCTCCCCGAAAGAGGTGGCTATCCCGGCCCGGTTGCGGTTCGTCCAGCTTAAAATACTCCATAGAGTGTACGTCACGGGGCCTGCTCTGATGCGTATGGGGTATTCGGTGGATGGTTTGTGTAAGCGAGGCTGTGGACTCCTGGGGAGTTTCCTCCATATCCTGTGGGAGTGTCCGGAGGTGACTCGGTTTTGGTGCAGAGTGCATGCGGTGTTAGAAGAAGTCACGCATGTTGCCTTGTTGCCGGAGGCACGAAGATGTTTGCTGAATGTCTGGGAGCCGACTGATTACAATGTGACGCAGACGCAATGGGTGACTCTGGGCTATATGGTAGCGAAGCGTGACATTGCACAATTGTGGGGCTCCCAGAGGCCACCCACGGTCTCCGAGTGGAAAGAACACATGGACTGGTGTATGGTCAGAGAGAAAACGGTGTATGTGGCGAGAGGCAAGCCTGGGAAGTGGATTAAGGTGTGGGGTCCCTGGAACTCCTATCGTGGAGGTATATGCGCCCCGCCTCAGATGCGTGAGATAGATGCCGCTCTGTCTCCCTAGCCCGCGCATTCCTGTATGCTCCTGCGACATGCAAATTTGGTTTCTTCGGCCTTGCCCCCCCCCCTCTATTTATCCGGGTTGGATTACTCCCTCGATACGAGGGGCACATGCTACTGCTATTAATTTCCTCTGCCTTGTGTGTTTGCTGTTTTTCGTTTCCTAAAAATATGAAACCTTTTTGTTTGTTTATGGACTGCGGCTGCGGCCGACTGCGATGATTAACTCTCCAGTGACTAATTTTATTGTTGCTTCATCGATCTGAATGTTCAGCTGTGCCTAGGGTTACACTGCATTTTTAGCGGCCGGCCTGTTGGTTGTAGGCCCATACTTGTATTTCTCTGAAATTGTAATAAAGGTTTTTAAAAAAAAAAAAAAAAAAAAAAAAGTCACAACAGTAACTAAAACGAATTTACTAACTTGTTTCCAAGAACTGCCCCAGGACTGAATCTAGGATCCAGTCCTGGATTTAGAAAAGTAATCCTGAAAGTAATCAATTGCATATAACTTGAAATCCCATTGAGCTCAATGTATTATTGTATTTGAAATTGTGTTTCCTATTGCAATAAACTGTAACTATTACCTGCAAAAAAAAAAAAAAAGAAAAAACCTTAGAAATTCACTGAAAAAACAACAGGTTTTAGGGGTGTTTTAGTTAGCTGGACATTTCACTTGAACAAAACCATTGAAATTCCTCCGATATAGTTAGTTGTACTAACTACATCTCGCGCGCCCGCAATCCACTGCTGATGATGTCACATAATTACATCATTCATGACATGGTCAGTGACATCACTGATGACATCTCAAATGACATCACTGATGACATCATCCACGTGACAATCAGATACACCTCATCATAGACTAGTATAACCTTTCATCACTCACTGTAAAATACAGAGTGCCATATTTAAAACCATTGACACACCAATACAAGTTTCTAAACACACACTCAGTGATTCCTAGATCTATACACACATCTAATCACTTACCTATAGATTCACTCATACATGCTGTCAATGATCAATAGAACACTATCAAAAATACTTATACACCTATATCGACATTACACACCAGCACACATCCTAATCACTTATGAAGTCATCCTACTCACTTATGCAAACAATGGATCATACTTACTTTTACTTAGGTATACACTTATAAAAACACCACTTCATCTATTTATATAGATAATAACTCATACTTAGTGTGTTATAAAAACACTATTACAAGAATACAGTTATCCATACAGTCACTCATACAATCACTGAGTCTTATGTATACCTATTTATATACAACAACTGACACATACACTGGCTTTTATTTTTCTAGTTTGTTGGACATGTACCATTGAGACATATATTTGCTCATCGCCAGACCCATAAAGATATTCACTCACCCAAACAACTGTTATAACATGTAGTTTTAACTTCAGATACCTACTGAATCAACTATTCACACATCTTTGGTCAGTCACACACCCCCCACCGAACCACAGACACATTCACTCTCCCATACAAATACTCATTTAACTAATCAACAAATAATATAAACTTTCACGTAGCTAGTAAACAACTGGTGCAGCAGTTTACACAACAACTGACAAAGTGATACAGATATTCACACAGTTTAGTCACTATCCAATATATTTAGTGAAACACTATAAATTAGTCAAGTAAACAGTCAATCACACTGCTACTAAATCCTCCATCCGGGTATTTATATTTATGTATCCACTCATTCTTCAATTCAAATTGCTATATATATATATAATACATATTTAAATAATGAACCAAACCACATTCACTGGATGATGTCATCAGTGATGTCATTTGAGATGTCATCAGTGATGTCACTGACCATGTCATGAATGATGTATTATGTGACATCATCAGCAGTGGATTGCGGGCGCATGAGATGTCGTTAGTACAACTAACTATATCGGAGGAATTTCAATGGTTTTGTTCGAGTGAAATGTCCAGCTAACTATAACACCCCTAAAACCTATTGTTTTTTCAGTGAATTTCTAAGGTTTTTTTTAAATGCTAATTCCTAACTATATCAGGCCTGAAACCTATGTTTTTTTTCAGTGAATATATATATACACATATATTACCTACTGGCGGTCACTGTTAGGTATTTATAGATAGGACCAAGTTTCCACAGGAAAAGCGTTTTTTGACTTGCCTATAACTTTAGTGCCGTTTGACGAATCTTCACAAGATTATCCAAAAAAGTGTCAAGTTACATCTTGTTGTGCATGGAAAGTTTCAGGGTCCTCTGTCAAGCTGAGGCTGAGAAAAAAAGGGGGTAAACAGCCCGAACTGCTGGACGGAATGATCCTAAATTTGCCAGAAACATAGCTTTTGGTTGGCAGATCACACTTTTTGGTTTAAATCTATTCAGTAGTTGTCGAGAAATTTAAGGAATCCAAATTTGTATGTCTGTGGCTGCAAGTCCTTTGTAAATAATGATGATCTCGTGCAGAGATCCGCTTGTATAAAAAAGCCGCCTCGTTGCACATCCTACCATTGAAGACTGAGTAGTGACATTGTGCCTGACTCTAACATGAATGTCTCTGAGGACTTGTCATCACTCTCTCACTTCTGCACAGTTGCAGTTTGGCTTCTGGCGGTCCATAACAGTAGTTGATGGGATGAAGTAAGACTCAAGGCTACAGTTCTCAGTGATCAGGGGAGCTGCTTGGGGAGAGTAAGTATGGAGTGCTCCCCTATCTAAACCTGTAATTTCAATCAGGGCTAAACAAATGACATTAAACATGCACCGTCAAGGATCGCACATCTGCAGTAAAAACAAAGCTTAGATATTGCTTTCTGGCTGTCAAAACTACTGAAATCCGTGGCCTGTGCTTCTTTTTTTTTCCTGCTGGTTAGCCAAGGGGAGCGTCTGAAATGCAAAAGGACTCCTATGTTGTGGGATGATTGTCACATGTTTATTGTTATTAATAAATGGAAGGAGTGGGCAAGTGATCCATAAACAATAAATTATTGTAGTCCAAAAAAATATATTTTCTCTAGTCCAAGAGATTTCTTCCAAATAGATTCCTTTATTCTTTCAAATTATTTTCAATTTGGTGCTCCAACACATTCTTAGAAGTCCAAACAAACTCTTAGTTATACATAAACACAGCCAACGCGTTTCGTCCCCCTTGGGACCTCATCAGGGCTGCAAGAATAGAAAAGAAAATATCACTAATAAATACATCATACATTTCTATTCCCCAAAATCAATCTGACAATCAAATTAATATTGTTTAATACATCTATAACCTCTATAACCTGCCTATATAACAATCTTGAATTTAAAGAATTAACCCAAAAACATAATCACAGAATGTTAAAAGAATAACATCATACATTGTCATGTTATAGTTTTGTCACTGGTTAGACTGTTAACTATCTCAGGACACAGCATATTGTTCATTATTCCTGGATTTTGTTGTAATTGGCTATCTAATTTTGTATATCACTCATTGTTGTTTCCATATGAAGACCTATCACATACCTCCTAAATAATGACGCGATGGTATATAAATATCAGTCATGGACAGGTACCAGTATCATCAAGGTCTTTTATTTTCTCATCAAATTAAACATTTTCTAAATTAAATAAAACATGATAATCAATTATCCCCTTATTGTTATTTGCTTTAGTATTATTCATTATTTCTGGACTTTGTTATAATTGGCTATCTAATTTCATCCCTATTATTGCTAATTGTTGTTTTCATATAATAACCTATCACATACCTCCTAAATAGTGACGCGGTGGTATGAAATATCAGTCATGAACAGGTGCCAGTATCATCAAGGTCTTAGATTTTCTCATCAAATTAAAAACTTTCTGAATAAATGAAAACATGATAATCATTTACTCCCTTATTGCTATTTACTTGAGTATTCCTGATCGCCAATCCCTAGTCCTCACCTCATTCTACATCCGTTCCTGTCAATTATATGGTATCCTCCACGCAATGAGTCCTATAACAACATGACACGAGAGGACCAAATCAGTATTCCTTTCTGAACCTTATTAAACAGAATATCATCATTAGGGGTGGGCGGAATTTGCGAAATCCACTTTCGCAAATTATCGCGAAAATGTTAAAAATTATCGCAAACACGCGGAAATATCGCGAAGATGCGGAAGTTTTTTCCCGCATGTTCGTGAGATTTTCTGCATGGTTGTGGCTCGCCAACTTACCCATGTAGTTGCTCGCAGGCGCGGCCATCTTGTTTTCAGTTGTCTCGCGGTGCATGATCGCGAGAAGAAAGACGTGATCGCGCGACGCATGACGTCACTGCGGGTGCGAACTGTCGCGAGACAGCGCAAATGGCTTGAAACATTACAACATCTCATGGAGAACGCGACCGGATCAAGAAAACTTGTCGGCGAACGCAGGGATTCAGGTAAGGCGATCGCGCGCACGCGAGAATGTATTATTTTACAGCGCGAGCAAGAAACAAATTATCGCCAAGCTGCGAATGGGGAAATTTTGACATTTTCGCGCTTTCCGCGGAACGCGAAAATGTCAAATTATCGCAATTTCGCGAACGGAACAAAATTTTAGCCCAGGCCTAATCATCATGTTAAAACCGAATATTCATTTATATCCACATACCTTCTATTCTATCAATAACTTCCTAGTGGCTTCCACTTCCATTCGAATATCACCGCTTTACCTCGTATCCTTTGCGTTTCTTTTTTCTATCTTTGTTTATTGTTATTGTAGGGTCTGCTCTCTAGTGTCTCAATTCTTTTCATCGAAGTATCTCGACAATATGTAAGCAGTGTGTTTTTTAGATTGTTGATATATTATTCAAGTGCAATGGTAAAATGTGCATTATTGGGCAGTGTGCGTCTTCTTTCTGAAGGTATTTTTGTGTGTTTACAGACATGCGTGTATATTTACAATCCTGAACATACTGCCTGGTGTGGAGATTGTACTCGCCTAGTCCCCTTCTCTACTGGCAGAGTCAAGCCAAGGGGACAGGCTTGGAAATACACCCAGAGTAATCAGCAGTGGTTCTGAGTCAGTGACATATTTCCAACCGTCAATTTATGCTGTCACCAGAAGTCCAAATGTGTCCCCAGAATTCACACTTCGTGAATTTAATGAACCCCATTCCTTTAAAATTCTGCGTTCTAATTTCCAAATAAAGGATGAGGCCATGAGAAGCTTCACAATATTATGTGGCACAATAGTTAATTGGAATACGTGCAAGTTTGCCCTCCACATCCCTTCCATCCTACCAGGGAAGTGTGATATTTTTCTATATGTGCAGTGTTTTAAGTAGGGGTGGGCGGAATTTGCGTAGTCGTGCTATGCAAAGCTCCGCGAAACGGTAATAAATCTCTGCGAGCACGCAGAAATTGCTTGTTCCGACTGTTCACAATGCTTTTTTCCTGTTAACGAATGCTGTTTGAGTGCTCAGGGGGAAATATCTCGTGAACACAGATTTTGAAAGCGCGAAGAAGCAAAAAAATCCGCGTAGCCGCGGATCGAGGAATTTTTGTCAATTCCACATTCTCCGCGGAACGCGAAATTACCCAAATTCCAAAATTCCACGAGCGGAATGGAATTGACTGCCCAGGCCTAGTTTTAAGTTGGGGTATGCTGCTTCTGAGTGATTTTTATGCTGGGAAGAGAAGATAGGTAGGCCTGTATAATCAACAAGTTTTGCACTGGGACAGAGGATGCTTAAGAGGGGAAGGAGGGATTAGATTTTGGTTGAGTTTTACTCCACATACAGGATCGCTGTGATACACTGTATCTGTGTGCTCAGAGCAGTTCCCCGCAAAGAACCGTCACCCTGGTTCACAGGCAGTAGAAGTTCTTGCTAGAACGGCACCTCCTTTTATCTATACATGAGTCTCACGAACCTCTGAAGCCTGTCAACAAAAGGCCCTGAGATGTACACTTAACCCAGATGTCCATGTCAACGGACTTACTTGAGGCAAATATTGTTCTTCTGTTTTCTTAAATGAGCTGTTTCCAGTCCACTTAGTCAAATCAAATCAATGCATTGCTACTGAAAGGCTCAAAAGCGGACATGAGGAAGATGTCTCTCTAAGGTGGCCACTGGCTGGCTTACTTAGTTTTTGCCACTTATTATTTACATAAAGGAAAGTCCAGGTAAGCAAGGGCATAAACATGACCTTTGAAGCCATGATCTGTGTTCCTTATAAACAAGGGCACCCCCTATTGGCATCTCAATTATACATTTCAAACAATATTTGGAATGTGCAGGAGAAACAACTAATCCCTCACCCCCTTTGGCTTGAAGGTTGCCTACTCACACCTACTCATGGAATTCTGCAGAATTCCATGGAGTGTAACTTTACGAGCACCATTGAAGAGTAGTGAATATAACTAATACAGTTCTATGGTTTTGTACGTGTGTAATCTGAGCCTAACTATGACGTCCCTGTAACCTTTGGATTTTTGAGTTGGTATATATTTGACTGACAAAAAATAGGTTACCGTGATGTTGTAGATGGGAAATACAATTTAAAAAAACCTTAGAAATTCACAGAAAAAAACAAAGGTTACAGGGACGTTATAGCTAGGAAATATAATTCCAAAAACCTTAGAAATTCACTGAAAAAAACAAAGATTTCAGGGATGTGAGAGTTGAGTCAGACTTCACTCATAGATCACCAGTGAAATTCAGCAGTTATAGTTATCTGAGCTAACTATAACTCTTGCCCTTGCAGTGCATTGCTTATGACCTCATATATCACATCACATCACTCATGACATGGAAAGTGATATCACGGATGGCAACTCAACCCTTGACCAAGGCAACTCAAGCACCAAAACGCAATGAGATTTGTGTTTTCCTGCATGTACCATGAATTAATGAAATGCATTTTCATGTGCAAGCTGCATTGGAGTGCACTTTACTTTCATTTCCGAGGCCAAGGAACCAGTGAACTGTATGTTCGTCTGAGCTCATGTCCGAATGTGCACCACTGACATCAGGGCCGGGAGCTAGAGTAAGAGGATTATGGATATATATAAAAAGTGGGACAGTAGTCTATACGGAGAAAGATGATGCAATGTTTTGCTGCCAGCATGTAAAAAATTGGGTTTGTTGACATAAACATCCTAAAAACTCATATGGTCTTTTATGCAGTATGAAAGGTCAATCAAGAAGAGAGATGGTGCACATGGATGGAACAGTTCAGATAGAATTCCAAGAAAGAATGTAGGTGCACTTGGCAGAATACAATGTTGTCGAGAACCAGGAGAGTGGGATTATAAGCACTACAATTTTGGGTAATAACATTAAAGTTCACACAAGATGAAGTTGAACCTTCAATTGTCACACATGCATTTTACAAATAAAAGAGAAAGTATAAAGAAAATATGTGACACTACTTCACAAGGAGAAAGCTGATAGGAAGTTTTGTTGTCAATATGTAAAAATAAGAGATTTTAACTGAGGATTTGTTGACCTGAACATCCCAAAAGAAAGATGGCCACTGTATTGTAAGGTCTCAATGAGTGAACATGAAAGGCATAAAAAATTGGGGCACAATAGAAATTATCCTGCAAAGAGAAGTATTATCCTTGACATGTTTATCATACGGTATGAAGAATGAGAAATTACGTGAATAAACAGAGTTCCTAAAGAACAAAATTACATTGAACTGATTCAGTGCCATGTGAGCAGCAATAATGGACTCAGTGTAGATATGGATATTTTGAAACATTTTATCTCATGTGTGAAATTTGGTTTTAAAAGTTGATGGTAGTGGTTTGTTCCCCTCTAAGAGCACTCTAGACACAGAGTAACTCTATGGCCACTTGAAAGCTCCGGACGAAATGTGCCACCACTTGTGTGTGTCTGCAATTGGGAGGATGCAGATAAAAAAAAAAAAAAAAATTGCAGTACCTTGTCTGGTTGTGCTGCCCTTTCTTGGAGCTACATCAAAGAGCTAGGATGAGAATCGGTGTAGAGAGAGATGCCAATGAAAATATATATATTAATATTTTCAATTTATTAATATGAAAATATATATTTCTATATATATTTTACACATATGTTTAAAATATTTCAAAATGAATATAATGTAATATATATATGTATATGTATATATATGCGTGTGTGTATATATGTATATGTATATATGTATATGTATATTCACTGAGAAAACCATAGGTTTCAGGGGCGTTATAGTTAGCTGGACATTTCCCTCGTACAAAACCTTAGAAATTCCCCCGTTATAGTTAGTTCAGCTAACCATAACTCGCGCTCCTGCAATGCACTGCTGATGACGTCACATATTACATCACTCATGACATGACAGTCACTTGACAAAGGCTTCGCCGAAACGCGTTGTACTGTTTGGTTTGTGAGACAATAAAACCTTTTATTGGACTCTTCCTATGGTGTGCCGCTGGAGTTTTCTTCGTAATTGTGCAAGACGACTTCCGTGTGGAAAACATATCTAGTGGTGCTGTGACCGCTGCGGGCACCGGCGTCGCAAGGAGGGTGAGTGGCTACTCACAGCGATTTCTGCAGACATATATATATATATATATTTATATATATATACATATATATATATATTCAGTGAAAAAAACATAGGTTTCACACATGTTATAGTTAGCTGGACATTTTACTGATAAAAAACCAATGAAATTCCCCCGTTATAGTTAGTGCAGGCAACTATAACTCACGCGACCGCAATACTCTGCTGATGCTAATACTGTATTTAGACACTTATTTGCCCATGTCTTCTTCCATTAAATTTTAGCTATACATATATTACAAATATTTTTTTTTCATAAAGACACATATGTCATCAGCAGAGGATTGCGGTCGCGTGAGTTATAGTTGCCTGCACTAACTATAACGGGGGAATTTCATTGGTTTTTTATCAGTAAAATGTCCAGCTAACTATAACATGTGTGAAACCTATGGTTTTTTCACTGAATTTGCAAGGTTTTTTAAATGCTAATTCCTAACTATAACGTGTGTGAAACCTATGGTTTTTTCAGTGAATTTGTACGTTTTTTTAAATGCTAAGTTACTTTACGCCATTCGTGGCGTGCGCGCCCACTTAACGCAGTTCGTTCCGTGCGTGCACGGTGCGCTTCACGCACCGCTCGCCCACTTTACGCAGTTAGTGCCATGCACGCACGGTGGGCACGCGGTGCGCTACGCACACCGCGTGCCCACGTTACGCTAGATGGGCCATGTACGCACGATGCGCTTCGCGCACCGTGCGCACATGGAGGACATATGATGCGCTTCGTTGTGAAAGGTAATATTTTAAGTTTTCAAAGGTTACATATGCTATGCACAAAAGGTGCCCTTCGGGCACCATTTGCACATGGGGTGGGGAGAGTATGGATATATTTTTTTTTTATTAATTTTTACCGTACGCGTACGGTAAGCGTAATCGGCGAAATTATCGAAAAAATTAAAATTCCGTTTTTGGCCTTGGGGGATCTTTGGGGACTCCCTCAACATGGCTAGGTGCTTAGGAGCTGTCTAAACAGCCCCTTTACATGTTTTTGGGCTTTGTTTTTTAACCCCTTCCATGCTGCGCAAATTCCGCCGCTGTGCTGACGGAATCTTGCGCGGGCGTGGTCATGACGGAACGGTTCCGTCATGAGCACAGCTCAACCGTGGCTCATGACGGAACCGTTCCGTCATGAGCACCGAAGAGGTTAACCCCCTCTCAGAGTGCGAGAGAGAAAATGGCGGCCGCCACTTCCTGGTTTCGACCGATTCGAATGTTTACTAAGATCTAACAGCCAATCAGATTTGCGCTCGCGCACGGCACCGTACGCGTACGGTAAGCTTACCGTAAGCGCACTGTAAGCTGCCACAGATATATATATTGATTTAAATGCTATTTTCTCAGGAACTACTGAATAGATTTACACCAGACCTACAAAAGGCACTTCCTTGACCTGAGGACTACCTCTCTGCCAAATTTCAAGTAACTCTGTTCAGCCGTTCGGGCTGTAGCTGTGTCTAAAGGTCCTAAGGAAAAATGCATGGGAAAAACGCGTTTTGGGACACCCCTTTTTTCTCAGCCCCCACTAGACGAATCCCCCCGAGACTTTCAGGGTAGGAGCGGAGCGTAGCGCCCCATTAGTTTTGAAAATTTCGCGAGGATTCGTCGACCGGCGCCAAAGTTATTCCAAATAGAATATTGCGGTTTTCCTATGGAAACAGGGTCCTAACTATAACTACCTACTGGCGACCGCCAGTAGGTAATATATATATATATATATATATATTCACTAAAAAAACCATAGGTTTCACACATGTTATAGTTAGCGGAAATTTTACTGATAAAAAACCAATGAAATTCCCCCGTTATAGTTAGTGCAGGCAACTATAACTCACGCGACCGCAATCCTCTGCTGATGCTAATACTGTATTTAGACACTTATTTGCCCATGTCTTCTTCCATACATTTTTAGCTATACATATATTACAAATATTTTTTTTTCATAAAGACACATATGTCATCAGCAGAAGATTGCGGTCGCGTGAGTTATAGTTGCCTGCACTAACTATAACGGGGGAATTTCATTGGTTTTTTATCAGTAAAATTTTCGCTAACTATAACATGTGTGAAACCTATGGTTTTTTTAGTGAATTTGCAAGGTTTTTTAAATGCTAATTCCTAACTATAACGTGTGTGAAACCTATGGTTTTTTCAGTGAATTTGTACGGTTTTTTAAATGCTAAGTTACTTTACGCCATTCGTGGCGTGCGCGCCCACGTTACGCAGTTAGTGCCATGCACGCACGGTGGGCACGCGGTGCGCTACGCGCACCGCGTGCCCACGTTACGCTAGATGGGCCATGTACGCACGATGCGCTTCGCGCACCGTGCGCACATGGAGGACATATGATGCACTTCGTTTTGAAAGGTAATATTTTAATTTTTCGTATATGTTATAAGCCATGCACAAATGGTGCCCTTCGGGCACCATTTGCACACGGGGTGGAGAGAGTGTGAATAATTTTTTTATTTTTTATTTTTTTTTTAAATATTTTAGTTTAACTCATCTTTAATAAGCCATGCACAATTGGTGCCCTTCCGGCACCAATTGCACACGGGGTGGGGAGAGTGTGGATGATTTTTTGTTTATATATAATTTACCATACGCGTACGGTAAGCGTAATCGGCGAAATTAGCGAAAAAATAAAAATTCCGTTTTTGGCCTTGGGGGATCTTTGGGGACTCCCTCAACATTGCTATGTGTGTGGGAGCTGTCTAAACAGCCCCTTTACATGTTTTTGTGCTTTATATTTTAAACATCACTCTCAGTGCGTGAGAGATAATGGCGGCCGCCGCTTCCTGGTTTCGGCCGATTCGAATGTTTACTAAGATCTAAGAGCCAATCAGAATCGCGCTTGCGCACGCCACCGTAGGCGTACGGAAAGCGTACCGTAAGCGCACCGTAAGCTGGCTCAGATATATATATTGATTTAAAGGCTATTTTCTCAGAATCTACTGAACAGATTTACACCAAACCTACAAAAGGCACTTCCTTGACCTGAGGACTACCTCTCTGCCAAATTTCTAGTCATTCTGTTCAGCCGTTCGGGCTGTAGCCCTGTCTAAAGGTCCTATGGAAAAATGCATGGGAAAAACGCGTTTTGGGACCCCCCTTTTATCTCAGCCCCCGCTTGACGAATCCCCCCGAGACTTTCAGGGAAGGAGCGGAGCGTAGCGCCCCACCTATTTTGAAAAATTTGCGAGGATTCGTCGACCGGCGCCAAAGTTATTCAAAATAGAATGTTGCGGATTTCCTATGGAAACGTGGTCCTAACTATAACTACCTACTGGCGACCGCCAGTAGGTAATATATATATATATATATATATATATATATATATATATATATATATATATAAAACATACATTTGCAATAAAACCATAAAAAATATGAAAAAGAGAATAGGAAAAAATATATTAATGTAAACAATAAATACAATATTAAATTGAAAAATCAATTAAACACATTTAACCCCTTGTGTTACCCCGCCCTTTCCCCGCCCTGTGCCGGGCGTTGAATTAGCGGGTGGGGTTCATGATGAGATAGTCTCGTCATGGGCACAGCGCAACCGCGGCCCATGACGAGACCATCTCGTCATGGGCACTCAAGGGGTTAAAAAAATATAAACATTACAATGAAGGTAAACATAAAAACAAATAATGCAAAATATAAAAAGGTAAAACAATTAATCCTATAAACTCTATTTTGCCAACATTATAAAAACTATTTTAGTCTAAGCATATTAACTTTACTATTCTCACTCTAGTTAATGCAATGGTAGGGAAAGTGTTGGACTTCGAAGAGGTAAAATTGACTATTCGCTCTGTATTCTGTGCAACAGCAGGGAGTGTGTTGGATCTTGGAGGAATTAAATGTTCTATTCTCACACCAAAGCGCACATCTATAGGGAAAATGTGGACTTAGGAGGTGTAAAATGTACTATTGCCCCTCCAATCTCTTTAACAGTAGGGAAAGCATAGGATTTCAGAGGGATGAAATGTACTATTCCCACTCCAATTAGCGCAACAGTAATTAAAGTGTTGGTCTTTAACGGGGTAGAATTTACTGTTCCCACTCCTGTCTGTGCAACAGTAGAGTAAGTGTTACATTTCAGAGGGGGGAAATTAACTATTCCCACTCCAAACAGCACAACAGTAGGGAAAGTGTTGGACTTTGGATGGGTAAAATTTACTATTCCCACTCCATACTCTGCAACAGTAGGGTACGCTTTGGATTTTGGAGGGGTACAATTTACTATTCTCAGCCCAAACAGCACAACAGTAGCAAAAGTGTTGGACTTTGGAGGGGTAAAATTCACTATTCCCACTCCAGTCTGTAAAATAGTAGCGAAAGTGTTGGATTACAAAGAGGTTAATTTTACTATTTATACTGCAGGAGCGAAAGTATCTCACGTCACTTCGAACACATTGCATATAAAAGTAATTGCATGAATCTAGAAAAAATATTTAACTCAATATAAAAATTGTTAATTAACATAAATATATATCTATAAAAATGTAATAAAAAACATTAATCAATTTAACTAATTAAAAATCAATAAAATAATGAATTATCAAATAATAAACAATTATTGTTAAGTATTTAACTTTTCACCCTATTCTCCTAAAAACCTAGCAACTCACACCTAAAATGTAAATAAATAAATAAGTATTACATAATTTTATATTTCAAACAAATGTAATAATCCAAAATTAATAAATAATTGATCATTAATTAATATTTAATAAACTTCCCAGCCTATAACCCTACGAACGTAGCAGCCCACATCTAAAATATAATTAAAATAAATATTTGTTACATTATTTTAATATTTAAAATTCAATTAAATAGCAAGGCTACAAATAATAATTAATTTTAAATGTATTAACTTCCTACCATCTACCCCTACAAACCTAGCACCCTGCCACTAAAATATAAGTAAAGTAAATCGATATTTCTTATGTCACATAACAAAAAATTAATTACATAATTGTTAGAAAATTAATAACAACCGAATAATTATTACTGAGTTAGCCTCTCTCTGCAACTAAAGTATAAGCAAAATAAATGAGTATTCCATAATAACGTATTTAAAATCAATGAAATTATAGATTTATAATTCATTGTTAGTGAATTATTTGTTAAGTAGCGTCCTACTCTATGAATAAACATGATAATATAAAACCACAGATCTTGATGGCCCAGATTCAAATACAAAAACTCATTATCTAGAGAAAGGGTATATTGCTTCTTGTGAAACAATTTCTACATTTGTTTGTAGAATGCAGAAACATTCTATAACAATTCACCACTTTTTTCCTCTAATGGAATATTCATATTAGAAATACTTTTGCTAAAGTATAAGAAAATAAACACTATCTTCTTTTGATCATCTGAAAACTTAATTGGTTTACATAGGAATTGCAACTGACATGGATTAGGAAGTGATGTAAATATTTTTGGGTCACCAGTAAATTGCAAAGGTATTATAAAAATTACTAGCAATGCAAATAGAATTAGAATCTTAATACTGGAGTAGTATAGTATTTTGAGGATCAGTGCGTAATTACTCTTCTTTGGCGTCGTCCTTCTCTGTTTTTTGCATGACACCTAGCTATTGATTAACCAAAATTGCTTCAAGGCCTTATTGTCAGACTTACCAAACCGACCACTTATTGTAATGTTGCTACTTTATTTAAAATTTGGGACCAGGTAGTATTGGAATCCATCACTCAGGTCAGAAGGATAACGTTGGCTGTGCAATCTGTCAGAAAGCATTTATCTTATAGTTCAGATCCAACAGAATTGATGAATGTTTCCATGACTCTCTTTATCCATAGATTACCACATGATAAATAAATTGATTATCAGTAGATTTGAGGAAAGGAGAATGGAATAAAAGAGCAACACTGGATATCGCTAGTCTGACTACTCATCCACATCCGCTGGTAAAACTTATATCTAAATTCAATATAATAATCTTTTGATATCTTTAATTTCTGTTACAAAGAATATCCCTTCAGAATGGTTGTATGATACAACCATGCATGCCTAAACAATGCGGTCTGAACCAAGACCGAGCCTTTACCACGCATGCCTTTACCACACATGCCTTTACAATGGATTTAGTTTTAAAGGCATGATTGCTAAAAGAATATGCATGGTAAAGTGCACACTGCAGCCCTCCGCCCTGCACCCTAGCACCCGATACTCCAGCCATGCAATCCACCCTGCTAGAGCCCTTAAAACTATCCTGACTCCTCACCCTGAGCCCTATCCATCGGCTCCTGCCCAAAAAACGTTCCCGACCCAAGCCACCATGCCCTGGGCCCTAAAACTGACCCCCAGCCCTGACAATTGCCCCCCACCCCTCTCCCCAGTCCTGAAGCCTAAAACCCTGCCCCCGGCCAAAAAACTACCCAGTCCCCCCACCGTTAGCGCTAAAACTGACCGCCACCCCTAAAAACTGCTGCTTCCACCCTGAGCCCTAAAACCCGACCCATTCCCTTAAAACTACAATTACCACCCCCCACCCTGAGCCTAAAAACCCTGCCCCTGCCAAAAATGTGCCATGACCACACCTGCCCTGAGCCCTAAAACCGCCCTACCCCTAAAAACTACCCCCCAAACCTGGCCCCAGCCCCACTTACCACACTGCATCCCAGAGTTTCCTCTCCCAATCCTTCCTGATCCTCCCCCACCCATCCGCACATCTAGACCTCGGATTGTCTTAATCAAGCATATGAGATTTAGGCATATGCGTGGTTTAGGCAAGCGTTGTTCTCCTTACTTCAATGCAACAAACATCATAATTATGAAGTTAACTTGGATATTAAGCAATTACTTTCTCAACCTAGATTGCTGCCTATATACAGTATATGTATCAAGAGAAACATATCAAAGTCATTGAAGTTGGTTAGGATCCTTATAATCTCTCACTGAAAGTTCTAATAGAGAACTTTGAAAATAGAGTTTTGTCACCCCAAATATGGTTTGAGACTTAAGGGCATGATTACGACTTTTGGCAGTGTGGGAGTGGGCTGCACGCCACTGCCATGCTACTGCACTGCCAAGAGTCACCGCTGCAAAAAGTAATTTTGTGGTCTGGCGGCCAAGCTGTGTGGAGCTGAAACAGCCCTGCCACTGGACCACCAGTGCACGTTCCTGAACAGGAAGAAAAGAACCATATCATGCATTTCTTCCTGTGCAGGAACTGGGGGTGCAGAAATAGAGGGGGGCACAACATCATGCACCCACGGGCAAGAGGGGGCCCACCCAGCATATTTTGGTTCCCTGGTGGCCTTGGCCGTGAAATGCTGGTCCGACTGCCCAACTCGTAATGGAGCAGTTGGACCATCGGTGCGGCAGTGGCTGGACCACAAATGCTGCGCCCCCATGAGTCTGGCGGTTCGTGGACCATCGGACTTGTAATAAGGCTGTTATAATACTTCTCTGTATTTGATTTATACTTCAGTTGTTTCCAAAAATATGACCACAAGCAGTCTCTAGTGTCCTGAGGAAGCAACTAAGGGCCTTATTGTGACTTTGGCGATCTTCCATTGGGACCACCAACATGGTGGTCCCAGGAAGACCGCCAAGGGCGTGGTGAGCACGCCCGCTTGATTATGAGTTTAATCCAGGGTGGGCAGGTGCTCTGGTGGCTGTGTTAGGGTCATAGGAGAGCCTTAACAGCATACCACTACTGTGAGAGTTCCTGCACGATGTGTCATGCACCATGTCTTGTATGCCACACCGTGAAGGAACAATGGTGCAATTCCAGGGGACATAACATGTGCCCCCCACACACACTCCCAGGTGCAGATTCAGTTAGGTGCCCTTTTGAGGCCCTCAAACCTGCAGGTCTTCCACCATTTTCATGGCGGGGTTCCTACCATGATATGGCGTGGATATGCAGGTCGTAATATGCTTGGCGGTGCCGGCATTAGCGCCGACAGTATATTCAGGCCGTCTGAAGACCACCGCCTCAGTGGGAACCTTGAACCCAGTGGAGGTGGTGATCTCGTGGTGGTCCCACCACCATCCTCATAATATGGCAGACGGACCCGACAGCGTGGTGATGGTCAGACCACCACAGCAAGTACGGCGGTCCCAGGACCGCCATAGTCATAATAACACCCAACATATCTTAATTGCCTAGCAAAAATGGTCTGCGTCACAAGGAACTTACATTCGGTAAATGCAAAATGACCCACAACAATCACAGCCCATGTGAGAGTCCTTTTCCTTGAGTGGTCCTGTAGGTTCCTTAGTTGTACTCAGATGTTTCTTTTAATCTCATAAGTATTGCATTAGTGTTAAAATGCAAAATCCATTGATTTTGACACAGTCCCTGATTTACCAGAAGTGGTAGACCTGGGAAAGAGCCAAAAACCTATCCCTTCACAGATGAGGCTTAACAAGAAGAAATACGTATATTTCTTCTTGTGTTTTCCTCTTTCCATGTGTGCTGCATTCTCTGTTATATTGATGAGATCTTTTGCGTTTGGATGGGAGAAGAAGAAGTCTTGGATAGTTTCTTCAGGTGGCTAAACTCAAGATCCCCAGACATCAAGTTTTGCATGACTAAAAACTAGAAGAGAATTCCTTTCATAGATGTGGAAGTGTTCACAGAAGGAGAGAATCTTCTGACAACATTATATCAGAAGTCCATGGACCAAAACAAGGCCCTCCACTATTCCATATTTTATTCGAGAGGTTTGAGAGACAATCTAACCTATGGGCAATTTCTAAGGATGTGGCGTAATTGCTCAAGTATGGATGATTATTTCTTCCATGCCAATAACTTACTTCATAAATTGGGAGCGCGAGGATATCCCAGGGAGACTGTTAAAACTTTATATGAAATGTGGATTGTTTACTCTTTGTTAAACTCTTTTGAAAAACAAGAAAAACTAGTCTGTTTTTCAACTTACTGTTCACTTACAAATCATTTCAAAAAGATAATTCTTCAGAATTGGCATCTACTTTCTAACATGGATTCCTCCTTTGGACATCCTCAATTTGCCCTTAAAAAAGATCAAAGCATTAGGATGCAGATAGTACGAGCCTCAACACCTCAACCTACAAAGAAAATGTACCTGAGACACATCTGGAAACTTCCTCCACTGGAGGGCCATTACAAATGTGGCACTTGTGTTGCATGTGCTCAAACTATGGATGAAACTTTTTTTAACACAACAATGTAAAGTGGCAACACAGCACATTTACAAATTGCAAAACAAAAGATTTCATGTGTGGCAGACGGACCCGACAGGGTTGTGACGGTCAGACTGCCACCCCAAGTGCGGCGGTCCCAGGACTGCCATAGTCATAACAACACCCAACGTATCTTAATTTCCGTGCAAAAATGGTCTGCACCACAAGGAACGTAGATTCGATCAATGCAAAATGAGCCACACCAATCACAGCCCATGTGAGAGTACTTTTGCTTGAGTGGTCCTGTAGGTTCCTTAGTTGTACGCAGTTGTTGCGCATTCCATCAATTGTATATAGGAAAGACAAATCAGGAAATTTGCCACTTAATTTTACACTATAAATGGCATACCTTTTGTGAGCCATTTTATTAAAAAAGATCACTATGAAGAGGACTTGAGGGGGACAATTTGGCATCTATAAAATCAGACACAAGGGAAGGCGACCTAGAACGTAGATCATTCAAGAAAGAAGCTTCATTTTGACTCAGGGAGGAATGGTCTAAAAGCAATGAATGAACTTCAAAACCTGTAATTAATTGCATGTTCCTGATATCTGCACTCAGGGATTAGTCGCTGATAAATCCAACTTTGGAACCACAAGTCCCCGAATGCACACAATCGACTCTTAGGAATTTAACATGAGACTGATGGAAAGAATTTTGACCAATTATGGACACTTTCATTGAAATGAATCCTGCTTGTCAAAAAAATTGAATACTTGCAGAGTTGAAACCTCCGCTTTCGGATGGCGTCCGCATCCTCAATGTCCTTGGAATTATTCCATTCTGCTTCTGAAGCAGAATGGAATAATTCCAAGGACATTGAGGAGATAATAAAGTAAGTTGTGGCTAAGGGATTTCTCCTCTTATGCGTGCGTGGATCTCAGACGTACACACAACTGCGCTGGGATTAAGCAATTAGAAATAAATTCTTTGAGTATCAGCTTCCATTAATAAGTAAATGCTTGCGAATTACAAGTCAATACAACACTGCTTTTCCAGCGAAGCACCCGTTTATTTTAAAAAAAAGATAAATATATATAGCTAGTAACATTTGCTGTGTTTGAAGACATCAGCTCATGTGCCACCTGTTCGCTTTGAAATATTCTCACAATCTGTATTGTCACCATAAGTATTATTTTTGTAGTATTCAATAAGTATTGATTTTTTTTCCAAAACTAATGATCGCTTACCCGTTTTGTAAACAACTGCTATTTTATTTAATCAACTGTTCATTCTATCAAGCCAATGCAAATTTTTTCCAGATTAATCATACATCAGATTATACAAATCAAGTTGCCTAGAGCTGATGAGGGAATTGAATCGATTTCAGCGATTACTCTTATAACAAACGTGAGTGATTTTCATCAGAATCATGCAAACTTTGTCAAGTTTTGCTGCGTCCAACATTCAATTTACTCAGCACCTTTAGATTTTTGTAGGTTTGCAACCACAAAAGAGAAATCTGGCCTTCATGGAGAGGGGTTGGCCTAATGGCCAGGGCGGTCGACCTCGAATCTGGGAAGCTGGGTTCGAGTCTCGGCATAGGCACCGCCATAGGAACACCAAAGAATGGCCTGCCAGTGACTGAAAAAGTCATTATCTGCTGAGTGGTGCGCACACAGGTCTTGCTCGTAAATTGGCCCTATGTATTCATTCCAGTGGGGAGAGGAAAATAGCAGAATCAGATCACTGTCATCTTGTTTCTGTTTCAGCAGCAGTACCATTCAAATTACAGCACACCCTTTTAAAGACTATTCTGGGTTATGGACAAAAGTCAAATTCACCCTATCTCACATTATCTGTCACTGATTTGAGTAATATTCCTAATAATCTGGTCTGGAGCTACCATCATCCACACAGTTTTTCTTCCAGGTGAGGAAGCTCACTGTTGAAGTTGATGGGAGTCTCCATGCCCTATCATTTCCTGGTTCTTCACTGATATCTCCACTGGTTCTGACACTGACTGCCAGAGACCATTTTCCCCAATGTTGTCTTCTTCTCGTTTGGCTGTTGGAGGTCCATTTCTCATCTACTATCGCGTCATCACCCCTTTGTGACACCTTTTTTAATTGTGCACTACTGTCCAGCTGTCTAATCATTCCCATATGTTCATGAGGGAGAGGAAATGTATCACTTTCCCTCCCCTATTACTCTCAGGTTGTGCAGGGTAGATCATCATGTATTTAATTTCCCTCTATTGGAGCTCTCGTTTCACAGCTTAAATGACTTGGACTGCATGGATAAAGTATGGAAACATCATATTCTTAGTCTTTTAGACCTCTAGTTGTCACCTAATTGCCAATATTTCACCCTCTACTGTTCCCCTGGAGGATCTCATCCCTATTCATAATTTGATTACGAAGGTTAGGATGGCTCTTGGTGGTACCCCAAGTGTGGGTGTAAGACCAGTGCGCTATGTGCCTTTTCTGCTGAGAACAACATTGAGAGCTCCTTGAATTCCAGTACCTTGAGGTATGGTGCAGCAGCCAGATCGACTGACTTCGGAGTGAAGGGCTCACGGTCCGAATCCCTGCACGGGCAGCAGCTCAGCTCAGCATCATGTGACTCTGGGCAATAGCTCACTTAATCTCCGCAACGGCTCCCAGTGTCTTGAAACCTTAAGGAGTGATATGTTTGTGCTTTACAAATAGGATTGATTATAAATTTTCATACCTCTAATATCAAAAAATATTTCCTCCAGTCAGTCAGGGACCTCCACAATGTGGATATTATTCTGTTGTGAGTGTCCCTCCTCATCCTCCACTTTTGCCATTGGGTAACAGATTGCAGTTTAGACACTGGACCTCTGAAAGACCTAACTTCATCAGTTTAATTTTTGTGAGCTGTTTACCATACTCATGCTTCCAGATACCTTGTTGAATTCATCTATCTGAAGCGTTATATTAATAGCCACAGTATATGTTTTGTTCTAGGCCCATTCTAGTTTCTCACAGGACATCTCTGAGTGTGGGCTCCTGTCCTTTCCTAATTACAACCTGTGGTGTGTTGCAGTGACTTCCTGTCTAGCAGGATTTTTGCACAAGACCTTTTCTCCATTTTATGTTGTGGTTGCGATTTTAATGCCCAGTATTAGTCCATGTTTACTGAAGGGTGCCTGAGGAGATAAATATGTTTTGGCTACTACCCACCTACTATATGAGGCCACTTGCAGTATACTGGGATAGTCCAGTGACTTTCCAAGTCTCACCCATGTTACACTGGCTCTTGAGGAGGCCAAACATCCATTCTGGATTTTCTTTCAAGAGGTCTTTTCCTTTTGGCAGAATGTATTTCGACTGTTCTCAGTTGTGTGGGCTTGTCCTATAACAGCATCTTATTGTACGCTGTGCTTTGCGGTTTCGCATGTTACCATTGTTTGCAGGGGTATGAGGACCTTGAGTATGAAGGGGCAAAAGACTGCAAGCAACTGCTGCCTGACACAGAGTCTTATGCAATTCTGTAGACTCTCCTGCAGCCTATCAGCCCCATCCCTATCATTCACAGGTTTATGGTAGGTATCTGCCTTCTGATCTGGTTGTACCAACACCACACCCCAGACTATCTGCCAGCATCCCCTTCAGTAGTGCTGCGGCCTGTCCTCCGGGACACACAGACTTTGCTCCTTCCCCAGTGCTGCTCTGGTAGCCTAGGTGATCCTGCACCAGGCAAGGAGGGCACCTCTACGCCAATAGCACTCATCATCCTAACACACACCACCTGGGCACAGGACCAATCATCTGCTTTGCAAGTTTCTTATCTACATGAGTAGACCTACCTGGCCTAGACCGCAATCAAGTTCATGTTAAATGGCAAAAACCTAAGCTTCTGTGGCCGTAATGTAGTTATAGGTGTTATTTAGAAAGTTCAGATAATGAACAATGATTAGTTCAGATGGTATGGTTCCAGGATATTCTGGCCAAAACATAATTCTCAAATGGTGTCTCATTGGAGTTTCTATTAGAAACTCTATACTTCAGGGAGTGATAATTTTTGTAAATTATATTTATGCCAAGATATTGATGTCAGATGATCTTTATTTTATTGATATTCCGGCATGCATTTTTGAACTAGATCAATATCCAGAGGTGGTTCTTTTTTTCTGACAAAATCAAGCAATGTGCCACCACTGCCAACACTTAAGGCCCTAATTATGAATCTGGCGATCCGAGGACTGCCAGACTCATGGGGGCATGGCGGTGGTGGTCTAGCCACCGCTGCACCAGCAGTCCGACCATCTCATTATGAGTTGGACAATCGGACCGCCCTTTGGACAGCCAACCCCACCAGTAAACCACTGTTCCCTGGAGGTGGAGTGGCGGTCAGGAGGCATCAACATGCTTGGCAGGACTGCCACCGTCCCGCCAAGCATGTTTCAAGTTTCCGCTCTACCAGGGTTTACATGGAGGTTCTTATTTCATGTAAACCCTGGAGGAGAGGAAACAAAGGGGGCCCTACAGGCCCCCTGTGCATACTACACTTGTGGATGTGCACCTGGGGGCATAACATGTTCCCCCCCTGTGTGCATGCACAACAATTCCTGCATGGCATGGACTTACGAGTTCATGCCATGCATGAACCTTGTGAGGTGTTCCTCTTGTGGTGCATTTTTCAAAAGCACCTTCACCTTTGAATAAGACACCACCCTGGGACCGCCATGCTGCCTACCTGCCAGACCACTCAAAAGTTGTAATCGGGCAGGTGGCAGTGAGTCTCAGCAGTGCGCATGCAGGGCAGTGGCATACTGCCCACCCCGGCACCACTGATACACGTAATCGGGCCCTAAGGGTTCTAGTTAAGGGATATAGGAAACTTTCCAACCACAGAGTTCTATGAGGACTCAAACCTTGGACCTAGTGTATGTTTCAGCTTTAGTGGATAGGCTCTTGCTGAAAAAGAAGGTTAATTCATCCATATAAAGTCCAGTGTGGGGTGGTCTGTTACATGAGCTGATTCCGGACACCCCTGCACAGCGGACTTAGCGCTGGTGCGGGCGAGGTGTCTGCGTTTACATCTGCCGCCATTGCCGCACTTTCCGGGACACGCCCACCGGCGCTGGCCACGCCCCTTTTCCAACCCTTTCCCTACCAGTACATAGGATGTGCCCCTACCGGAAGCGCAGCGGACGAGCGCAGCGGGCGCGACGATGGCGCGCCGAAGGCGCGCCTAAGGCAAGCCCGTCTGCGCCCGTCCGCGGCCGGCCGGGGCCTGGGGCCTGCCACTCTGCCCAACTCACATCCTATGGCCCCAGGGACTTAACTGCTCTCCACTCACCCTGGCCGCTGGAATCCGCCAGCCATCATAACCTACAACAGCTTGGCGTTTACCAAGCCCGCACGTCTTTCCCCGAAATCAGGACCCTCCCATCCTCCCTTACCCCTGAATACACAATTACCCTCCCCCTTCTAAACCCCTGTCTGTTCACGCATCTGCTACTTTGGAACTAGCAATCATGTATCTTAACACCCGGTCACTTGTCAGACATCAATCTGACATTCACCACCTCCTGGATTCAGACCGACCTGACATCCTTCTCCTAACGGAGACTTGGCTGAATGACGACTCCTCCCCCGACATCTTGGCAGCCATTCCACCGGGTTATTACATTCTCCAAGTCAACCGGCCGGCTGGCAAACCAGGAGGCGGTGTAGCCGCTATTATCAAATCTCCTCTCAGGTTCAGTTCCCTTTCATTACTCACTATCCCCCAGGTTGACTGCCTGGTAATCAGATTTGATTCCTCGGTGTCCCCTGTCACCTGTGTTTTGGTATATCGTCCCCCTCAACCCATGCCTAACTTTTCTTCCCTTTTTGGTGATCTACTCTCTCAGCTCACAATCAACAATTCTAAAATCCTGGTCTTAGGTGATTTTAACTACTGGCCATCAGATGCAAATGAAAGCCCTCATTCCTTGGCCTTCACTGACCTGCTAAGTGGGCTTAATGGCTCTCAACATATTCATACAGCCACCCACTCTAAAGGCCACATCCTAGACCAGGTGTGGACCTACAACCTGGAAATCAAGTCGCTCTCGATATTACCTTGTTATTGGTCGGACCACTCTCTTATTTCTTTTTGTCTTCTGATCCCTCCACCACCCCCTCACAGCCGAGGCCCTAGCCTTTTGGCTCGCAATTGGAATAAAGCAGATCACAATTGCTTCCTCACCTCTCTTATTTCCTCGGCCCCGTCCTGTCTTGGCTCCTTAGAATCTCAAGAAGCTGCATTAACTAAATGGTTAGAAATTGCCAGCGACAAGGTCGCTCCCCTCAAACTAGTCAGAGCCAAGCGTCCCCATGACGCTCATCGGTGGTTCTCAGATAGCCTTAAATCCCTCAAACTGGGGCTTCGCCAAGCTGAACGTCATTGGCGTAGAAACTACGATCCTTTAGAGAAACTTCATTTTCTAAAACTATCTGGAGAATATAAACAGGCTATCTCAGCAGCTAAAACCACCTACTTCTCCTCAAAAATCCTCAACTCTGTGCAAAAACCCAAAGAAATTTTTGCCATTGTGGAAGAGCTTTCACATCCGGATAGGGTGACTATCAAACCTCTTCCGTCCCAGGCCCTCTGTGATTCTCTCAACTGTTTCTTTATAGAAAAAATCAGTAAAATCAAAAACAGTATATCTTCCGGACCGCCGGTGACGGCTCTCTCTGAGGCCACCCCCTCTTTTAACCCTCACTCCCTCACCCAGCTCCCCCCCATACCAGAGAAAGACTTTCTCTCCTTACTTAATAAAATTTCATCTGGTTCCCCCACAGATTGTTGCCCTCCTACGATTCTCCGGGCTGCCTTTTCGGCTTGCCCCGCCCCTCCGCTGGCCCTCCTGAACAACTCTCTACTGCTCGGTCAGGTTCCCAGCCAGTTTAAGAACGCTGAGGTGGTTCCTATATTAAAGAAACCCAACGCTGATCCCGGGGTCCTGGGCAATTTCCGCCCCATTTCCCTGCTCCCTTACTTGAATAAGGTAGTGGAGTCTCACGTTACCAGCATCCTCAGTTCCTTCATCGAAGATTCCAACTTCCTTGATTCCCAGCAAGCCGGGTTTAGACCTGCACACTCGACCGAGGCGGTTATCCTCTCTGTCATGGAGGAACTCCGTAGAGGCGCCGACTCCAACATCAGCCAAGTCTTGGTCCTCTTGGATCTGTCGGCTGCCTTTGACACGGTCGACCATACCATCTTGGTCGACCGTGTCAAAGAGGCGGGCATCGGCGGGACGGCACTTAACTGGGTCCGTTCCTTTTTGACGGACCGCCACCAATCTGTCCGACTCTCCCAGTTCTCGGCTGACAGGAGGATGCTTACCTGTGGTGTTCCACAGGGTTCGTCCTTGTCACCACTTCTTTTTAACCTGTATCTCACCCCCCTGATCCGTTCCCTCCGGGGCTGGAATGTCTCTGCATTTAATTATGCAGATGACATTCAGCTTGTTTTCAACCTTGACTCCTCTGATGATGCGGCCCAAAATTTCCAATCCACCCTCTGCCATATCAGCAATTGGATGGGCGCCCACCATCTCAAACTCAATCCCGACAAGACGGAGCTTGTTCTTGTCGGAGGCCCATCCAACCCTTGGAACTCCACCTTCTGGCCCCTCTCACTTGGCCCCCCCCCCCTCCCTGCTGACAAAGTGAAAAGCCTAGGGGTTTACATCTCCCACGATCTCTCTATGATACATCAGGTCAATGCCACAGTGTCCTCTTGCTTTTTTCAGCTCAGGAAGATCCGAAAAATAGCCCACTTCCTGACCACCGAAGCCCTCACTCTGGCATTGTTGGCCCTAGTCATCTCTCGGATCGACTACGCTAACGTTCTGTATGTAGGAATCCCTCAATATCAGATCAAACGATTGCAGTTGATACAAAACCAGGCAGCTCGCCTAATTTATCATCAACCTAAATATCATCACGTCCTTCCCCTGCTCAAAACTCTTCATTGGCTTCCTGTATCAGAGCGCTGCAAGTTCAAACTTGGCTGCCTGACTCATAAATCCTTGACCGGCATCGGCCCTTCCTTCATCTCTTCCCTCCTACATCGCTACGTTCCCTCCAGGCACCTCCGATCCTCTGACCAAGCACTCCTCCAGGCACCCAGATACAGGCGTAAAAAACATGGAGGTCTTAGATTCTCTTTTCTGGCCCCCTCATTTTGGAACTCTCTCCCATTGGACCTTAGACTCTCTTGCTCCCATCTTCAATTTAGGTCTCTCCTGAAAACCTATCTTTTCCGCAGTGTCTATTCATAGGCTTTTCCCATCCCTCTGCCTCCCACCGAATATAGTGAACAGCGCCAAGAAACCGTCCGGTGTATGTTGCGCTTTATAAGTAATTTTTACATTACATTACATTACATTACATGCTCCCTGACTGAGGTCTGCACTACAACTAATGACAAGATACCGGATATGTGCCCCCCAAAGATACAAGACTGCTCTCCCTGAGAGTGTTCTGTGTTCCAGAAAACAGCTTGTGCATGCCACGTGCACCTCAAGAAGCGCTCTACAGTTGGCGTATGTGGAGTCAAAGTGCAATTCCAGCTTTTGAGAAGCCCTCGAAGAAGGCTTTACAGAAGAGCATAGCCAGTGTGCCTGCCAAAAATTTACTTTTAAGGCCAAAAGAAGAGATACGGCGCCACAGAATAAAACTGAGCCAGAATCGATACAAAGCAGACACACTAAAGACAGTGACAACCAGGTAAGAAGAAGTGCTAAAGGCAGTGACAGCCAGGTATAGTGCATAAAGTCGTGAGCGAGGAAGAACACATGAAAGAAGCAAAATCTTTCACAATGAAGAAGTGGTGCCCACCAACCTCAGCTCAGGCGCAACAACGTTAACACCGGTGAGTAGGCTGATGCTTGCAGAGGTGCCATCGGGCCAAGTGATGCTGAAGATCAAACACTGCCTGAACAGCACATACTCTCAAGTCAGTAGAAAACAGCACACAATATGATGCAGCTATGTATCTGAAAACACCACCTCCCTTTGATACTGTCAAAAAGGCAGAATATTGGTGCCAGATGGACTGCCTGGATTAAAACATTCAATTACTTTATAGATGCTATAGAGAAAACAGATGACAAAAAGATCATCAGATACTTAAAGAACCTTGCAGGTGACTGATTAAATGAGGTGATAAAGAAAATATCTCAAGATGGTGAAATATCATACCGCCAAGTCAAGAGGACATTGGAGTCTAAGTTCAATCTAATGCTGAATTTCGACTATGATGGGTAATTTTCAACAATGGTGTCTCTGATGTAGGATCTCATTTTGACTACCCAAGGTTGTAGAAACAGGTTGATGTATTTACAAAGGGGTTCAAGAACTGAACCACATCTGGATACAATTGGTCTACCTGGAGGGTTGTTCCTATTTTTGTATATTTTGGGTAAAGTATATATTGTGGGAATGTGAGCGTTCTTTTTGTTGAGGAATACAAACTGTTGATTACTAAGATAGCCATTAATTATACTGTCAAGGGTGAGACAGTGAATCAACTGTGTGACCTCTTTGGGGATGAAATAGATGAGCCAGGTAAACCACTTTTGCCTTCAAGAGGGGTAGAAACATTAAGGACTTTGTGGTAAAATCTTATATTAAAATAGTCCCCAGCCCTGTTCTAAGAGCTCAACTGCAACTGCCTCCCGTAATTGGGCATTTCAAGTGTGGTTTCCGCAAAGCATGTGCACTTACGATGGAAAGAAAAAAATTCACATATGCCAAAACACCCCACTAATTGTAACTCGGTCAATGTGATTTATGCCATCATTTGCCCCTGTGATAAATTGCCTGTGGGTCAAACACATCAGAAGGTGAAAACTAGGATCCATCAACATTGCTCCAGAGTCCATTGAAATACACAGGGAGCTCCTCTGGTTGAGCACTTTAGTCGTATGAATCACACAGCCGAGAGTATACAGTGGTGGGTCCTAGAGAAAATACTACACAACCCAAGAGGTGGGGATTTGTAAGCCACCATGAGCCTGAGAGAATGTAAGTGGATCCACTTACTTGATACAGTAAATAATGGGCTGAACCTGAGGAAATTTCCAGGCAAATCTCTCTCCTGAATATGGGTTGATTAACGCATGTCACTTAAGGTCCTATACATTACACAATTTTGACAGTGGCAGTCTTTGTTGCTCGCATTGCCATCCGAACCCTTCCTTCAGGCCACACAGAATCTATGGATATGTTAATACAGAGTAAGAATGGAAACTTGTAGTACTTGCTCAAATACGTTCTTTTCACAGTGCAGTCTTGTTTGTACGACTTATATTAAACCTGGTTTGCATTGTTATATCTGCCCAAATGTAACCTTTGAATATGACTGTTATGTTGACTCAGTTATTTATATATGTACCAAACGCATTTGGATTGCAGTGGTTCGGTACACCCATCTGCAATTATACTTGTATCACTCCTTATGACACATATTAAGTACAGCATAAGGGTCGACACACATCTGTACCCATTGCATGTGGAATTGTAGATGGGGCATACATATGTGCAAGTAAAAATAATATGATTTGCATGCTTAGTTTTACTATGGTTGCAAATATCTGATTATGCCAAACTGAACATCTGATCTGTGTAAACAACAACTGAGTTTTAGGAGGCATTTATCCAAAGATTCACTATTTAATAACATTTTTACCTCATAGAGTAATTATACAAAGGTACAATGGAGCCTAAGCTATCATGCTTTTATGTACTCTGAGAATTTGCTGCAACTTTAAGTAGATGAGCTCCTGTTTCATTTTTGATATACTTCACTGTGTCCCCCGATCGAGGGAATACATCAGTTTCCTCCGCTCGACGTCCTGCCGCTTAGTTTCCATGCAAAAACAACAGTTGATGGACAGAATGCAGAACAATGTCTTGCATTCTCCCCAGTACAGAGATCTGGGCCTAAATCCATCATTTCTTTGCTCACCATGTCATTCCAGTTTGAATCCAGCCATATGTAAATCAGTCTTGACCCTGTGCCCCATGGGAACAGTCCAGCCCGAACCGCCAAACCATGTCCTCCCTGGACTGGAAACAAGCATCCTAAGACCGGTTTTGGAGTTTCACCCCTCTTCAGCCAGGATAGCTTGATTCCAGTGGCATGGAGAGCACGGGACCCACGTCTGGGCATACCCGTACCACTCGGGGTGACAAATTCAAAGACAACAGTTGATGGACAGAATGCAGAACAATGTCATACATTCTCCCCAGTACAGAGATCTGGGCCTAAATCCATCGTTTTTTTGCTCACCATGCCATTCCAGTTTGAATCCAGCCATATGCAAATCAGTCTTGACCCTGTGCCCCATGGGAACACTCGGGGTGACAAATGCAAAAACAACAGTTGATGGACGGAATGCAGAACAATGTTCTGCATTCCGTCCATCAATTGTGTGTCTTTTGCTTTCTCGCCCTAAGTGCGCCAGGTATGCCCAGACGTGGGTCCTGGGCTCACAGTGCCACTGGAATCAAGCTATCCTGGCTGAAGAGGGGTGAAACCCCGAAACCGGTCCTAGGATGCGTGTTTCCGGTCCATGGAGGCCCTGGCTTGGCAGTTCGGGCAGGACTGTTCCCATGAGGCACAAGGTCAAGACTGATTTGCATACGGCCAGGTTCAAACTGGGGTGACATGGTGGGCAAAAGAATGATGGATTTAACCCAGATCTCTTGACTGGGGGTGAATGTTTTGATTTGTTCTGCATTCCGTCCATCAATTGTGTGTCTTTTGCTTAGTTTCCATGGCAACTGATGCTGGCACATGGAACGTGCACACATCTCCTCCACTGGGCGGCTTTCTTTCTGCTCCAGCGTTGAAGAATAGTTAATTCATTCACTTCCATCCAGGTGAGATAGTGAACCACTTTCCCATGTTCAGTTGTGATTGCGCTGCCTCTGTGCTAATATTTTTTATAATGGTAACAGTACGCCCACACAGCGCCTTGAGACCCTACGGGTATGTAGTGCGCTCTATAAATGTCATTGATTGATTGATTGATTGTTTTTAAACCATTGTGGCTGCTTCACCTTAAGTTTAAATACCAGTTTCTTGAATAAAAACACTTGTGCCCGCATTGTTTAACCTGAGACTTAGGTCCTTGGGCTGATCACGACCTAGTTTTGTGTATATATTAACTTTGGCACCTCCCCTTTTATTCATTTGGGGGCCTCGCTTCACCACAGCACCCATTTTTTGTACACACTTTGTAATTATAAAAATAGTGCTTTATTCCTTTTTATGGCCTAGGTGGCCTCCTTATTGATCATGTACTGGTTTTCCTACAGAGAATCCTAATCAGATCTCGAAAAATCGTTGCTTAACTTTAGAGCTACCTCTTGAGCTCATTGTGCATACTTCCCTAGTAGATTGAGTCCCAGGCATTTCAGGTAAGATCCCTTGCCGGACTGAGCACTAATATTTATTTACTTTTTGTGGAGTTAAGTGCCCTGCAGATATGTAGCTGGGAAAAATATCTGGGGTTCATAAATGACCATATATTGCTGAATTCCAATTGCTGCACAAATAGGGGGTCCAGCGATCTGAATTTTATGGTCCACCAGGAACAGGAATCACATCGTTGAGTACTCTTCATAAACATTAACACCCATATCTATCAAGATTTTGCATCACCCTTGCACCACACTAGAGGTTGCAAGGGTGATGCAAAATCTAGATGAGATTTATCAAGCCACGCAAGGTTAATAAATCTAGAGTAACGCTAGACAACGTAAATCTCTGCCTTGAGCTAATCTGCGGCGGGGAGGCATGGGTGTTCCTCAGCATCCACCGATGGATTGTTGGTGCATTCCCAGATTTACCATTAATGGTAGAGCTGAGAATGTGTCAAAATACTATGCCTCCCCAGGTGAGGTGTACCATTCTGCAGCACACATCAAAAGAAGAAAATGCACCTCAAGGCTGTTTTTGTGGAGGAAGGTTTCCTTTCCTGCACAAAAACTATCCTGCCTACAGTGCAGGCACCTTGCAACAGGATGCAAGAATACCTGCATTGGTACTAGGCTGCCGAAAGTGTGCCAGCACTAGGAAAGGACAAGAATGCACAGTTTTATGGTAAATGCGGCCCATTCCTGCCCTATAACTTTCAAGCAGCTCAACAGGTGACTTGATGTGTTGCACCAAGTGAAAGGATGCTAAATTTGTCCCTTGATGTCACGGATGAAAAAGAAAAATTAAATACGCATGTATGCAACAAATCGATCTATATGGAATCGACTTCTAGCTGGATGGCGCATGCTCACATTAGGTTACAATGTGCTTTACAAAACACATCTATCTAAGAATCTACAATAGGAGTCAATGCAGCATTTGATTACAATGTGATGTACTCGGACCCAAGCATGTTTATATCACTCTATTGTACTAAAATATTAATATTATCCTGTTCATCTAATTAATTTGTTCTTTATCTTTATTCCCCAAATCTTGCTCCCTTCCCTTAATTATAAATAAATCTTCTGAACTTGAGTATTTGCTTTTTAGTCTTTTTTTCTCCCTTTCCTTGACCTTTGTCATTTGCCCTTTCACAAAGCAGAAACAATGTGCTTTAATTGGTAATGCTCCTGCCATGCATAGCAAAATACGTCTGTTTAGCAGAGAGTATCTTCAGAGCTCTGAACAAACCGAAAGGTTTTACATATAATGAACTAGTTGATATTTTCCAAAAGTAATAACACAAACCCCCACCTCTCTTGTGCATAGGAAATAGGGAAATTGCATATTCAGCCTCTTATCTGAAAGGAGTAAAGGTTACAGTATTCTCCACTGCATCCAAGAGATTTGCATCCTCTTCAAAATCAGCTGCATTTTCACTCCATCTGATTACCAAGAAGAATTCATTAGATCAGTCAGTGAAATGTGAACCAAGATCATTGGTAGGCTAGAATTCAGGAACAAAAGGTACCTGCAAAAGAAAACAAGATGTAGTGCCTGCTTTGAACACATGTCTGAAACAAAATCACAGTGTGCATTTGTCAGGCTCTTTGCATATTTTGTTTCCCAAAACAGCTGAAGGCATGACTCTTTAGGTATTACACCATTAACTTGTCACACCTGAACATCTTGGAATGTATGACATTATAATTAATGCCTTTACTTCGCATGTCCTTACCAAGCAGCATTTCCCACATGTCATTTCCACGCAGATTCTGTTATCATGCAAGCCTTTACCACACATGGTAAGTAAATATACGATAAGTAAAACCGAGATATATATATATTGATCAAGATCGCTGGGGTGATCGAAAAGCATCTGGGGCGGATCCTTGTCTGTTTCACTTGAGTGAATACTAAATAAACAATGGAACTTTGAACCAGTGCCTTTGGATTCATTGGAATACGTCGATGATCCGTACCTGTGGAGTTTCCCTCTCGCTGGAATAAGAGGGACTGGTTAGTTTGGAGATATATATATATTACCTACTGGCGGTCGCCAGTAGGTAGTTATAGTTAGGACCACGTTTCCATAGGAAATCCGCAACATTCTATTTTGAATAACTTTGGCGCCGGTCGACGAATCCTCGCGAATTTTTCAAAATAGGTGGGGCGCTACGCTCCGCTCCTACCCTGAAAGTCTCGGGGGGATTCATCAAGCGGGGGCTGAGATAAAAGGGGGGTCCCAAAACGCGTTTTTCCCATGCATTTTTCCATAGGACCTTTAGACAGGGCTACAGCCCGAACGGCTGAACAGAATTACTAGAAATTTGGCAGAGAGGTAGTCCTCAGGTCAAGGAAGTGCCTTTTGTAGGTTTGGTGTAAATCTGTTCAGTAGATTCTGAGAAAATAGCCTTTAAATCAATATATATATCTGAGCCAGCTTACGGTGCGCTTACGGTACGCTTACCGTACGCGTACGGTGGCGTGCGCGAGCGCGATTCTGATTGGCTCTTAGATCTTAGTAAACATTCGAATCGGTCGAAACCAGGAAGCGGCGGCCGCCATTTCGTGTGTTTCACTCAGAAAAAAAAGAGTGATATCTTGAAAAGGGGGCAAGGAGGAGAGTTACAGACCCCCTAACTTTTGTAAGGGGGTCAAAGAAGGACAGAAAAGTACAAAGAAAACATTTATTGATTTTAAAAAAAATCGCGAGGTACGCGTACGGTAAGCGTACGGTAAAAAATAAAATAAAAAAAGAAATGAAAATCAGATTTAAGTGTTTAGATATTAGGGGGCTCTAAAAAGAGCCGTTGTGTTTATGAAGTGATTTTTTAGTGGTACCAACAAGTAAGTACCGATGCAGAGTCTAAGGTTCAAGAGGAAGACTCTGTTCCCTTCATCATTGAAGTGCACACCATCTCCTCTATAAATGTCTTGCATGTCGTAACGCAAGTTGTTGTGGTAAATGGAACCCATACCATAGTCACGGAGGAAAGCAGAAACAGATTTGTTGACGTGCTTTCTTGCTTTGTCAATCTGCGGACAGAAATGATTGGACCAGTTCCATTTTTGCCTTTGGCATATGTTAGAAAACACAAAGGCAGTTTTAGGGAAAAGTGAAAACAGTTGTGCAAAGGTGTCCTTCATAAGCATTTCCAGACCTACCCCAGTCAAAGTGCCTAGGTCATTGCCACCACAGTGCACTATTATGAGGTCAGGGTGTTGGATGTGCATGAAGGATTTCACCAATGGCATCAATTGGTGCCACTTTAACCCTCTCTGACCAATCCATTTAATGTCTACATTTGGCAAAGCAAGGTCTCTCACCATATCTGTTTTCTCTGCATACTTTTCACTCCAGAAGACATAGCTGTGCCCTACAATCCACACTGTGAACATCTTCAAAGGAGAACTGGATGCACTCAGGAGGTGTCTTTCAGTAGAATGGCAATATGAAAAGAAAGACAGTTTGGAAATGGAGGCATACATATTTTTTTTTTTTAAAAAAGAACTGATTGGCTGTTTCATACCATTCTAGAATAAAAACTAGGCTGTATGTGTAAATTAATAGAAGCATGTTTTGTATTGGTACAGAAAAATGTGTTACCAAAGAACAGTACTATGGATTTGCTGTTAGGTTTGAAAAGTCAAGCACTCTTGCTCTGTGGAATTGAAACATTGTTTGGTGAACTTCTGACCTAACTCCACACAGCAGTGTTCCATGAACTGTTGCTATGGTAGCAAGCAGAAGTCAAGTTGGGGGAAGGGTACTAGGCAGAAGTCAAGTTGGGGGAAGGGTACTTTTGGAAAAGGGTTGGTTTTCAACCAATAGGAATGTGTGATTACATTTGAAAAAAAGGGGCAAGCACTGAGATTTGAAACTAACATGTATATGTGTGGAAAAAGAGAGGGAAAGTTTGCCATTATCTGGTTCTGCTGAGAGGAGAGAGGTGTAAAGAACAGAGATCCTGGCTCTGATAATCTGCTGTTTGAGTGCCACATTTCTTTCACAACTAACTAATTTTAAAGGTGAGTTTAGAGTTTGAGAGGGGATGTATATGGTAAATTAAGAAATGAATAATAGAAATGCAATTCTTTTTGTTGAAGTTGTGTTTATTATTTTCTGTTTTGGGAGAAATTTAAATGTGAGGAACAAGTAAAATAATATGGACTATGTTTTCACAATAAATTAAGGTGTACTGGTATAATAAAATAATAGTTTAAGGGTTTGAGGTTGGACTCAGTAATGCAAATACATTCAGCATCACTAAGGCTGGTTGCCCTTGCTGGAGTGTAGGCAGTCACCCAGGTTACAAATGGTGCTGGTCTGAAAAAGCAGTTTGGACATGTGCTTTTTAAAAAATCTGAAAAGTGGATTCATAATGTGTCAGTCTGTAAAAATGTTTATCACTTGCAAAAAAAAAGAGCAGTAAGTGTGCTTTCAAATTGGCAAAGAAATTTCGTTTTGTGACTAATGTGAAAACATGACTCTGTGTGCAAATAGGAATTACAGGCAGAGATTTATTGCGTATTGCTCTGGTGATTTCACAGTTGCATTAGATGGAAAGGGGGAGCCATTTTTTGGTGCAGAAGCAGACTCTTAGCACACACCTAGCTGCTTACTATGTGGAATCATGCACAGTATTCACAAGCGAGTGGGGTTTGAGGTTTCAGTCAGTAATGCAAATACATTCAGCATCACTAAGGCTGGTTGCCCTTGCTGGAGTGTAGGCAGTCAACCAGGTTACACATGGTGCTGGTCTGAAAAAGCAGTTTGGACATGTGCTTTTTAAAAAATCTGAAAAGTGGATTCATAATGTGTCAGTCTGTAAAAGTGTTTATCACTTGCCAAAAAAAAGAGCAGTAAGTGTGCTTTCAAATTGGCAAAGAAATTTCGTTTTGTGACTAATGTGAAAACATGACTCTGTGTGCAAATAGGAATTACAGGCAGAGATTTATTGCGTATTGCTCTGGTGATTTCACAGTTGCATTAGATGGAAAGGGGGAGCCATTTTTTGGTGCAGAAGCAGACTCTTAGCACACACCCAGCTGCTTACCATGTGGAATCAGGCACAGTATTCACAAGCGAGTGGGGTTTGAGGTTTCAGTCAGTAATGCAAATACATTCAGCATCACTAAGGCTGGTTGCCCTTGCTGGAGTGTAGGCAGTCACCCAGGTTACAAATGGTGCTGGTCTGAAAAAGCAGTTTGGACATGTGCGTTTTAAAAAATCTGAAAAGTGGATTCATAATGTGTCAGTCTGTAAAAATGTTTATCACTTGCAAAAAAAAAGAGCAGTAAGTGTGCTTTCAAATTGGCAAAGAAATTTCGTTTTGTGACTAATGTGAAAACATGACTCTGTGTGCAAATAGGAATTACAGGCAGAGATTTATTGCGTATTGCTCTGGTGATTTCACAGTTGCATTAGATGGAAAGGGGGAGACATTTTTTGGTGCAGAAGCAGACTCTTAGCACACACCTAGCTGCTTACTATGTGGAATCATGCACAGTATTCACAAGCGAGTGGGGTTTGAGGTTTCAGTCAGTAATGCAAATACATTCAGCATCACTAAGGCTGGTTGCCCTTGCTGGAGTGTAGGCAGTCACCCAGGTTACAAATGGTGCTGGTCTGAAAAAGCAGTTTGGACATGTGCTTTTTAAAAAATCTGAAAAGTGGATTCATAATGTGTCAGTCTGTAAAAGTGTTTATCACTTGCCAAAAAAAAGAGCAGTAAGTGTGCTTTCAAATTGGCAAAGAAATTTCGTTTTGTGCCTAATGTGAAAACATGACTCTGTGTGCAAATAGGAATTACAGGCAGAGATTTATTGCGTATTGCTCTGGTGATTTCACAGTTGCATTAGAAGGAAAGGGGGAGCCAGTTTTTTGGTGCAGAAGCAGACTCTTAGCACACACCCAGCTGCTTACCATGTGGAATCATGCACAGTATTCACAAGCGAGTGGGGTTTGAGGTTTCAGTCAGTAATGCAAATAAATTCAGCATCACTAAGGCTGTTTGCCCTTGCTGGAGTGTAGGCAGTCACCCAGGTTACAAATGGTGCTGGTCTGAAAAAGCAGTTTGGACATCTGCTTTTTAAAAAATCTGAAAAGTGGATTCATAATGTGTCAGTCTGTAAAAGTGTTTATCACTTGCCAAAAAAAAGAGCAGTAAGTGTGCTTTTAAATTGGCAAAGAAATTTCGTTTAAGGGCCTAATGTGAAAACATGACTCTGTGTGCAAATAGGAATTACAGGCAGAGATTTATTGCGTATTGCTCTGGTGATTTCACAGTTGCATTAGATGGAAAGGGGGAGCCATTTTTTGGTGCAGAAGCAGACTCTTAGCACATACCCAGCTGCTTACCATGTGGAATCATGGACAGTATTCACAAGCGAGTGGGGTTTGAGGTTTCAGTCAGTAATGCAAATACATTCAGCATCACTAAGGCTGTTTGCCCTTGCTGGAGTGTAGGCAGTCACCCAGGTTACAAATGGTGCTGGTCTGAAAAAGCAGTTTGGACATGTGCTTTTTAAAAAATCTGAAAAGTGGATTCATAATGTGTCAGTCTGTAAAAGTGTTTATCACTTGCCAAAAAAAAGAGCAGTAAGTGTGCTTTCAAATTGGCAAAGAAATTTCGTTTTGTGACTAATGTGAAAACATGACTCTGTGTGCAAATAGGAATTACAGGCAGAGATTTATTGCGTATTGCTCTGGTGATTTCACAGTTGCATTAGAAGGAAAGGGGGAGCCAGTTTTTTAGTGCAGAAGCAGACTCTTAGCACACACCCAGCTGCTTACCATGTGGAATCATGCACAGTATTCACAAGCGAGTGGGGTTTGAGGTTTCAGTCAGTAATGCAAATACATTCAGCATCACTAAGGCTGGTTGCCCTTGCTGGAGTGTAGGCAGTCACCCAGGTTACAAATGGTGCTGGTCTGAAAAAGCAGTTTGGACATGTGCTTTTTAAAAAATCTGAAAAGTTGATTCATAATGTGTCAGTCTGTAAAAGTGATTATCACTTGCCAAAAAAAAGAGCAGTAAGTGTGCTTTCAAATTGGCAAAGAAATTTCGTTTTGTGACTAATGTGAAAACAAATGTAGTAATATATTTAATTAAAATAAAGGAATTTTTTTTTTGTTTTTTTCAGGTATTGCTGAAGAGCAGTGAACAAAATTTAAGATGCCTACAAAATCCAGAGTAAAAAAAGACCACAAAAAAAACCTATATTTGAAGACAACTGAAGAACCTAAGTTAGTTGAAGATGCTCACGTTGGGAAGAAGAAAAAATCTTCTGGTAAGCAGACAAAAAATTTTCTAAGGAACATATTCAAAAAAAGGAAAAATTTACAAAATGTCTGTACTGGAAAGAATGATTTCAATCGAAAAGCACAGGAAAAAATTGAGAATTTAGTTAATGCAAATATACCTTCTGCAACTAAAAAGATAAACTTAAACAGAAAAACAGCGTTTACAGAGATACGTAGAAAAATGTTTCAGAGAAGAGTTATGTCCAATTTGATAAAGGATGTGAAGAAATATAAGCAAAAGGCAAAGTTTTATAAGAGAAAAAAAGAAATTGAAGCCATTGCAGCAAAGGCATTAGACTTAAAAAGGAAACTATTCATTTTAATTTTGAATAGGATGCGTACATTAGACAAAATGGTTAATGTACTGAAATCACATAGCAAAAGGAAAAGAGTAGTGAACAGAACAAACTTTTGTAAAGTGTTTTTAGGAAAATAGATGCATAGTTCAAGTAGTGAACCTTTTTTTTAATGAAGAGAGTTATTTTCAAAGTAATAGTTTGCTGCATGCAGTTGACACCAGAGGTCGTGCTTATGAAGTGAAAAATGGTTGCATAATGGAGAAGGAGATAATGGTTCCAAGAGATGAGGTACAAGTGATGGCGGATGAGGCTATGGGGAGACGTCCTAAAGCCCCAGTGTACACTTGGAATTGTAGTAGTATTTGCACTGTGCGTCAGGAATCTATTGATAAATTTCTAAGAGAATATAGCAAAAAAAGTGTAAAACAGAAGATTAAGGTGCTTCAAAGTTTGGATCCATGCAGAGTGAGAGAGAATACTGGTTTGCAGGGTCATTCTCTGGCTTGTCTATCTAGAAAAGTGTGTAATAGTGTTTTCCATCATTTTAGGATGCTGGCTGTTCATCATACTGAAATGAGAAAGTTTGTGAGACGGTTGTATTTTGCTAAAAGTCCAGCAATAAAGTTAGATGAATTGAATAGGGCTCTGTTCCGTGGAACGGTATCAGATGTAGAGAAGGTTGTTGATGAAATTCAGTTTTGTTACTTTGGTCCTGAACAAAACAGTGCAGAGAAGGACACAGTAAATGAGGAAGAAGTGGAAGAGAATGTAGAACCCTCTGTAAGTAAGACATTTAATGATCACATAACAAAATTTGCAATAATCTCTAATGAAAGACCAAATGTTACTTGTATTTGTTGCCGCAGAACTCATTATAGAAAACAAACCAGGTATGTTGATCTCTACAGAAAGAGTGAAAATGAAGATAATTATAAGTGGAAGGATTTTGCCACATATATATTTCTTGAAAATTGTTTTGAATTGGTTGAAGTTCAGCGTATTTGTAAATATTGTTACAACAAGTTAGAGGAAAATAGAATGCCGACCAGAGCTGTACATAATAATTTAGAATTGGATGCTATTCCTGCTGAACTTTCTGAATTAAATACATATGAGTCTATACTCATTCAATGTGTTCATCCGTTCCAGACCATAGTACGTATGGAGCCCAAAACTGGTAAATTACCTCCTTCAGATTTACTGAGAGGTTTAAAAGGTAGAGTGGTGTATTTGCCCTTGGATTTGAAAAAAAATATGGAAACTATTGATGCGGATACTTTGGAAACTGAACCATTAATTATTCTGGTTAATGGTGTACCTACAAAGAATAAGAAGATTTGGCAGGAGCTGGTAGATGTACGGAAAGTACAAAGAGCAAATTTGTATTTGAAAAGGAATAACAAATGGTATGAATCAATTTATATAGAAGAAGAAGAAGAAGAAGATTTACAAGAAGACACAGAAACACCAACTGGACAAATTGAAAAAGTGGACAAGTCAAAGGAAGAAGAAAATTATGAACATTTTAGTATACATCCTCTTCATTCAAAAGAAGTTATGGGAGACAATATTGATCTGTTTCAGATGAAGAAAGCAAAAGGAACTCCCGTGAGTGTATGGGAGGAGAGCTTGGAAGCTCGATGTTTTCCCCAGCTGTTTCCTAAAGGAAAAGGAGGACGATACGATGAACGTCCGGAACAGATTCCAGCTTCTGAGTATCGGACTACAAGACTATATGCTGAAGATCCCAGATTTCGACAAAGTATTCCTTATTTGTTCCATCTTTTATTTGAAAGCGACTTGTCTGCACTGTCTTATGCAGTAAATCACATTTTAAAAAGTGGAGTACATTTACAAAATGTGTCTGCTAAGGATTTTATGGAGAAAGTGCAGCACCGAGATGATCATTTGGAAACACAACTGATCAATCTGATGGCTTGTCAGCGTGGGACAAATGAATATTGGTACCGACGCCATGGTGAATTAAAATGCATGTTACGGAATTTAGGAACACCAACATGGTTCCTTACCCTAAGCTGTGCGGAGTACGCTTGGGATGATTTACTGGATTTTCTACGAGAGGCAAATTCAAACATTAAAAACATTGAATACAAGACAGCAGGAGAACTGTGCTCATTTGATCCGGTTAATGTTTGCAGATATTTCAATCATAGATTTGAGGCTATGATGTCCTTCATCTGCAATAAAAAAAATCCACCTCTAGGAGAAGTAGTGGATTTCTTTTGGAGAAAAGAGTACCAGGCAAGAGGTGCTCCTCATATTCATATGCTGTTGTGGATTAAGGATGCCCCAAAGTTTGGAACAGATGCTGATGAAGCAGTGTTATCTTACATTGAAGAATATGCAACATGTGCTATACCAAAAAGCACAGAAGAGAAAAAGTTAAAGGAGCAAGTTTTACGTTTCCAAAGTCATCGGTGTGGAAAATACTGTCGACGGAAATACAAGAGCAAAGATAAATACTACACTAAATGTCGATTTGGATTTCCTAGACCTGTTCTTTCAAATGGAAGAGTTAACAGTTTTATGTCATCTGTGAGACATACTATCACAAGAAAATCACCTAAGAATACCTACAACCTTAAAAGAAAAGAAGAATCAAAAAATATAAATGACTACAACCCAGTGATTTTATCCATGTGGAACGCTAACATGGATATACAGTATGTAGCTGACAATTCCATTGCTGTTGCTCGATATGTAACGTCTTACATTACGAAATCAGAAAAAACAGAATTGAAGGAAATGTGGGAAGAGATTTCTCACGAGAAAACTGTCAGTAAGAAGCTGTACAGTTTCAGTTTGAAGATGTTATCGCATCGAGAAATTGGATCCTACGAATGTTCAGATAGGTTATCTTCTGCAAGTCTCTACTCGAAATCAAGAAGAATAATTTGGGCAAGTTTAGGCCTTGCAGCAATGAGAAATCGGGTACTGAAATCTGTTGGAGAAATTGAATATTTGGCCGAGAATGACCCAGAAAGTACAGATATTTTGAAATCAAACATGTTGGACACATATTATCCCAAGAGAAGTCATCATCTGGAGAACATGTGTCTCTATGAAGTGCTGCAGAACTACATTTATTCACGGAAAGCCGCAGAAGACATCAACAATGGAAAATATAAAGTAATTGGTGAGGAAGGATGTTTGGTGAAGCAAACAAAAGGAAGTTTGATAAATCACCGGAAGCTGAGTTGCGACACTACTGACAAAAAGGAATTTTACTACTTGGCTCTTTTACAGCTGTTTAAACCATGGCGTACAGAGGATGAACTACTGGGAGAATTTCAAAGCTATGAAGATTCTTTTAATGCTTGCAAAGACAGCATACAATGCAATACATTCACAACTTATCTGCAAATGTTAAATGAAGAAATTGAACAGGAAACTACAATTGCAGCAGAAATAGCTAGAGACAGTTCTCAGGACAGCCAAAGTTCAGGAACACTCAGTCAAGATCCCCTAGGACAACCAATCGTTGAAAATGAAGCATCAATAGCCATGAATGAAGTGGAAACGGCTATGAATCAAGCTCAAGGAGAATTTATAGACTTGCAAAATTTGGAAAGACAACTGAACGAAGAGCAGCAACAAATTTATGAAGAGATCAGAAAAAAAATTGATCACGGATTTCTACATGAAAAAAAAGAGTGCTCATGCACATCATTTCATCCAATCAGGATGTATGTAAGCGGACAAGCTGGAACTGGAAAAAGTTTCCTAATAAAAGTCATCAGAAGCTACCTACAGCAAAAAACGGATTCTACTTTGTCTTGTGTGGTTACTGCTCCAACTGGGTTAGCAGCATATAACATAAAAGGAATCACTTTACATCGTTTGCTAATGTTACCAGTGGAGCATGAGAACAAAATACAATACAACAAGCTAACCGGAGAAGCATGCTTGGAAGTTTCAAGAGTATTGAAGAAGATGCAAGTTCTCATTATTGATGAGGTGAGCATGGTATCAAACTTAATGCTTGCCTTAGTGCATTTAAGAATGCAGCAAATTCTGAAGACAGACTATGACGTGTTATTTGGAGGAAAACACGTCATAGTTTTTGGAGATCTTTTGCAACTTACTCCAGTTAAAGGACAACCAGTGTTTAATACTGTGACACATGAAGAAACGAAGAAGTCATTGGGAAGCATCGGTAATACAAATATTTGGTCCTTCTTTGAGTACAAGGAACTTACAACTAATATGAGGCAAGCAAACGATGAAGAATATGGAAGTATTCTGAAAGATATCAGGATTGGACTACTCACAGAAGCTGGCAAAAAAGCATTACAGAGTCGGCTGCTACATAATTTATTTCCAAAGGAAGAAATAGTTGCAGAGAAGATATACAAGAACATTGCAGAAAACAAAAGTGTCATCTGCTTAATGCCAACTCTACGTGAATGCTCAATATTCAATGAGGAGCTTTTGAAATTGGAAAAGGAAGATATCAGGAAATTGGAAGCAGTGGACAAAATTGAGGATGGAAGAATTACTGTCACATTAACAGGCACACTGAAAAAAAAATTGGATTCACTAGAGAAGAACATTTCCAAAACAGCTGGATTAGAAAAAAATCTATATGTTTGCATGAACTGTAGAGTATTTTTAAGGAGAAATTTGGATGTTGAAAAAGGTTTAGTTAATGGAGCTATGGGAAGAGTTGTGGGTTTTATTAATTATCAGAAAAAAGATGGAATTGAATGTTTAAAAATAAAATTTGATCAGATAGAAGAAGTTAAAGACATTTGTCGTTGTTCAGTTCGTTTCATGCTTGTGAAAGACTTATATGTACGTAGGAAGCAGTTTCCGTTTTCGCTAGCATATGCTGTAACTATTCACAAGTCTCAAGGATTGACTGTAGATTGTGCATTTGTGAACATTGGTTCAACTGTGTTCAAAGAAGGTATGGCATATGTTGCTTTGTCACGAGTGAAAACATTATCAGGTTTATTCATGATAGACTTTGATGATTCAAAAGTTAGTGCTGATACAAATTGTGTAAAGGAGTATAATAGATTAAGAAGAAGCTATGCTCCTCATTTAGGTCAGTATCCTGTGTTGGAGAAACGTGTAGTTTCTCGTAAAAGGAGAAATGAGAATATCTGTAATGAAGATGTAGAGAGGAGGAAAAAAAAGAGGAGTGATGTAATTGCAAGCAAAAAGAATAAGGAAAATGAAGAACAGGTTGTAGGATGTTATTTTGAAAATAGCTCTGGTGTCAACTGCTACGCTAATGTAGTGCTGAATGTTGCATTTTATCTGGAAAGTTTGCAAGAGCAGATAATAGTAAATCAGGGAAAAAGATTCTGTTCTGTGCTGAGTCTCCTTTTTGAAAAGCTGAGTAATGATAAAACTCAAATAGAAAGTGCTACTGAAATTAGAAAAGTTTTAGATGTATGTTCAGGACGAACACAGTTTTCTCAAAATGTACAGCAAGACGCACAGGGATTCTTGATTTATTTTCTTCAGGTACTGGAAGAACAAGGGGTTCCCATTGAAAATATGTTTGGTCTCTCTTATAAATGGGAACATAGTTGTGAAAACTGTTATAATATATGTGGCTCTAATGTTGATTCTGAAAGGTTTATTTATTTAACATTGCCAGAGAGTAAAACAGTCACTTTTGCAAAATTAGTTAAAGATGCTAATCATAGCATGCAATGCGGTGAGTGTAAATCTGACATGTTTTCAACATTAATTTTAAAGGAATACAGACAGTATGTAATTTTAATGATGCAACGATGTAGAGCTGATGGTTCAAAATTGGATACTTTAATAAAGAAGTTTACAGGACAGCAATTATCAATTTCAGGAAAAACTTTTGTAACAGTTGCAATAATTTTCCATGATGGACCTACTGTAACTTCTGGTCATTACACAGTTTATCTTAAATGTGAAAAAGGCTGGACACTGTGTAATGATTCCCAATTGATTTTTAAGCAACGTTTGCCTTTTGATTTAGCAAATTCCTATCTAATCTTCCTGAAACCTAAATTTTAGAGAGATTTGACAACATCTGGACAAAACAATTTTACCATTTTATTGGATTACCATTTGGAATTTACAAATAAAAAGATTTAACAAATTATCATTTGGCCTAATGGAAAGGTAACCAATTGTAATGTGGAATGTTTCCATTTTTTAAGGAAACTTTGGAAAACCAAAAATTTAGAAAAAATCGGTAACATCTGCACAATTTAAATTTTGGAATGTTATTGGATTGCCATTGGAAATTTTTTCAAAAAAGATTTTTAAAATTACTATTTGGCCATGCGGAAAAGTAAACAATTCTATTGTGGACTTATTTCATTATTAATTAATCTTTCGGAAACCAAAATGTTACAGAGAATCGGTGACATCTGTACAATTTAAACTTTAGATTTTTATTGGATTACCATTGGAAATTAAACAAAAAAAGAATTTTAAAATTACTATTTGGTCTAAAGGAAATGGAACCAGATGTATTGTGGAGTTATTTGAGATATATTATTGTGATTATACTTCTGAAACAAAAATATCAGACGGTATTTTAAAGAAATAAGTATTGATATTAGATGATATTTTTTAAGAATATTATGCATTTCTAAAAAGTTATGTTTATGCAAAAAGAGATTGTGGGCTTTTTTAAAACAATCTTTGAGATTGTTATTTTTTTTTTGCCTGCTGTTAAATGATGAATGCAATTGCTTTCACAATTTATAGTGAAATGCAATATTTTCTGAAAACAGCAAAAAAAAGGCAAAAATATTTTTTGAAAAATATGTAAATATGTGTACTGTATTATAAAATGTTTTATTAAATATTAATACTTTTTTCTTTTTTTTCAGATTGAGATAGAAAATTTTCGAAAACTAGAACCATTTTTAAAGCAATTAAAAAAAAAATTTAATGAATAAATCTTTTTTTGAGTGGGTATGGTAAGTCAATAATTGTCATGGTCCCTTTTTTCCACTTCTCTACAATCACATTTTCAGTTTTTAATTGTAGTCTCTCAAGGACCTTGTAAAATGATAATTGATTTTTAGTGTTTTTAAAAATAAAAAAAAAAAATTACGCGTACCCGTACGCGTACGGTAAAAAAAAAAAAAAAAAAAGTTTTAAAAAAAATATATAAAAAATAGATGAAAGGTAAGGTTGGCTCTTAAAAGAGCCGTTGTGTTCATGCAGGGACAGAGGAAAGAAAGATTGGGAATATTAGACGGTACGACAAGTGTGCTGATCTATTTTACTGTTCACTAGGGAAATACTGGTCTGCCTATAAGTAATTAGATCATGACAAGTGGCGCACTGTACTTCAACCCTCGCAAACCGAGGGTTAATTTCCAGAGGACCAGAAAAAGGAGATGCTCCCCCCACAGATGAAGGGCTCACCTGACCTGCAGAAGAAGGACTCGGCCCTGCAGATGATGGTCCAGGCTGAGCTGCTGTGGATGTGCTTGGTTGACTTACTGAAGGGTTACCTTCAGTAAGTCGAGCATGTGTCCTTAAGTGTACATCCTTAAGGTGTCTCATCATGGTGTGATTCCCAAAGGAATACTTCCTGTCAGGATTACCTCTTGAAAGTACACGCTTACACAGCTTGCAAGTCACTAAGGGTGCATTTACCTTTTGCTGGCCTTCTGGAAAAGTAAAATACTCCCATACGTAAGAGGTCTTTTGTTTCCTCGCTCTCTGCCTCAAGGTAGTGCTGCTAGCCTCACTCTCAGAAGAGCTCTGCTGTTCTGCCATCGTATCACAAAGACAACCCAGCTCCTTCTCCTAAGGGATCACAAGCAGAAATGAGGGGAATGGGTGTGGTGTAGGAGAGTTCTAGAACTGAAAGTAGTTTCAACCAATCAAAAGTTGTGTTTCATGATCACATGACCTACCGTACGCTTACGGTACGCTTACGGCAAAAGTACGCATGCGCGTAAAAAAGACACGCGCTCGCGCGCATGCGCATAACAGTCACTCCCCGACACTTCCGCGTAACGTGCGCGTGTAGCGTACACGCGTACGCGCCCCACGCGGAGTACGCACGACTACGCAAATTGCGTAAGTATACGCAAACAGCGTAGATAAATTACGGACATTGCGTAAACCGTACGCTTACCGTAAGCTTACCGTACGCGCACTAAAAAAAAATAAAAAAAAAAGGAAAAAATGTATTGCTAATAAATTTTACCTGTTTATTTTATAAAAAATGTAAAAAAAAACATATTGTAGAATTTTAAAAATTTAACCATAGTCTTTAAAAAAGGATAGAAAATTAAAATAAAAATATGTAAAAAAAAAAAGAAGAAAAAAAAACATTAGCATTTAAAAAACCTTGCAAATTCACTGAAAAAACCATTGGTTTCACACACGTTATAGTTAGGAATTAGCATTTAAAAAACCTTTGAAATTCACTGAAAAAACCATGGGTTTCACACACGTTATAGTTAGGAATTAGCATTTAAAAAACCTTAGAAATTCAATGAAAAAAACAAAGGTTTCACACATGTTATAGTTAACTGGACATTTCACTCGTAAAAAACCAATGAAATTCCCCCGTTATAGTTAGTTCAGCTAACTATAACTCGCGCGCCCGCAATGCACTACTGATGACGTCACATATTACATCACTCATGACATGGTCAGTGACATCACTCATGACATCACTGATGACATCTCAAATGACATCACTGATGACATTATCCTTGTGACAGAGTGGTAGACCTCCTCTCACCCTAATATAACCTTTGATACAAACATTCAAAAATAGAGACTAAAATTTTCAAAAAAATGGACATACCAATAACAGTTACAACATTCTATTCAGTAATTCTAAGATCCACATACACATCCACTCATCCACCAACAATCCTATACAGTCACTCATACATGTACTCACACATCATATGTACTCATACACCTATACATCCTGTTACACAATGCCACTCATCCATAGAGTTACTCACACATAGTCACTCATGCTAATAAAGAATCAAACATCCATTTACTTGCATGTACAGTTATACACACACCACCACACTTACTTTTACAGAAACTTACACATACTTAGTCTTTTAAACAATCACTTATAGAAACACATACTTATTCATACAGGAAGTCTACCAATCTCTCACTCTCACATATACTCACTTATAAACACCAATACTCACATATATTAGTTTAAAACATATGTAGTTACTTATGAAGACACTATTGAGACAGTCATTCACTCACTAACACACCCATGCACACACTCATCCACCCATACAGTCCTGCACACATGCTGTCTTCAACACATACAAACAGTGAGTCACTCATTCATGCATCTATGCACTACGTAATACCCCCCACCGCACCATGAAGACACTCAGACACTCATACTGATACTCAAAAAACCAACTATTAACCTATATAGACACTCATGTAGCTACTCACCAACCCATGCAGCCACTTATATACAAAGTGAGAGACTGATACAGGTATTTACACATTTAAACATTACTCAAGCCATGTATTCAAAAAGATACACTTAATCAGTCAGTTATATAATCAATTTTTCAGAAACAAATCATCAATTTAGACACTTATATACTCATTTATTCTTCCATCGACCTTGAGATATACATATATACAACATATTTAATTTTCAGAAAAACCCACATTCACTGGATGATGTCATCAGTGATGTCATTTGAGATGTCATCAGTGATGTCATGAGTGATGTCACTGACCATGTCATGAGTGATGTAATATGTGACGTCATCAGTAGTGCATTGCGGGCGCGCGAGTTATCGTTAGCTGAACTAACTATAACGGGGGAATTTCATTGTTTTTTTACGAGTGAAATGTCCAGCTAACTATAACATGTGTGAAACCTTTGGTTTTTTCATTGAATATATATATGTATATATACACACACGTATATACACATATATATGTGTGTATTACCTACTGGCAGCCGCCAGTAGGTAGTTATAGTTGGGACCTATTTTCCATAGGATATCTGCAACATTCTATCTAGAATAACGTTGGCGCCGATTGACGAATCTTTGCGAAATTTTCCAAACTTTTGGCCAGCTCCAATCGGCTCCTATCCTGAAAATTTCACGGTGATTCGTCAAGCGGGGGCCGAATAAAAAGGGGGGTCCCAAAACGCATTTTCCCCATGCATGTTCCCATAGGACCTGTTGACGCAGCTACAGCCCGAACTGCTAAACGGAATTACACCAAATTTAGCAAAGAGAGAGTTCTCAGTTCAGAGTCATGCCTTTTGCTTAAATGGTGTAAATCCGTTCAGTAGTTCCTGAGAAAATTAGAGTTAAAAAGATAGATATATCTGGGCGGAGCCTAACCACACACTTCATCTTGAGATCTGATTGCCTGTCAGTACTTCATCCAAGAAGTGTTGGCAGGCATCTTAGGACCAATATACATGATAGCACCTCATTAAAAAGCATTGCAGTTAATAGAAGGTTTTAAGACTTTAGTTACATTATAAATCATTTGTTGATGGTACCATACTCATTTTAGGAATTGTGGTGTGTTCTAAGGTGATTTTACCATGTGAAAAAGCCTTCTGCTGTGACATCATGAATCATGTTTGAGAGAAAACTATTTTCTCATGCTTTTCCCACAGAGGTTTGGAAGGTGATCTATAAGCTAAACTGAGAGGATATTTTCTGTAAATTCACATTATCTTTCTCAGTCATGTGAGAATGAAGTCTGACATTCTCAGTAAACCATGTACAGCCAACAAGGGCAGAGACTGTCAGTTGCTTCCTTTGTGTTCTACTGCAGCTTCCCAGAGTGTTCTAAAGAACAACTAGAGCGCTAACAGTCCTACTTCTGACAAACGTATTGCACACCTAAAGCCCTCTTGATTGGAATAAAGTGGTAACTCTTAAAACATTTAATTTAAAAAGGAACAAAATGAGGGGGTTCATTTTGCAATAGAAAGTATGATTAGTGCTGCAGAAAGAAAAATTAGGGTACATTTTGAATGACTTCTCAAATCCTCTTCTATTTCATAAACACATGCAGACTGAAACTTGCACTTTCAATACCAGCAGCAGTCTTCCCTGGTGAGCAGTAGCTTTACTACAGTGATCTAATGAGCAACTAGAGTGCTAACATTCAGAATTTATGGCAAATGTATGAAACATCTGAATGCCTTCTTGATGGAATCAAAGTAAAAAACGGAAATTGTTTTCTACTGAGGAGACTGTAGTAAATGAGGAACTTAGGAAACTTCATAACAAATAAGTCTCCCAAAATGGCCACCTGGGACAAAAGAGCCCACATGTAGAACAAATATCACCCAGATGTAGCCCAAGTATAGCCCAATGACAGAATGTCCCAGAGTGTTCTAACAAACAACTAGAGCGCTAACAGTCTTACTTATGACAAAAGTATGGCACACCTGAAGCCATCTTGATTGGAATAAAGTGGTAACACTTAAAACATTTAATTTACAAAGGAACAACATGAGGGGGTTCATTTTGCCATAGAAATTATGATTAGTGTTGCAGAAAGAAAAATTAGGGCACATTTTGACTTCTCAAATCCTCTTCTATTTCATAAAAAAAAATTCTGACATGCAGACTGAAACATGCACTTTGAATACCAGCAGCAGACTTCCCTGGTGAGCAGTAGCTTTACTACAGTGATCGAATGAGCAACTAGAGTGCTAATATTCAGAATTTATGGCAAATGTGTGACACATCTGAATGTCTTCTTGATGGAACCAAAGTAAAAAACTGAAAGTATTTCCTACTGAGGAGACTGCAGTAAATGAGGAAATTAGGAAACTTCATAACAAATAAATCTCCCAAGATGGCCACCAGAGACAAAAGAGCCCAGATGTAGCCCAAATATCACCCAGACGTAGCCCAAGTATTGCCCAATGACAGAATGTCCCAGAGTGTTCTTAAGAACAACTAGAACACTTACTGTCTTCCTTATGACAAAATTATGGCACACCTGAAGCCATCTTGATTGGAATAAACTGGTAGCACTTAAAACATTTAATTTAAAAAGGAGCACAATGAGGGGGTTCATTTTGCCATAGAAATTATGATTAGTGCTGAAGAAAGAAAAATTAGGGCACATTTTGAGTGACTTCTCAAATCCTCTTTTATTTCATTAAAAAATTCTGATATGCAGACTGAAACATGCACTTTTAATACCAGCAGCAGACTTCCGTGGTGAGCAGTAGCTTTACTACAGTGATCTAATGAGCAACTAGAGGGCTAACATTCAGAATTTATGGCAAATGTGTGACATAGCTGAATAACTTCTTGATGGAATCAAAGTAAAAAACTGAAAGCATTTCCTACTGAGGAGACTGCAGTAAATGAGGAAATTAGGAAACTTCATGACAAATAAATCTCCCAAGATGGCCACCAGAAACAAAAGAGCCCAAATGCAGCACAAATATGACCCAGATGTAGCCCACATGTAGCCCAATGACAGAAGTGTGTAAAAAACACTTATTTTTTGTGTATTTGCAGTTTTATATAGTGCAGACTTGTCAGGTATTGGAGTGCTTTACATGAGCATTGGTTACATCACACAAGATCAAATACATTTTGGTTGTAGACATGGGGAGATTAAGTGATTTGACCAGAATCACAGAATGTTGAGCTGAAGCAGAAACTCCAACCTGGTTCCACAGTTGCAAAGTCTGCAGCTCTGGAAGTAACACCACATCCTCTCCCCTAAGTGCAACATTTAATCAAGTGGTCAACTGGATAAAAAACATAAAGATTACACTCTCATATATGTAATTTCTAAAGGAAATGCTCTAGGTATTACAGTTTGGTTACATCAAGATGACGTCAGGCGTTCCACACTTATGAAATAAATATAGAATGTTAGCAATCTAGTTGTTCATTGGGATACTGTTGAGAGGCAGAGGCCAGGGGCACGGGCTCTGACAATTGAAGGCAGGTAGGAGAGTGCAGAGGCAACAATTTGACCACACTGGGCAGGCAGGAAGGGCAGTGGCAGCACAGCAGACTATGGAGGGCAGTGGAAAGGGGGGCAGGGGCAACAAACCAACAATACAGGACTGGCCAGAGAGGCTGTGGCAATATAATAGACCATTGTGGGCAGAAGGAAGAGGCAGTGGTAGTACAACCATACATGCCAACAGACCCGTTTCAGCCAGGAAACGTCCAATGTTTTTAAACTCAAATGGGCTTTATTTGATCTGTCTCCTGTCTACAATCTCCTTGTTTTTAATGTAACTCAAAGGGGAAATCAATACCCCAGTTTTTTTTCAAAATCTCCCTCTTACCAAGTTCAAAATGTTTGCAAGTATGGTACATTGGATCATGGTAGGCAGGAGGAATTGGGGTAGGGACATGGACTCGGATAACAGAGGACAGGAGGGACATGGAGAGGTGCACCAAACTGACCCTACAGGGCAGGCATCAGGGTTTGCAGCAGCACAATACACCACACAGGGCATGTGGGACAGGAGTGCAGCACAACAATCCATAGAAAGCAGTAGGGAGGGGAAAGGACCATGCACATGGACAACAGAGAACAGAGGGGAAAGAGGCAATGGTAGCTAGCTGACCATAATGGGCAGACAGGAGAGAAAGCTGCAGCATAACAGACCATAAAGGACAGGAGGGACGGATCAGGGGCATTACAATGGAACAGACAAGCCAGGAGGGAGGGAATAGGGGTATGCACATAGAAACAGAGGGCTGGGGGCAAGGGGGCAGGGCAGGAGCAGCAAGATGACCATGGAGGTCAGGCAGGATGGGCACTAGAAACAAGACACACCATGGAGAGCAACAGTGAGACTATGATGGCACACACACAGACCATGGAGGGAAGGTGGGAAGGGGTCAGGGGAAGCTAGCTGACCACACAGGGAAGATGGGAGGGGCCATGGCAGCACAGAAGACCATGCATGGCAAGCAGGAGGGATAGTGGCAGCACAATGGCTATGATGGGCAAGAAGGAGGGTGCAGGGGCATGCACAAAGGACCATGGAGGAGAGAAGGGAGGGTCAGGACCTGGGCACAGACAAGAGAGTTCAGGGGAAGGGACCTCACAACAGACCGCGCGGGGCGGGCAGGAGGAGCAGTTGCAGCATAACAGACCAGGGAGGGCAGAAGGGTGTGGCAGTAAAATGGACCATGGAGGACAGGAGGAAGGGGATAGGGGCATTGCATGTGGACAGGCAGGGTGGAGGTGGCAGGGACAGGTTACAGTCATCTGACAATGCTAGGCAGGTGGGAGGGGAGTGGCAGCTCAACAGAACACTCAGAGTAGATAGGAGTGGCAGGTCCATGGAACATGGTGGGCAAAAAGGATGGAGCAGGGGCATGCACAAATACATTGGAGAGCAGGGGGAAGGAGAATAGGGGCAGCAAGCAAAGCACAGAGGCTGAGCAGGAGGTTAATGATGGGCCATTGAATTGGGCAATGGAGGGCAGGAGGAGTGGAATGGTACATCATGCTAAATGGAGGGCAGTGGCAGCACATCAGACCATGCATGGCAGGAGGGAGGAGGCTAGTCCATGGATTCAGACAACAGAGGATAGGGAGGAGGTGGATGGGGCAGCAAGCTAACTGTTCAGAGAAGGTGGGTATTAGGAACTTTATTGTTTTTAAAATGTGTGTCTGTGTGAACTACTTAAAATATGAACAAGTATGCAGCATAATCTCACTTTTATTCAGGAAGAAGAGGACGTTTGTGACTGTGACTCTGTGCTCACTTGGTAGAAACACCCCCTGACCCTACACCCCCATCGCAAAATGTAATGCCCGTGAAAAGGGTAGGTGGACGCAGTGTTATATAGAACATAGTCCTGAGAGCACGAATAAAAATGAAAACTAGATATAGTATAAGGTATAAACTATGCACCAAAAAGTGTGATATAAGATGAACCGGGGCGTGAAATATACTATGCAATACATTGTGCGCAATGACAGATTCATTGGAGAGCGCGAGATAGCACAGGCACTGGCGCGTGCTATGTGATATGCGCGTTGGAGTGTAATATGCACAGGGCAGTGTTGTGTAACCTAACTAGTCTCTAAAGTTGTAATATAAAATATGTGCTGGGGAGTGTAACGTTGCATATGCACTGTGACAAAGATAGGGATCCCAGATTGTAATATGTATGGCATAGCGCTGTGCGTTATAACATAGGCATCGAGGAAGGCACGTTAGATGGGGCAATATAACCCGTGCGAAGGCAAGTGTGGCATGACATATTCACAGGGTGGTGTTAGAGTGCACATGGGCTAGAGAGTGTCATAGCATACGCACTAGCTGGTGGAATACAACACAGAGGTGTGTGGCACTTGGCGGGCACTGGTGGGTGTAACACAGCATTGGGCTCAGCCAGGAGCACGCTATGACTCTCAAGTGAGGTTTGTCTCCTTTCCAGAGAGTAAAATAAAAAGTATTACACATCCGGCGGTGGATGTGTGTTTTATTAACCGTGAGGGGGGTTTCTTGCATAGTTTTGTCGAATCCCCTTTGAATGGCTTGGTGTGCGTGTGTATTATTAACTGTGCCCGTCAATAGCTACCCATGTTTGTATAAATAAAAAACAAGGGTGTCTACTTGGAGAGTACCCACCGGCGGGGATGCCGGGATTAGGCACGGTAGGGCGTCAGACACGTCAGAGCTTCACTAGCGGTGTAAATACATTCCACGTGGATTCATTGTATGCATAGTCGCCTTTTAATAAATATCACGCAAATCGTCATGGTGATAGGTACATACGGTTTGTCCAGCATGTCCTAGGTGTTTCTATAAATATATATTTTTTTTAAATAATAAAAAACAAAGGCCGGCCCCGGGAAATGGGGTCCCTGGGGCCATAAGTGGCCTGAGTAGGGGGGCAACGCAGCCCCCCTCCTAAAGATTTTGTTTTTTTAAAAGGCCATGACCTGGGGGATGGGGTCCCCGGGGCCGATTAAGGCCTTGGGAGGGGGGCCACGTGGCCCCCTTCCAAATTTCTTTTTTTCAACAAAAAAAATGAGGGTGCAGGCCCTGGGGGATGGGGTCCCCAGGGCCAATAAATTAGAAAAAGGAGTGCGCCCACACAGCCCTCCTTCTTTAAAAAATAAAATAAATAAAAGACCGGCATCGTGCCGGAGGCCACGCCCCCTCCTTGCAGCACTCTACAAACGCGCCCCCTGGCCAGTTGTAAGTTGGGGAATGAATTCCCCTTCGATACTGAGGGTCCCTGAGGGCCAACTAGCCCAACAGGTATCTCCAGTATGTGCCAGGGAGCTGCGTTGCAGACAGGTGTTTTGAGGCCACGCCCCTTTTTACACCTCTATGCAACGGCGCTCTGTGGCGCTTATTGGGGGTACCTAGTTGGTTAGTTTGACCCTAGGGACCCTTAGGATTCAAGGGGACTTAATCTCTCAACTTAGAACGGCCACCGGGTGCGTTTACACAGTGGTGAAGGAAGGGGACGGGCCTGAGGTGACGTGTGCAAACATGCCCTTTGGCACATTTTAAGTTGGGGAAATAATTCCCTTTCAATCCTGGGGAACCCTGGGGCCAACTAGCCCACCAGGTGCTTCCAGTAAGCGCCACTGCTCTGCATTGCAGAGAGGTGGTGCAGGCCGGGCCCCTTTTTACACCTCTCTGCAATGGCGTTTACTGGACGTACCTAGTGGGCTATTTTGTCCCTAGGGACCCTCGGATTCAAGGGGACTTAATCTCCCAACTTAAAACGGCTACAGGGCGTGTCTAAAAAGTGGGGAAGGGAGGGGACGGGGCCTGAGGTGACGTGTGCAAACACACCCTATGGCGCGTTTTAAGTTGGGGAAATAATTCCCCTTCAATCCTGAGGGCCCCTGGGGGCTAACTAGCCCACCAGGTGCTTCCAGTAAGCGCCACTGCGCTGCGTTGCAGAGAGGCGGTCTAGGCCGTGCCCCTTTTTACATCTCTCTGCAATGCAGCTCTGTGGCGCTTACTGGAGGTACCTAGTGGTCTAGTTGGACCCTAGGGACCCTCGGGATTCAAGGGGACCTAATCTCCCAACTTAAAACGGCCACAGGGCGTGTTTACACAGTGGGGAAGTGAGGGGACGGGGTCTGAGGTGACGTGTGCAAACACGCCCTGTGGCGCGTTTTAAGAGGTAGTTTTAATCCCCTGCCCTATTATATACTAGGGGCTTACAGAGGAGGTCATGCTAATCACAGGGGGACCCCAACGCATAGTGTTCCCTGGTGTATGTAGGTGTTTTCACTGTATTCTGAGTGTCTTTTAACATAGCACTGGCTCTAGGACTGGTTAGTCAGACTCCGTTACCACCAGTATCCGTCTGAAAAAGTTGAGGGTACAGGATGATTTTGCAACAAGGCTTCTTTCTGCTCTTCTGTTTGTTCTTTCTGCATGTTATCCTTCTTCCTGCACTTTTCTTCATCTTTGAGGACTTCTGTTGCTTCTTTCTGCATTTCTTTTTTTTTCTTTCTGTGCGTTTTTGTCTTTTTTCTTCATATGTCCTATCTCTGTAGGCATAGTTAGAAATTAGCATTTAAAAAACCTTGGAAATTCACTGAAAAAACCATAGGTTTCAGGCACATTATAGTTAGGAATTAGCATTTAAAAAACCTTAAAAATTCACTGAAAAAACCATGGGTTTCAGGGGCGTTATAGTTAGCTGGACTTTTCACTCATACAAAACCATTGTAATTCCCCCGTTATAGTTAGTTCAGCTAACTATAACTCACGCGCCCGCAATGCACTGCTGATGACGTCACATATTACATCACTCATGACATGGTCAGTGATATCACTCATGACATCACTGATAACATCTCAAATGACATCAGGGCTTTCTAGTGGAATAAATACTTCCACGGTGTCCATGCCTGTTATTAGCTGAGAAACGGGATTAGCTATATATATATATATATATATATATATATATATATATATATATTCACTGAAAAAACCATAGGTTTCACACATGTTATAGTTAGCTGGATATTTCACTCGTGAAAAACCATTGAAATTCCCCCGTTATAGTTAGTGCAGGCAACTATAACTCACGCGACCGCAATCCTCTGCTGATGCTAATAGTGTATTTAGACACTTATTTGCCCATGTCTTCTTCCATTAAATTTTAGCTATACATATATTACAAATATTTTTTTTTCATAAAGACACATATGTCATCAGCAGAGGATTGCGGTCGCGTGAGTTATAGTTGCCTGCACTAACTATAACGGGGGAATTTCAATGGTTTTTCACGAGTGAAATGTCCAGCTAACTATAACATGTGTGAAACCTATGGTTTTTTCAGTGAATTTGCAAGGTTTTTTAAATGCTAATTCCTAACTATAACGTGTGTGAAACCTATGGTTTTTTCAGTGAATTTGTACGGTTTTTTAAATGCTAAGTTACTTTACGCCGTTCGTGGCGTGCGCGCCCACTTCACGCACCCACTTCGCGCACCGTGCGAGCGCGAAGTGGGTGCGTCCCTATTTGAACCCATGGCCAATTACATCGACCACTTTTTAATCCCACATGTAGTGAAATTAGAATCTTACATTCGAGATACTACTGATCTTCTAAACAATCTGCGTGATGTGACCTGGCAAAACAGTTTTCTGTTAATAACGATGGATGTAATTGCTTTGTACACGAACATCGATAATGATTTAGGTTTGAAAGCCATCAAATTCTTCCTACAAGAAACAAACATTCATTTCAAAGACCATAATAACATGTTATGTGATATGATTCTGTCCTGCCTCACTTGCAATATTTTTCTCTTCGGAGATGACCTTTACCGTCAAAAGAACGGGGCGGCTATGGGCTTTTCTTTTAGCCCAAGCTATGCTTGCCTAGTGATGGGCTGGTGGGAGCGAGAGGTGGCCTGGAACAAACAACATGAACGACACACAAACAAAATTATCAAATGGGCAAGATTTATTGATGATTTATTGATAATTTGGAACGGAAATGAGAAGGAATTCAGTGAATATTTTGAAATTCTCAACAATAGTGTCGCGAGTTTGAAATTCACATATGAAACCAATAAGACTAAGATCAACTTTTTGGATGCCACAATATATGTGAAAAATGGCCGTTTGGAATCAACATTGTTCCGTAAAAGTACAGCAACCAATGCCACCCTTGAAGCAACGAGCTTCCACCAACCCTCCCTAGTGTCAAGCATACCCTATGGAGAATTTCTCCGACTTCGTAGACTGTGCAGTGAGGAGGAGGAATGGAAGAAACAAAGTGCAGGCTCAATCAACAGATTCCTCAAGAGAAAATACAACAAAAACACTGTGAATCAGTGTTGGAACAGAGCTAATCAGAAAACCCGGGAAGATTGCTTGACACAAACCAAAGAGCCAGAGACCAAGGATGAACCAATAAGATTAATCTTGGATTACACTCTGGAATCTAAAGAAATTGTGAATGTGATTCAAAAAAATTGGAAAATACTACAACTGGACGGGACTGTGGGAAAAATAATGGGACCGCACCCTGTAATAACTTACAGAAGAGCTCCAAACCTAAAAGACAGATTGGTGCACAGTCATTTTAAATCGAACAAAGCACAAACAACATGGCTAAAGAAGACTGGCTTCATTAAGTGTCAAAACTGTAAGGTGTGCCAAATTGCTAAACCCTCAAGTGAGATCACAATGGCTAACAAAAAAACTTGGAAAATCAAACAACTAATATTGTGTAAAAGCCAATACACGGTTTACATCATTGAATGTCCCTGTAATTTAAAATATGTGGGAAGCACCATTTGTGAGTTGAAGAAAAGAATTTTGGAACATACGAGGGCCACCAAAAACAAGGACAAAAATAATGCGGTAGCAAGGCACATGGAGACACACCACAACAGCAATTGGAAGTCCCTAAAGTTTTACGGAATTGAAACTGTACCAATCAACATACGAGGAGGAAATCGGGAGAGATTATTGAGGCAAAAGGAATCTCGACACATTATTAACTTTAGAAGCATGACACCGTTTGGTCTGAACCAGTCGGAAGAACTATACATACATCTTTAGACAGTAACACAAAATCACATTGACTTTTTTCATTTAATACGGTTTTATATTTGAACAAAATGGTTACATTGTGCTAATAAGTTCTTGTAATTCACTATGAATATGATTTTCTAAATTTAGTACTGTCTTTAAGATATAGGCCCACCGGAGGACATATTGCAATGTCAATCCACTAGAGGATATTCATTTACAATGTGGTTTTGAAATTGACAATACAGCAATGACGACCCACTAGAGGGTTTTTATTTACGATGCAATGTTGAAATTGATAACATTTGGTTTTGGGTTTAACCATGAAATTTGTTTCATTTTTGATCCTTAATGGCATTGCATTTAATTTCATTTGTGACATTTAGCCTCGCGTTAACAAATCCATATGAACATATAAACAAATGTGAGTTAATGAACGGGACTACATTTCCCAGAAATCCGGGGAACTCCAAACCACCCCGCACATGACAGGAAAAGTGTGTCAATTTCCTGTCTTTTTGTTTAAAAAAACTTGATTTGAAAGTTGTAAATTAACCGTGAGCAAGTCAGCGGACGCTGACGAAACACGTTGGTTTCCTTTGTGCATCTCGGAACCTGTGGATTTGTGAATAAAAACCAAGGATTATTACAACTCGCTGGAGTGCGACCCTATTTTTTCTTTTTAAACGGAGAAAAATTGTTGGCATATTAGCGGCGGTCCAAGCCGCAAGGATCCCGCACCTTCAAAAAGAGCGCCATTTAATCCGGAACCGTTGGACGCCTTTGTTAATCAATATATATATATATATATATATATATATATATATATATATATATATATATATTTTCCAACAAATGCCACTTGCCACCGAACTGCTTGCAGGCGGGTGCCGTTGGCGTGTTAGTGGCTTAACACGCTAAACACTTCTCACCAATTCCCCCCAGGGATTTTACAATGCACTCCACGGACTCTTACTCCTTCAATTCCTTTTTATTTTGTTGATTAACAGGCAGACCGGTTTCGGCGCTTTGCCTTTCTCAATGCCTTTAGTGCAAATTTTTCACAACGCCCCCATTTAAATAACAGTTCGAACTTTCCTATTGGATTTGGAAAGTCCGTGAGTGACGACGGACTTCAGTGGAGTCAGTCTCTTATGATTTCCATGTCCGCCATGTCGTCATGGGAATATTTTAATAAACTCTGAGTGATTCTGGTTGCATTCCTGTGTATTAACATTCTTGTAAGGGTATACACTTTGTAGTTACAAGAAATCCAGCTTGTGTTATGCATCACGAAGACTTTCACTCACCATGGGGGCTGAATTGCAGGTTGTTCCTCGCCCTGCCGGACTCCACTTTGCATGCGGGTGAGACCACAGGAGACAGTTAAATAACTGAATTCCTCCATTTATAGTAAATGCCAACTGAGTGTTGATAGGCTTCACCTCGCTGTTCAGTGGCAGAGGTTCAGGCAGCAAAATTCATATTTTCCAACAAATGCCACTTGCCACCGAACTGCTTGCAGGCGGGTGCCGTTGGCGTGTTAGTGGCTTAACACGCTAAACACTTCTCACCAATTCCCCCCAGGGATTTTACAACGCACTCCACGGACTCTTACTCCTTCAATTCCTTTTTATTTTGTTTATTAACAGGCAGACCGGTTTCGGCGCTTCGCCTTTTTCAATGCCTTTAGTGCAAATTGTTCACAACGCCCCCATTTAAATAACAGTTCGAACTTTCCTATTGGATTTGGAAAGTCCGTGAGTAACGACGGACTTCAGTGGAGTCATTCTCTTATGATTTCCATGTCCGCCATGTCATCATGGGAATATTTGAATAAACTCTCAGTGATTCTGGTTGCATTCCCGTGTATTAACATTCTTGTAATGGTTTACACTTTGTAGTTACGAGAAATCCAACTTGTTTTATGCATCACGAAGACTTTCACTCACCATGGGGGCTGAATTGCAGGTTGTTCCTTGCCCTGCCGGACTCCACTTTGCATGCGGGTGAGACCACAAGAGACGGTTAAATAAGTGATAGACTGTCTCAATAGTGTCTTTATGAGTAACTACATATGTTTTAAACAAGTATATGTGACTATTGGTGTATATAAGTAAGTATATGTGAGAGTGAGAGATTGAAAGAGTTCCTGTATGAATAAGTATGTGTTTCTATAAGTGATTGTTTAAAAGACTAAGTATGTGTAAGGTTCTGTAGAAGTAAGTGTGGTGGTGTGTGTATAACTGTATATGAAAGTAAATGGATGTTTGATTCTTTATTAGCATGAGTGACTATGTGTGTGAGTAACTCTATGGATGAGTGGTGTGGTCTAACAGGATGTATAGGTGTGTGAGTACATATGATGAGTGAGTACATGTATGAGTGACTGTATAGGACTGTTGGTGAATGAGTGGATGTGTATGTGGATCTAGGAATTATTGAATAGGTTGTTGTAACTGGTATTGGTATGTCCATTGTTTTGAACATTGTAGTTTCTATTTTTGAATGCGTGTATCAAAGGTTATATTAGGGGAAGATGAGGTCTGCCACTCTATCACAAGGATGATGTCATCAGTGATGTCATTAGTGATGTCATTTGAGATGTCATGAGTGATGTCATGAGTGATGTCACTGACCATGTCATGAGTGATGTAATATGTGACGTCATCGGCAGTGCATTGCGGGCGCGCGAGTTATAGTTAGCTGAACTAACTATAACAGGGGAATTTCAATGGTTTTGTACGAGTGAAAAGTCCAGCTAACTGTAATGCCCCTGAAACCTATGGTTTTTTTAGTGAATTTCTGTGGTGTTTTAAATTCTAATTCCTAACTATAACGTGCCTGAAACCTATGGTATTTTCAGTGAATTTCAAAGGTTTTTTAAATGCTAATTTCTAACTATGCCTACAGAGATAGGACATGTGAAGAAAGAAGAAAAAACACACAGAAAGAAAAAAAGAAATGCAGAAAGAAGAAACAGAAGTCCTCAAAGACAAAGAAAAGTGCAGGAAGAAGGATAACGTGCAGAAAGAACAAACAGAAGAGCAGAAAGAAGCCTTGTTGCAAAATCATCCTGTACCCTCAACTTTTTCAGACGGATACTGGTGGTAACTGAGCCGGACTAACCAGTCCTAGAGCCAGTGCTATGTTAAAAGACACTCAGAATACAGTGAAAACACCTACATACACTAGGGAACACTATGCGTTGGGGTCCCCATGTGATCAGCATGACCTCCTCTGTAAGCCCCTAGTATATAATAGGGCAGGGGATTAAAACTACCTCTTAAAACGTGCCACAGGGCGTGTTTGCACACGTCACCTCAGGCCCCGTCCCCTCACTTCCCCACTGTGTAAACACGCCCTGTGGCCGTTTTAAGTTGGGAGATTAAGTCCCCTTGAATCCTGAGGGTCCCTAGGGTCCAACTAGACCACTAGGTACCTCCAGTAAGCGCCACAGAGCTGCGTTGCAGAGAGATGTAAAAAGGGGCACGGCCTAGACCACCTCTGTGCAACGCAGCGGAGGGGTGCTTACTGGAAGCACCTGGTGGGCTAGTTGGCCCCCAGGGTCCCTCAGGATTGAAGGGGAATTATTTCCCCAACTTAAAACGCGCCACAGGGCTTGTTTGCACACGTTAACTCAGGCCCCGTCCCCTCCCTTCACCACTGTGTAAACACGCCCTGTGGCCGTTTTTAGTTGGGAGATTAAGTTCATTTTAATCCTGAGGGTCCCTAGGGTCCAACTAGCCCACTAGGTACCTCCAGTATGCGCCACAGAGCTGCGTTGCAGAGAGGTGTAAAAAGTGGCACGGGTTGGACCACCTCTCTGCAACGCAGTTCAGTGGTGCTTACTGGAAGCACCTGGTGGGCTAGTTAGCTCCCAGGGGCCCTCAGGATTGAAGGGGAATTATTTCCCCAACTTAAAACGCGCCACAGGGCTTGTTTGCACACGTTAACTCAGGCCCCGTCCCTTCCCTGCACCACTGTGTAAACAAGCCCTTTGGCCGTTTTTAGTTGGGAGATTAAGTTAATTTGAATCCTGAGGGTCCCTAGGGTCCAACTAGCCCACTAGGTACCTCCAGTATGCGCCACAGAGCTGCGTTGCAGAGAGGTGTAAAAAGAGGCACGGCCTGGACCACCTCTCTGCAACGCAGCTCAGTGGCGCTTACTGGAAGCACCTGGTGCGCTAGTTAGCCCCCAGGGGCCCTCAGGATTGAAGGGGAATTATTTCCCCAACTTAAAACGCGCCATAGGGCGTGTTTGCACACGTCACCTCAGGCCCCGTCCCCTTCCTTCCCCACTGTGTAAACATGCCCTGTGGCCGTTTTTTAAGTTGGGAGATTAAGTCCCCTTGAATTCTGAGGATCCCTAGTGGCAAAATAGCCCACTAGGTACGTCCAGTAAGCGCCATTGCAGAGAGTTGTAGAAAGGGGCATGACCTGCACCACCTCTCTGCAACGCAGAGCAGTGGCACTTACTGGAAGCACCTGGTGGGCTAGTTGGCTCCCAGGGTCCCTCAGGATTGAAAGGGAATTATTTCCCCAACTTAAAACGCGCCACAGGGCGTGTTTGCACACGTCACTTCAGGCCCCGTCCCCTCCCTTCACCACTGTGTAAACGCGCCCTGTGGCCGTTCTAAGTTGAGAGATTAAGTCCCCTTGAATCCTAAGAGTCCCTAGGGTCAAACTAGCCCACTAGGTACCTCCAGTAAGCGCCACAGAGCTGCGTTGCATAGAGGTGTAAAAAGGGGCGTGGCCTCAGAACACCTGTCTGCAACGCAGCTCCCTGGCGCACACTGGAGATACCTGTTGGGCTAGTTGGCCCTCAGGGACCCTCAGTATTGAAGGGGAATTACTTCCCCAACTTACAACTGGCCAGGGGGCGCGTTTGCAGAGTGCTGCAAGTAGGGGGCGTGGCCTCCAGTGCAATGCCGGTCTTTTATTTATTTTATTTTTTAAGAAGGAGGGCTGTGTGGCCCCCCTTCTTTTTCTAATTTACTGGCCCTGGGGACCCCATCCCCCAGGGCCTGCACCCTAATTTTTTGTTGTTGAAAAAAAATATTTTGGCCCTCCCAAGGCCTTAATCGGCCCCGGGGTACCCCAACCCCCGGGTCATGGCCTTTTTTTTATTTAAATTCTTTAGGAGGGGGCTGCGTTGCCCCCCTCCTCAGGCCACTTATGGCTCCGGGGACCCCATCCCCCGGGGCCGGCCTTTGTTTTTTATTATTTTAAAAATATATATATTTATAGAAACACCTAGGACATGCTGGACAAACCGTATGTACCTATCACCATGACGATTTGCGTGATATTTATTAAAAGGCGACTATGCATACAATGAATCCACGTGGAATGTATTTACACCGCTAGTGAAGCTCTGACGTGTCTGACGCCCTAACGTGCCTAATCCCGGCGCCCCCGCCGGTGGGTACTCTCCAAGTAGACACCCTTGTTGTTTATTTATACAAACATGGGTAGCTATTGATGGGCACTTTTAATATACACGCACACCAAGCCATTCAAAGGGGATTCGACAAAAACTCGACCAAACTATGCAAGAAACCCCCCTCACGGTTAATAAAAAAACACATCCACCGTCGGATGTGTAATACTTTTTATTTTACTCTCTGGAAAGGAGAGGAACCTCACTTGAGAGTCACAGCGTGCTCCTGGCTGAGCCCAATGCTGTGTTACACCCACCAGTGCCTGCGAATTTCCTCACACCTCTGTGTTGTATTCCACCAGCTAGTGCGTATGCTATGACACTCTCTAGCCCATGTGCACTGTAACACCACCCCGTGAATATGTCATGCCACACTTGCCTTCGCACGGGTTATATTACCCCATCTAACGTGCCTTCCTCGATGTGTATGTTATAACGCACAGCGCTATGCCATACATATTACAATATGGGATCCATATCTTTGTCACAGTGCATATGCAACGTTACACTCCCCAGCACATATTTTATATTACAACTTTAGAGACTAGTTATGTTACACAACACTGCCCTGTGCATATTACACTCCAAGGCGCATATCGCATAGCACATGCTAGTGCCTGTGCTATCTCGCGCTCTCCAATGAATCTGTCATTGCGCACAATGTATTGCATATTATATTTCACGCCCCGGTTCATCTTATATCACACTTTTTGGTGCATAGTTTATACCATATACTACATCTAGTTTTCATTTTCAATTGTGCTCTCAGGACTATGTTCTATATACCACTGCGTCCACCTACCCTTTTCACGGGCATTACATTTTGCGATGGGGTGGAGGGTCAGGGGGTGTTTCTGCCAAGTGAGCCCAGAGTCACAGTCACAAACGTCCTCTTCTTCCTGAATAAAAGTGAGATTATGCTGCATACTTCTTCATATTTTAAGTAGTTCGCACAGACACACATTTTAAAAACAATAAAGTTCCTAATACCCACCTTCTCTGAACAGTTAGCTTGCTGCCCCATCCACCTCCTCCCTATCCTCCGTTGTCTGAATCCATGGACTAGCCTCCTCCCTCCTGCCATGCATGGTCTGATGTGCTGCCACTGCCCTCCATTTAGCATGATGTACCAGTCCACTCCTCCTGCCCTCCATTGCCCAATTCAATGGCCCATCATTGACCTCCTGCTTAGCCTCTGTGCTTAGCTTGCTGCCCCTATTCTCCTTCCCCCTGCCCTCCGATGTCTTTGTGCATGCCCCTGCTCCATCCTTTTTGCCCACTATGTTCCATGGACCTGCCACTCCTATCTACTCTGAGTGTTCTGTTGAGCTGCCAATCCCCTCCCACCTGCCTAGCATTGTCAGATGACTGTAACCTGTCCCTGCCACCTCCACACTGCCTGTCCACATGCCATGCCCCTATCCCCTTCCTCCTGTCCTCCATGGTCCATTTTACTGCCACACCCTTCTGCCCTCCCTGATCTGTTGTGCTGCAACTGCTCCTCCTGCCTGCCCCGCGCGGTCTGTTGTGAGGCCCCTTCCCCTGAACTCTCTTGTCTGTGCCCAGGTCCTGACCCTCCCTTCTATCCTCCATGGTCCTTTGTGCATGCCCCTGCACCCTCCTTCTTGCCCATCATAGCCATTGTGCTGCCACTAACCCTCCCGCTTGCCATGCATGGTCTTCTGTGCTGCCATGGCCCCTCCCACCTTCCCTTTGTGGTCAGCCCATTTGAGCTTAAAAACATTGGACGTTTCCTGGCTGAAACGGGTCTGTTGGCATGTATGGTTGTACTACCCCTGCCTCTTCCTTCTGCCCACAATGGTCTAATATATTGCCACAGCCTCTCTTGCCAGTCCTGTATTGTTGGTTTGTTGCTCCTGCCCCCCTTTCCACTGCCCTCCATAGTCTGTTGGGCTGCCACTGCCCTTCTTCCCTGCTCAGTGTGGTCAAATTGTTGCCTCTGCACTCTCCTACCTGCCTTCAATTTTCAGAGTCCGTGCCCCTGGCCTCTGTCTCTCAACAGTATCCCAATGAACAACTAGATTGCTAGCATTCTATATTTATTACAAAAGTGTGGAACACCTGACGTCATCTTGATGTAATCAAAACTGTAATACCTAGAGCATTTCCTTTAGAAATTACATATATGAGAGGGTCTTATTTGCATCAAAATAATGGTTAGTGCTCTAAAAAACTAAAATGAGGACATATTTTCTGAGTTTTCAAATAGCGAGAAAGAACTTTTAAATTATTTGTAATCTTTATGTTTTTTTATCCAGTTGACCACTTGATTAAATGTTGCACTTAGGGGAGAGGATGTGGTGTTTCTTCCAGAGCTGCAGACTTTGCAACTGGGGAACCAGGTTGGAGTTTCTGCTTCAGCTCAACATTCTGTGATTCTGGTCAAATCACTTAATCTCCCCATGTGTACAACCAACATTAATTTGATCTTGTGTGATGTAACCAATGCTCATGTACAGCACTCAATACCTGACAAGTCTGCACTATATAAAACTGCAAATACACAAAAAATAAGTGTTTTGCACACTTCTGTCATTGGGCTACATGTGGGCTACATCTGGGTGATATTTGTGCTGCATTTGGGCTCTTTTGTCTCTGGTGGCCATCTTGGGAGATTTATTTGTTATGAAGTTTCCTAATTTCCTCATTTACTGCAGTCTCCTCAGTAGGAAATGCTTTCAGTTTTTTACTTTGATTCCATCAAGAAGGTATTCAGATATGTCACACATTTGCCATAAATTCTGAATGTTAGCACTCTAGTTGCTCATTAGATCACTGTAGTAAAGCTACTGCTCACCACGGAAGTCTGCTGCTGGTAATAAAAGTGCGTGTTTCAGTCTGCATATCAGAATTTTTTAATGAAATAGAAGAGGATTTGAGAAGTCACTCAAAATGTCCCCTAAGTTTTTCTTTCTTCTGCACTAATCATAATTTCTATGGCAAAATGAACCCCCTCATTGTGTTCCTTTTTAAATTAAATGTTTTAAGTGTTACCAGTTTATTACAATCAAGATGGCTTCAGGTGTGCCATACTTTTGTCATAAGTAAGACGGTTAGCGCTCTAGTTGTTCGTTAGAACACTCTGGGACATTCTGTCATTGAGCTATACTTGGGCTACATCTGGGTGATATTTGGGCTACATTTGGGCTCTTTTGTCTCTGCTGGCCATCTTGGGAGATTTATTTGTTATGATTTTTCCTAATTTCCTCATTTACTGCAGTCTCCTCAGTAGGAAATAATTTCAGTTTTTAACTTTGTTTCCATCAAGAAGGCATTCACATGTTTCACACATTTGCCATAAATTCTGAATGTTAGCACTCTAGTTGCTCATTAGATCACTGTAGTAAAGCTACTGCTCACCAGGGAAGTCTGCTGCTGGTATTCAAAGTGCATGTTTCAGTCTGCATGTCAGAATTTTTTTATGAAATAGAAGAGGATTTAAGAAGTCAAAATGTGCCCTAATTTTTCTTTTTGCAGCACTGATCATAATTTCTATGGCAAAATGAACCCCCTCATTTTGTTCCTTTGGAAATTAAATGTTTTAAGTGTCACCACTTTATTCCAATCAAGATGGCTTCATTTGTGCCATAATTTTGTCATAAGTAAGACTGTTAGCGCTCTAGTTTTTCGTTAGAACACTCTGGGACATTCTGTCATTGGGCTATACTTGGGCTACATCTGGGGGATATTTGGGCTACATTTGGGCTCTTTTTTCTCTGGTGGCCATTTTGGGAGACTTATTTGTTATGAAGTTTCCTAATTTCCTCATTTACTACAGTCTCCTCAGTAGGAAATACTTTCAGTTTTTTACTTTGATTCCATCAAGAAGGCATTCAGATGTGTCACACATTTGCCATAAATTCAGAATGTTAGCACTCTAGTTGCTTATTAGATCAATGTAGTAAAGCTACTGCTCATCAGGGAAGTCTGCTGCTGGTATTGAAAGTGCATGTTTCAGTCTGCATGTCAGAAGTTTTTAATGTACTGCAAGAGGATTTGAGAAGTCACTCAAAACGTGCCCTAATTTGTCTTTCTGCAGCACTAATCATACTTTCTATGGCAAAATGAACCCCTTAATTTTGTTCCTTTTTAAATTAAATGTTTTAAGAGTTGCCACTTCATTACAATCAAGATGGCTTCAGGTGTGCAATACGTTTGTCATAAGTAGGACTGTTAGTGCTCTAGTTGTTCTTTAGAACACTCTGGGAAGCTGCAGTAGAACACAAAGGAATCAACTGACAGTCTCTGCCCATGTTGGATGTACATGTTTTACTGAGAATGTCAGACTTCATTCTCACATGACTGAGAAAGATAATGTGAATTTACAGAAAATATGCTCTCAGTTTAGCTTATAGATCCCCTTCCAAACTTCTGTGGGAAAAGCATGAGAAAATAGTTTTCTCTCAAACATGATTCATGATATCACAGCAGAAGGCTTTTTCACATGGTAAAATCACCTTAGAACACACAATTCCTAAAATGAGTATGGTACCATCAACAAATTATTTATAATGTGACTAAAGTCTTAAAACCTTCTATTAACTGCAATGCTTTTTAATGAGGTGCTATCATGTATATTGGTCCCAAGATGGCTGCCAACACTTCTTGGATGAAGTACTGACAGACAATCAGTTCTCAGGATGAGATGTGTGGTTAGGCTCTGCCCACATATATATATGATTTTACTTTTAATTCTCTCAGGAACTACTGAACAGATTGACACCAGACCTGCAAAAGGCACTTCCCTGAGCTGAGGACTACCTCTCTGCCAAATTTCAAGTAATTCTGTTCAGCCGTTCGGGCTGTACCTTGGACTAAAGGTCCCTATGGTAAATTGCATGGGGAAAACGCGTTTTGGGACCCCCCTTTTTTCTCAGCCCCTGCTTGACAAATCTCCCCGAGACTTTCAGGGTAGGAGCGGAGCAGAGCGGAGCGGAGCGGCCCACCTATTTTGAAAATTGCGCGAGGATTCGTCAACCGGCGCCAAACTTATTCCAAATAGAACGTTGCAGATTTCCTATGGAAACACGGTCCTAACTATAACTATCTATTGGCGACCGCCAGTAGATAATATATATATATATATATTCACTGAAAAAACCATAGGTTTCAGGGGTGTTATAGTTAGCTGGACTATTCACTTGTACAAAACCATTGAAATTCCCCAGTTATAGTTAGTTCAGCTAACTATAACTCGCGCGCCCGCAATGCACTGCTGATGACGTCACATATTACATCACTCATGACGTGGTCAGTGACATCACTCATGACATCACTGATGACATCACTGATGACATCATCCATTGAATGTCTGTTTTTCTGAAAATTAAATATGTTTTATATATGTATATCTCAAGGTCGATGGAAGAATAAATGGGTATATAAGTGTCTAAATGGATGATTTGTTTTTGAAAAATTGATTGTGTAACTGACTGATTAAGTGTATCATAGTGAATACATGGCTTAGTGAGTAATGTTTAAATATGTAAATATCTGTATCAGTCTCTCACTTTGTGTATAGGTGGCTGCATGGGTTGGTGAGTAGCTACATGGGTGTCTATATAGGTTATTAGTTGGTTTTTTGAGTATCAGTCTGAGTGTCTGCATGGTTCGGTGGGGGGTATTACGTAGTGCATAGGTGCATGAATGAGTGACTCACTGTTTGTATGTGTTGAAGACAGCATGTGTGCAGGACTGTATGGGTGGATGAGTGTGTGTATGTGTGTTAGTGAGTGAATGACTGTCTCAATAGTGTCTTTATGAGTAACTACATATGTTTTAAACTAGTATATGTAACTATTGGTGTATATAAGTGAGTATATGTGAGAGTGAGAGATTGAAAGAGTTCCTGTATGAATAAGTATGTGTTTCTATAAGTGATTGTTTAAAAGACTAAGTATGTGTAAGTTTCCGTAGAAGTAAGTGTGGTGGTGTGTGTATAACTGTATATGCAAGTATGTATGTTTGATTCTTTATTAGCATGAGTGACTATGTGTGTGAGTAACTCTATGGATGAGTGGCATTGTGTAACAGGATGTATAGGTGTATGAGTACATATGATGAGTGAGGACATGTATGAGTGACTGTATAGGCCTGTTGGTGAATGAGCGGATATGTATGTGGATCTTAGAATTACTGAATAGTTTATTGTAACTGGAATTGGCATATCCATTGTTTTGAAAATGTTAGTCTCTATTTTTGAATGTGTGTATCAAAGGTTATATTAGGGTGAGAGGCGGTCTACCACTCTATCACAAGGATGATGTCATCAGTGATGTCATTTGAGATGTCATCACTGATGTCATGAGTGCGCGCACTGAGCAAGCCCTGTGCGCGCACCCTGCCGTGCGCGAGCGTTATTGTGATTGGTTGTTACATGTCAGTAAACATTCGAATCGGTCGAAATCAGGAAGTGTTGGCCGCCATTTTGTCTGTCGCACTAAAAAGGAAAGGTGGAGACCGTGAACAGGGGGCAGGGTAGGGAGTTCTAGACCCCCTAGCCATTGTCAGGGGGGCACAGTAGGACCACGAAGGGCAAAAAAAAAGATTTAAATTTTTTAAAAAACATCGCGAGGTGCGCGCACTGTACGCGTACCCGAAAAAACCTTAAAAACATCACGAGGTGTGCGCACCCAAAAAAAAGCCTTAAAAAAATAGAAATAAAAATCACTATTAAGTGTTCAGATATTAGGTGGCTCTAAAAAGAGCCCTTGTGTTCATTGAGTGTTTTTTGGTACCTACAAGTAAGTACCGATTCAGAGTCTAAAGTTCAAGTGGAAGACTCTGTTCCCTTCATCATTGAAATGTACACCATCTCCTCTATAAATGTCTTGCATGTTGTAACGCAAGTTGTTGTGGTATATAGAACCCATACCATAGTCTCTGAGGAAAGCAGAAACAGACTTATTGATGTGCTTTCTTGTTTTGTCAATCTGCGGACAAAATTGGTTGGACCAGTTCCACTTTTGCCTTTGGCATATATTAGAATATACAAAGGCAGTTTGTGGAAAAAGTGACATCAATTGTACAAAGGTGTCCTTAATAAGTATTTCCAGACCTACCCCAGTTAAAGTGCCTAGGTCATTTCCACCACAGTGCACAATAATAAAGTTAGGCTGTGGAAGATGTTGAAAGGTTTTCACCAAAGGCAATAATTGGTGCCACTTTAACCCTCTCTGACCAATCCATTTAATGTCTACATTTGGCAAAGCAAGGTCTCTCACCATACCTCTTTTTTCTGCAAATTTTTCACTCCAGAAGACATAGCTATGACCTACAATCCACACTGTGAACATCTTTCAAGGAGAACAGGATGCACTCAGGAGGTGTCTTTCAGTAGAATGGCAATATGAAAAGAAAGACAGTTGAAAAATGGAGGCATACATACTTTTTTAAATAAAAATAACTCATTGGCTGTTTCAAACCATTCTACACTAAAAACTAGGCTGTATGTTTACATTTTTAAAAGCATGTTTTGGATTGGTTCAGAAAAATGTGTTCCCACTGAACATTACTTTGGATTTGCTGTTAGGTTTGAACAGTCAAGCACTCTTGCTCCTGGGATTTGAAACATTGTCTGCTGAACTTCTGACCTCTCTGCTCACACCTGTGTTCCATGAGCTGTTGCTATGGTAGCAGGCAGAAGTCATGTTGGGGGAAGGGATGATTTGCAAAGGGGTTGAAAGTTGCAACCAATAGAAATGTGTGATTCCATTTGAAAAAATGTGGGAAGGACTGTGATTTTACATTAACATGTATATGTGGGAAAAAAGAGAGGGAAAAATTGCCATTTACTGGTTGTGGAGAGAGGAGAGAGGTGTACAGCTCTGAGATTCTGGCTCTGATAATCTGGTGTTTGAGTGCCACATTTCTTTCTCAACTAATTAATTTTAAAGGTGAGTTATGAGTTTGAGAGGGGAAGTATGTGGTGTATTTTGATATAAATAATAGAATTGTCATTCTTGTTTTAAAGTTGTGTTTTACATTTTGTGGTTTAGAAGATATTTAACTATCTTGAACTTGTAAGATATTATGGAGTATGTCTTCACTGTAAGTTAAGGTGTAGTGGTATCAGTGAGGAATATTGTTTTGTGCCTAGAATCACATCATGAGTCTGTCTGCACACAGGATTTGTTGACAGAGATTTAATTTGTGTTGCTTTTGTTCTGTTAGCCTTGCACTCGCAGAAAAGGGGTAGTTTGTTATCTTAAAGTGTGATGGTTAGCATTCAGCAAAAATCATTTACTGACCAATGAGAGGCAAATGCAAACACATTTGAAAATAGTATGGTACATTTTCCTACCACTTTAAAAGTTGTGTTTTACATTTTATGTTAAGGAAGATATTTAAGTAGCTTGAACATGTTATATATTATGGAGTATGTCTTCATTATAAGTTAATGTGTACTGGTATCACCCAGGAATACTGTTTTCTACCTAGAATCATACCATGAGACAGTGAGCACACAGGAAAAGTAAACAGAGATTTGAATCGGGTTGGTCTTGCTCTATTACTCTTGCACTCGCAGGAAAGGGGCAGCTTGTTTTTTCTAAAACATGGTGATGGCCTCAAGGAGCTGTTAGGACATGTGCTCCTTTCTGCCTGTCTAAACTAGAAGGAACATGTGTCAGGCTGTTACAGTAATTATAATTTGCTCTACCCCAGTAGTAAATGTGCTTTCAAATTGCCAAAGGAAATATCGCTTTCTGCCTAGAATCAGACCATGAGTCTGTGTGCACAGAGGAATTGTTGACAGCGTTTTAATTTGTGTTGCTGTTGTTCTGTAAAACGTGCACATTCAGGAAAGTCCCAGCAAATTTTCTAAAAATGTGTTGGTTAGCACTCAGCAGAAATCAGTATCTCAAAAATGTGAGGCAAATGCAAACACATTTGAAAATAGCATGGTAGATTTTTCATCAATTCTTGCAATGGCTGAGGTGGTTCCTACATGTTGAAAACTCCAATTAACCCTTACTACACATGTACTCTTACACACATGTCTGTACTCTTCATGCAGTTGTGGGAGTCTCCATGCAGATCTCTCTTGCAGCTGACAATACACAGTCTCCAGAAACACACTCTTTGCACACATGCAGCAGCTTCTGCTACACTCCCATGCGTAATAGTCAGCTCTGTGTGGTGTTTCAGATAGCAGTGTGTTACGCAAACAGATTCAACGTCACCAAGGCTCATTTCCTTTGCTCTAGTCTAATCACTCACCCTCTAACACATGGTCATGGTCTGAAGGAGCTGTTAGGACATGTGTTCCTTTCTGCCTGTCTAAACTAGAAGGAACATCTGTCAGGCTGTTACAGTAATTATCACTTGCTCTACCCCAGTAGTAAATGTGCTTTCAAATTGCCAAAGGAAATATCGCTTTCTGCCTAGAATCAGACCATGAGTCTGTGTGCACACAGGAATTGTTGTCAGCGTTTTAATTTGTGTTGCTGTTGTTATGTAAAACTTGCACATTCAGGAAAGGCCCAGCTTGTTTTCTTCCAATGTGTTGGTTAGCACTCAGCAGAAATCAGTATCTCAAAAATGTGAGGCAAATGCAAACACATTTGAAAATAGCATGGTAGATTTTTCATCAATTCTTGCAATGGCTGAGGTGGTTTCTACATGTTGAAAACTCCAATTTACCCTTACTACACATGTACTCTTACACACATGTCTGTACTCTTCATGCAGTTGTGGGAGTCTCCATGCAGATCTCTCTTGCAGCTGACAATACACAGTCTCCAGAAACACACTCTTTGCACACACGCAGCAGCTTCTGCTACACTCCCATGCGTAATAGTCAGCTCAGTGTGGTGTTTCAGATAGTAGTGTGTAACTCAAACAGATTCAACGTCACCAAGGCTCATTTCCTTTGCTCTAGTCTAATCACTCACCCTCTAACACATGGTTATGGTCTCAAGGAGCTGTTAGGACATGTGCTCCTTTCTGCCTGTCTAAACTAGAAGGAACATGTGTCAGGCTGTTACAGTAATTATCACTTGCTCTACCCCAGTAGTAAATGTGCTTTCAAATTGCCAAAGGAAATATCGCTTTCTGCCTAGAATCAGACCATGAGTCTGTGTGCACATAGGAATTAATGTCAGCGTTTTAATTTGTGTTGCTGTTGTTCTGTAAAACTTGCACATTCAGGAAAGGCCCAGCTTGTTTTCTTCCAATGTGTTGGTTAGCACTCAGCAGAAATCAGTATCTCAAAAATGTGAGGCAAATGCAAACACATTTGAAAATAGCATGGTAGATTTTTCATCAATTCTTGCAATGGCTGAGGTGGTTTCTACATGTTGAAAACTCCAATTAACCCTTACCACACATGTACTCTTACACACATGTCTGTACTCTTCATGCAGTTGTGGGAGTCTCCATGCAGATCTCTCTTGCAGCTGATAATACACAGTCTCCAGAAACACACTCTTTGCACACACACAGCAGCTTCTGCTACACTCTCATGCGTAATAGTCAGCTCTGTGTGGTGTTTCAGATAGCAGTGTGTTACGCAAACAGATTCAACGTCACCAAGGCTCATTTCCTTTGCTCTAGTCTAATCACTCACCCTCTTACACATGGTCATGGTCTCAAGGGGCTGTTAGGACATGTGCTCCTTTCTGCCTGTCTAAACTAGAAGGAACATGTGTCAGGCTGTGGTGCCTAGAATCACACCATGAGTGTGTGTGCACACAGGAATTGTTGTCAGAGATTTAATTCATGTTTCTTCTATTTTGTAAGAGTTTGACTCGTAGGAAAGGATCAGCTCATGTGATAGGATTTGAAAAGTTTAAAAAAAAAATTGTAATGAATTTAAATTACATAAAGGTATTTTTTTTTTTTTTTGCAGATACTGCTGAGCAACAGTGAAAAAATATAAAGATGCCTATAAAGTCAAGAAAAAGAAAAGAAAAGAAACAACAACTATATTTGAAGACGACTGATAAAAAAAAAATAGGAGGCGAAGCATGTGTTGGAAAACAGAAAAAGTCTTCTGGTAAGCAAACTAAAGATTTTTTTAAAAAATATCTTTAAAAAAAAAATGATCGAAAGATACATTCAAACAGTGTTTCAAGTACAAAACAACAACAGAGTCGACAGCAAAACAAAATGCTAATATAGACTCAGAAGTTAGGAAGAGTGACTTAACACGGAAAATAGATTTTAAAAACATTCGTCGAAAAATGTTTCAGAGAAGAGTGATGTTAAATTTGCTGAAGGATGTGAAAAAATATAAGAAAAAAACGAAATGTTATAAGAAAAAGAAATTAATTGAAAGTATTGATACCAAGGCATTAGAAATAAAAAAAAAACTATTCATTTTAATTTTGAACAGGATGCGTAGATTAGATAAATTAGTGAATGCAATGAAGTCACAAAGCAAAATAAAAAGAGAAGTCAAAAAAAAAAACTTTTGTAAAGTGTTCTTAGGAGAATGGAAGCATAGTTCAAGTACTGAACCATTTTTTAATGAAGAGAGTTATCTTCAAAGTAATAGTTTGTTGCATGCAGTTGACACCAATGGTAGAGCTTATGAAGTTAAGGATGGTTGTGTAATGGAAAAGGAGAAAATGGTTCCAAGAAATGAGGAACAAGTGATGGCTGATGAGGTTATGGGAAGACGTCCTAAAGCCCCAGTGTACACTTGGAATTGTAGTAGTAGTTGTACTGTGCATCAGGAATCTATTGATAAATTACGTGACTTTCTAAGAGAATATAGTAAAAAGAGTGTTAAACAGAAGATTAAGGTGCTTCAAAGACTAGATCCATGCAGAGTGAGAGAGAATACTGGTTTGCAAGGACATTCTCTGGCTTGTCTATCTAGGAAAGTGTGTCAACGTGTTTTTCACCATTTTAGGATGCTGGCTGTTCATCATACTGAAATGGAGAACATTGTATTTTGCTAAAAGTCCAGCACTAAAGTTAAATGAGTTGAATATTGCTCTGTTCCGTGGATCTGTATCTGATGTAGTGAATGTAACTGATGAGATTCAGTTTTGTTACTTTGGTCCAGAGCAAGAAAGTGTAGAAAATGACACAGTGATTGATGAAAATGTGGAAGAGAATGTAGAACTCACTGTTAGTAAAAATTTTGAGGATGAAATGACAAAATTTACTATCATCTCTAATGAAAGACCAAATAGTACTTGTATTTGTTGCCGGAGAAGCCATTATAAAAATCAAACAAGGAATGTTGATCTGTATAAAAAAAGTGAAAATGAAGATAATTATAAGTGGAAAGATTTTGCAATATATATATTTCTGGAAAATTGTTTTGATTTGGGTGAAGATCAGCGTATTTGTAAATACTGTTATAACAAGTTAGAAGAAAATAGAATGCCAGCTAGAGCTGTACATAATAATTTAGAATTGGTTGATATTCCTCCAGAACTTTCTGATTTAAATACGTATGAGTCTATACTCATTCAATGTGTCCATCCGTTTCAGACCATAGTGCGTATGGAGCCAAAAACTGGTAAATTACCTCCTTCGGATTTACAAAGAGATTTAAAAGGAAGAGTTGTCTATTTGCCATTGGATTTGAAAAAAAATATGGAAACAATTGATGCAGATACTTTGGAAACTGAACCATTAGTTATTCTGGTTAATGGTGTACCTACAAAGAATAAGAAAATTTGGCAGGAGCTGGTGGATGTACGAAAAGTACAAAGAGCAAATTTGTATTTGAAAAAAAATAATAAATGGTATGAAGCCATTTATATGGATGAAGATGAAGAAGAAATACTAGAAGACACAGGAATACCAACTGGGCAACTTGAAAAAGTGGATAAGTTAAAAGAAGAAGAAATTTATGAACATTTCAGCATACATCCTCTACATTCTAAAGAAGTTATGGGAAATGCTATTGATCTGTTTCAGTTGAAGAAAGCACAAGGAACTCCCGTGAATGTATGGGAGGAGAGCTTGGAAGCTCGTTGTTTTCCCCAGCTGTTTCCTACAGGAGAAGGAGGACAATATGATGAACGTCCAGTACAGATTCCTGTTTCTGAGTATCGGACTAGAAGACTATATGCAGAAGATCAGAGATTTTGTCAAAGTATTCCTTATTTGTTCCATCTTTTATTTGAAAGTGACTTGTCAGCACTATCTTATGCAGTAAATCACATTTTGAAAACTGGAGTACATCTACGCAATGTGACTTCAAAGGATTTTATGAACAAAGTGCAACAGCGAGATGATCATTTGGAATCTCAATTGATCAATTTGATGGCTTGTCAACGTGGGACGAATGAATATTGGTACCGACGCCATTTAGAATTGAAATGTATGTTACGGAATTTAGGAACTCCTACATGGTTCCTTACCCTAAGCTGTGCTGAGTACGCTTGGGATGATTTACTGGATTTTCTTCGAGAGGCAAATTCAAATATTGAAAACATCCAATACAAGACAGCAGGAGAATTGTGCTCATTGGATCCGGTTAATGTTTGCAGATATTTCAATCATAGATTTGAGGCTATGATGTCCTTCATCTGCAATAAAAAAAATCCACCTCTTGGAGAAGTTGTGGATTTCTTTTGGAGAAAAGAGTACCAAGCCAGAGGTGCTCCTCATATTCATATGCTGTTGTGGATCAAGGATGCTCCAAAATTTGGGACAGATTCTGATGATACAGTTTGAAGTTTCATCGAAGGATATGCAACATGTGCTATACCTAAAAGCACAGAAGAGAAAAATTTAAAAGAGCAAGTTTTACGTTTCCAAAGTCATCGGTGTGGAAAATACTGTTGACGAAAGTACAAGAGTAAAGATAAATTCTACACAAAATGTCGATTTGGACTTCCACGACCTGTTCTTTCAAAAGGAAGAGTAAACAGTTTTATGTCAGCTGTGCGACATACTATTACAAGAAAATCGCCTAAAAATACCTACCATCTAAGAAGAAAAGAAGAGTCAAAATATATAAATGACTACAACCCAGTCATTTTATCCATGTGGAATGCTAACATGGATATACAGTATGTGGCTGACAATTCTATTGCTGTTGCTCGCTATGTCACATCTTACATCACTAAATCTGAGAAAACGGAATTGAAGGAAATGTGGGAAGAGATTTCTCATGAGAAGACTGTCAGTAAGAAGCTATACAGTTTCAGTTTAAAGATGTTATCGCATCGAGAAATTGGATCCTACGAATGCTCAGATAGGTTATCATCTGCAAGTCTGTACTCAAAATCCAGAAGAATAATTTGGGCAAGTTTAGGTCTTGCAGGAATGCGAAATCGGGTACTGAAATCTATTCGAGAAATTGAGTATTTAGCAGAGTTCGAACCAGAAAGTACAGACATTTTAAGAACAAACATGTTGGACACATATTACCCACAAAGAAGTCATCACCTTGAGAACATGTGTCTCTATGAAGTGCTGCAGAACTTTATTTTTAAACGGAATGTCACAGAAGATATCAACAATGGAAAATATAAAGTGATTGGTGAGGAAGAATGTTTGGTGAAGCAAACAAAAGGAAGTTTGATAAATCACCGGAAGCTGAGTTGCGACACTCCTGATAAAAAGGAATTTTAATACTTGGCACTTTTGCAGCTGTTTAAACCATGGCGTTTAGAGGACGAACTACTTGGAGAATTTCAGAGCTATGAAGATTCCTTCAATGCTAGCAAAGACAGCGTCGAATGCAGTACTTTCACAACTTACGTTCAAATGTTAAATGAAGAAATTGAACAAGAAGCAACAATTGCAGCTGAAGTAGCTAGAGACAGTTCCCAAGACAGTCAAAGTTCTGGGACATTCTGTCAAGATCCTCTAGGACAACCAATCATCGAAAATGAAGCAGCAATAGCTATGAATGAAGTGGAAACAGCTATGAATCAAGCTCAGGAAGATTTAGTAGACTTAACATATTTGGAGGAGCAACTGAATGAAGAACAAAAACAAATTTATGAAGAAGTCAGACAAAAAATTGATCACGGATTACTACATGAAAATAAAGAGTGCTCATGCACATCTTTTGAACCAATGAGAATGTATGTAAGTGGACAAGCAGGAACTGGAAAAAGTTTCTTAATTAATGTAATTAGAAGCTACCTACAGAAGAAAATGGATTCCATTTTGTCTTGTGTTGTTACTGCTCCAACTGGTGGGTTAGCAGCGTATAATATCAAAGGAGTTACCTTACATCGTTTGCTAATGTTACCAGTAGAGCATGAGAACAAAATACAGTACCACAAACTAGCAGGAGAAGCATGCTTGGAAGTTTCAAGAGTATTGAAGAAAATGAAAGTACTCATTATTGATGAGGTTAGCATGGTATCAAACTTAATGCTTGCCTTTGTGCATTTAAGAATGCAGCAAATTCTGAAGACAGACTTTGAAGTCCTATTTGGAGGAAAACACGTCATAGTTTTTGGAGATATTTTGAGATGACCTACAATCCACACTGTGAACATCTTTCAAGGAGAACAGGATGCACTCAGGAGGTGTCTTTCAGTAGAATGTCAATATGAAAAGAAAGACAGTTGAAAAATGGAGGCATACATACTTTTTTTAATAAAAATAACTCATTGGCTGTTTCAAACCATTCTACACTAAAAACTAGGCTGTATGTTTACATTTTTAAAAGCATGTTTTGGATTGGTTCAGAAAAATGTGTTTCCACTGAACATTACTTTGGATTTGCTGTTAGGTTTGAAAAGTCAAGCACTCTTGCTCTTTGGATTTGAAACATTGTCTGCTGAACTTCTGACCTCTCTGCTCACACCTGTGTTCCATGAGCTGTTGCTATGGTAGCAGGCAGAAGTCATGTTGGGGGAAGGGATGATTTGCAAAGGGGTTGAAAGTTGCAACCAATAGAAATGTGTGATTCCATTTGAAAAAATGTGGGAAGGACTGTGATTTTACATTAACATGTATATGTGGGAAAAAAAGAGAGGGAAAAATTGCCATTTACTGGTTGTGGAGAGAGGAGAGAGGTGCACAGCTCTGAGATTCTGGCTCTGATAATCTGCTGTTTAAGTGCCACATTTCTTTCTCAACTAATTAATTTTAAAGGTGAGTTATGAGTTTGAGAGGGGAAGTATGTGGTGTATTTTGATATAAATAATAGAATTGTCATTCTTGTTTTAAAGTTTTACATTTTGTGGTTTAGAAGATATTTAACTATCTTGAACTTGTAAGATATTATGGAGTATGTCTTCACTGTAAGTTAAGGTGTAGTGGTATCAGTGAGGAATATTGTTTTGTGCCTAGAATCACATCATGAGTCTGTCTGCACACAGGATTTGTTGACAGAGATTTAATTTGTGTTGCTTTTGTTCTGTTAGCCTTGCACTCGCAGAAAAGGGGTAGTTTGTTATCTTAAAGTGTGATGGTTAGCATTCAGCAAAAATCATTTACTGACCAATGAGAGGCAAATGCAAACACATTTGAAAATAGTATGGTACATTTTCCTACCACTTTAAAAGTTGTGTTTTACATTTTATGTTAAGGAAGATATTTAAGTGGCTTGAACATGTTATATAATATGGAGTATGTCTTCATTATAAGTTAATGTGTACTGGTATCACCCAGGAATACTGTTTTCTACCTAGAATCATACCATGAGACAGTGAGCACACAGGAAATGTAAACAGAGATTTGATTCGTGTTGGTCTTGCTCTATTACTCTTGCACTCGCAGGAAAGGGGCAGCTTGTTTTTTCTAAAACATGGTGATGGCCTCAAGGAGCTGTTAGGACATGTGCTCCTTTCTGCCTGTCTAAACTAGAAGGAACATGTGTCAGGCTGTTACAGTAATTATCATTTGCTCTACCCCAGTAGTAAATGTGCTTTCAAATTGCCAAAGGAAATATCGCTTTCTGCCTAGAATCAGACCATGAGTCTGTGTGCACACAGGAATTGTTGACAGCGTTTTAATTTGTGTTGCTGTTGTTCTGTAAAACTTGCACATTCAGGAAAGGCCCAGCAAATTTTCTAAAAATGTGTTGGTTAGCACTCAGCAGAAATCAGTATCTCAAAAATGTGAGGCAAATGCAAACACATTTGAAAATAGCATGGTGGATTTTTCATCAATTCTTGCAATGGCTGAGGTGGTTCCTACATGTTGAAAACTCCAATTAACCCTTACTACACATGTACTCTTACACACATGTCTATACTCTTCATGCAGTTGTGGGAGTGTCCATGCAGATCTCTCTTGCAGCTGACAATACACAGTCTCCAGAAACACACTCTTTGCACACACGCAGCAGCTTCTGCTACACTCCCATGCGTAATAGTCAGCTCTGTGTGGTGTTTCAGATAGCAGTGTGTAACGCAAACAGATTCAACGTCACCAAGGCTCATTTCCTTTGCTCTAGTCTAATCACTCACCCTCTAACACATGGTCATGGTCTGAAGGAGCTGTTAGGACATGTGCTCCTTTCTGCCTGTCTAAAGTAGAAGGAACATGTGTCAGGCTGTTACAGTAATTATCACTTGCTCTACCCCAGTAGTAAATGTGCTTTCAAATTGCCAAAGGAAATATCGCTTTCTGCCTAGAATCAGACCATGAGTCTGTGTGCACACAGGAATTGTTGTCAGCGTTTTAATTTGTGTTGCTGTTGTTCTGTAAAACTTGCACATTCAGGAAAGGCCCAGCTTGTTTTCTTCCAATGTGTTGGTTAGCACTCAGCAGAAATCAGTATCTCAAAAATGTGAGGCAAATGCAAACACATTTGAAAATAGCATGGTAGATTTTTCATCAATTCTTGCAATGGCTGAGGTGGTTTCTACATGTTGAAAACTCCAATTAACCCTTACTACACATGTACTCTTACACACATGTCTGTACTCTTCATACAGTTGTGGGAGTCTCCATGCAGATCTCTCTTGCAGCTGACAATACACAGTCTCCAGAAACACACTCTTTACACACACGCAGAAGCTTCTCCTACACTCCCATGCGTAATAGTCAGCTCAGTGTGGTGTTTCAGATAGTAGTGTGTAACGCAAACAGATTCAACTTCACCAAGGCTCATCTCCTTTGCTCTAGTCTAATCACTCACCCTCTAACACATGGTTATGGTCTCAAGCAGCTGTTAGGACATGTGCTCCTTTCTGCCTGTCTAAACTAGAAGGAACATGTGTCAGGCTGTTACAGTAATTATCACTTGCTCTACACCAGTAGTAAATGTGCTTTCAATTCAAATTGCCAAAGGAAATATCGCTTTCTGCCTAGAATCAGACCATGAGTCTGTGTGCACATAGGAATTAATGTCAGCGTTTTAATTTGCGTTGCTGTTGTTCTGTAAAACGTGCACATTCAGGAAAGGCCCAGCTTGTTTTCTTCCAATGTGTTGGTTAGCACTCAGCAGAAATCTGTATCTCAAAAATGTGAGGCAAATGCAAACACATTTGAAAATAGCATGGTAGATTTTTCATCAATTCTTGCAATGGCTGAGGTGGTTTCTACATGTTGAAAACTCCAATTAACCCTTACCACACATGTACTCTTACACACATGTCGGTACTCTTCATGCAGTTGTGGGAGTCTCCATGCAGATCTCTCTTGCAGCTGACAATACACAGTCTCCAGAAACACACTCTTTGCACACACGCAGCAGCTTCTGCTGCACTCTCATGCGTAATAGTCAGCTCTATGTGGTGTTTCAGATAGCAGTGTGTTACGCAAACAGATTCAACGTCACCAAGGCTCATTTCCTTTGCTCTAGTCTAATCACTCACCCTCTTACACATGGTCATGGTCTCAAGGGGCTGGTAGGACATATGCTCCTTTCTGCCTTTCTAAACTAAAAGGAACATGTGTCAGGCTGTGGTGCCTAGAATCACACCATGTGTCTGTGTGCACACAGGAATTGTTGTCAGAGATTTAATTCATGTTTCTTCTATTTTGTAAGAGTTTGACTCGTCGGAAAGGATCAGCTCATGTGATAGGATTTGAAAAGTTTAAAAAAAAAATTGTAATGAATTTAAATTACATAAAGGTATTTTTTTTTTGTTTTTTGCAGGTATTGCTGAGCAGCAGTGAAAAAATATAAAGATGCCTATAAAGTCAAGAAAAAGAAGAGAAAAGAAACAACAACTATATTTGAAGACGACTGATAAAAAAAAAATAGGAGGCGAAGCATGTGTTGGAAAACAGAAAAAGTCTTCTGGTAAGCAAACTAAAGATTTTTAAAAAAAATATCTTAAAAAAAAAAAATGATCGAAAGATACATTCAAACAGTGTTTCAAGTACAAAACAACAACAGAGTCGACAGCAAAAACAAAATGCTAATATAGACTCAGAAGTTAGGAAGAGTGACTTAACACGGAAAATAGATTTTAAAAACATTCGTCGAAAAATGTTTCAGAGAAGAGTGATGTTAAATTTGCTGAAGGATGTGAAAAAATATAAGAAAAAAACAAAATTTTATAAGAAAAAGAAATTAATTGAAAGTATTGCTACCAAGGCATTAGAAATAAAAAAAAAACTATTCATTTTAATTTTGAACAGGATGTGTAGATTAGATAAATTAGTCAATGCAATGAAGTCACAAAGCAAAAGGAAAAGAGAAGTAAAAAAAAAACTTTTGTAAAGTGTTCTTAGGAGAATGGAAGCATAGTTGAAGTACTGAACCATTTTTTAATGAAGAGAGTTATCTTCAAAGTAATAGTTTGTTGCATGCAGTTGACACCAATGGTAGAGCTTATGAAGTTAAGGATGGTTGTGTAATGGAAAAGGAGAAAATGGTTCCAAGAAATGAGGAACAAGTGATGGCTGATGAGGTTATGGGAAGACGTCCTAAAGCCCCAGTGTACACTTGGAATTGTAGTAGTATTTGTACTGTGCGTCAGGAATCTATTGATAAATTACGTGACTTTCTAAGAGAATATAGTAAATAGAGTGTTAAACAGAAAATGAAGGTGCTTCAAAGACTAGATCCATGCAGAGTGAGAGAGAATACTGGTTTGCAAGGACATTCTCTGGCTTGTCTATCTAGGAAAGTGTGTCAAAGGGTTTTTCACCATTTTAGGATGCTGGCTGTTCATCATACTGAAATGGAGAACATTGTATTTTGCTAAAAGTCCAGCACTAAAGTTAAATGAGTTGAATAATGCTCTGTTCCGTGGATCTGTATCAGATGTAGTGAAGGTAACTGATGAGATTCAGTTTTGTTACTTTGGTCCAGAGCAAGAAAGTGTAGAAAATGACACAGTGATTCATGAAAATGTGGAAGAGAATGTAGAACTCACAGTTAGTAAAAATTTTGAGGATGAAATGACAAAATTTACTATCATCTCTAATGAAAGACCAAATATTACTTGTATTTGTTGCCGGAGAAGCCATTATAAAAATCAAACAAGGAATGTTGATCTGTATAAAAAAAGTGAAAATGAAGATAATTATAAGTGGAAAGATTTTGCAATATATATATTTCTGGAAAATTGTTTTGATTTGGGTGAAGATCAGCGTATTTGTAAATACTGTTATAACAAGTTAGAAGAAAATAGAATGCCAGCTAGAGCTGTACATAATAATTTAGAATTGGTTGATATTCCTCCAGAACTTTCTGATTTAAATACGTATGAGTCTATACTCATTCAATGTGTCCATCCGTTTCAGACCATAGTGCGTATGGAGCCAAAAACTGGTAAATTACCTCCTTCGGATTTACAAAGAGGTTTAAAAAGATGAGTTGTCTATTTGCCATTGGATTTGAAAAAAAATATGGAAACAATTGATGCAGATACTTTGGAAACTGAACCATTAGTTATTCTGGTTAATGGTGTACCTACAAAGAATAAGAACATTTGGCAGGAGCTGGTGGATGTACGAAAAGTACAAAGAGCAAATTTGTATTTGAAAAAAAATAATAAATGGTATGAAGCCATTTATATGGATGAAGATGAAGAAGAAATACTAGAAGACACAGGAATACCAACTGGGCAACTTGAAAAAGTGGATAAGTCAAAAGAAGAAGAAATGTATGAACATTTCAGCATACATCCTCTACATTCTAAAGAAGTTATGGTTAATGCTATTGATCTGTTTCAGATGAAGAAAGCACAAGGAACTCCCGTGAATGTATGGGAGGAGAGCTTGGAAGCTCGTTGTTTTCCCCAGCTGTTTCCTACAGGAGAAGGAGGACGATATGATGAACGTCCAGTACAGATTCCTGCTTCTGAGTATCGGACTAGAAGACTATATGCAGAAGATCAGAGATTTCGTCAAAGTATTCCTTATTTGTTCCATCTTTTATTTGAAAGTGACTTGTCAGCACTATCTAATGCAGTAAATCACATTTTGAAAACTGGAATAAATCTACGTAATGTGACTTCAAAGGATTTTATGAACAAAGTGCAACAGCGAGATGATCATTTGGAATCTCAATTGATCAATTTGATGGCTTGTCAGCGTGGAACGAATGAATATTGGTACCGACGCCATTTTGAATTGAAATGTATGTTATGGAATTTAGGAACTCCTACAAGGTTCCTTACCCTAAGCTGTGCTGAGTACGCTTGGGATGATTTACTGGATTTTCTTCGAGAGGCAAATTCAAATATTGAAAACATCCAATACAAGAAAGCAGGAGAATTGTGCTCATTGGATCCGGTTAATGTTTGCAGATATTTCAATCATAGATTTGAGGCTATGATGTCCTTCATCTACAATAAAAAAATCCACCTCTTGGAAAAGTTGTGGATTTCTTTTGGAGAAAAGAGTACCAAGCCAGAGGTGCTCCTCATATTCATTTGCTGTTGTGGATCAAGGATGCTCCAAAATTTGGGACAGATTCTGATGATGCAGTTTTAAGTTTCATCGAAGGATATGCAACATGTGCTATACCTAAAAGCACAGAAGAGAAAAATTTAAAAGAGCAAGTTTTACGTTTCCAAAGTCATCGGTGTGGAAAATACTGTCGACGAAAGTACAAGAGTAAAGATAAATTCTACACAAAATGTCGATTTGGATTTCCACGACCTGTTCTTTCAAAAGGAAGAGTAAACAGTTTTATGTCAGCTGTGCGACATACTATTACAAGAAAATCGCCTAAAAATACCTACAATCTAAGAAGAAAAGAAGAGTCAAAATACATAAATGACTACAACCCAGTCATTTTATCCATGTGGAATGCTAACATGGATATACAGTATGTGGCTGACAGTTCTATTGCTGTTGCTCGCTATGTCACATCTTACATCACTAAATCTGAGAAAACGGAATTGAAGGAAATGTGGGAAGAGATTTCTCACGAGAAGACTGTCAGTAAGAAGCTATACAGTTTCAGTTTAAAGATGTTATCGCATCGAGAAATTGGATCCTACGAATGCTCAGATAGGTTATCATCTGCAAGTCTGTATTCAAAATCCAGAAGAATAATTTGGGCAAGTTAAGGTCTTGCAGGAATGCGAAATCGGGTACTGAAATCTATTCGAGAAATTGAGTATTTAGCAGAGTTCGAACCAGAAAGTACAGACATTTTAAGAACAAACATGTTGGACACATATTACCCACAAAGAAGTCATCACCTTGAGAACATGTGTCTCTATGAAGTGCTGCAGAACTTTATTTTTAAACGGAATGTCACAGAAGATATCAACAATGGAAAATATAAAGTGATTGGTGAGGAAGGATGTTTGGTGAAGCAAACAAAAGGAAGTTTGATAAATCACCGGAAGCTGAGTTGCGACACTCCTGATAAAAAGGAATTTTAATACTTGGCACTTTTGCAGCTGTTTAAACCATGGCGTTTAGAGGACGAACTACTTGGAGAATTTCAGAGCTATGAAGATTCCTTCAATGCTAGCAAAGACAGCATCGAATGCAGTACTTTCACAACTTATGTTCAAATGTTAAATGAAGAAATTGAACAAGAAGCAACAATTGCAGCTGAAGAAGCTAGAGACAGTTCTCAAGACAGTCAAAGTTCTGGGACATTCAGTCAAGATCCTCTAGGACAACCAATCATCGAAAATGAAGCAGCAATAGCTATGAATGAAGTGGAAACAGCTATGAATCAAGCTCAGGAAGATTTAGTAGACTTAACATATTTGGAGGAGCAACTGAATGAAGAACAAAAACAAATTTATGAAGAAGTCAGACAAAAAATTGATCACGGATTACTACATGAAAATAAAGAGTGCTCATGCACATCTTTTGAACCAATGAGAATGTATGTAAGTGGACAAGCAGGAACTGGAAAATGTTTCTTAATTAATGTAATTAGAAGCTACCTACAGAAGAAAATGGATTCCATTTTGTCTTGTGTTGTTACTGCTCCAACTGGGTTAGCAGCGTATAACATCAAAGGAGTTACCTTACATCGTTTGCTAATGTTACCAGTAGAGCATGAGAACAAAATACAGTACCACAAACTAGCAGGAGAAGCATGCTTGGAAGTTTCAAGAGTATTGAAGAAAATGAAAGTACTCATTATTGATGAGGTTAGCATGGAAAAGGAGATTTGAGAATATCTGTAATGAGGGTGTACAGAAGAGAAAACAAAAAGATAGTGATGTGACTGCAAGCAAAAAGAAAAAGGACAGTGTGGAAGAGGTTGTTGGTTGTCATTTTGAAAATAGCTCTGGTGTCAACTGCTACGCAAATGTAGTGCTGAATTTTGTATTTTATCTTGATTTTTTGCAAGAACAGATAACACTAAATCATGAAAAAAGATTCTGTTCTTTGCTGAGTCTCCTCTATGAGAATCTGAGTAATGATAAAACTAAAATAGAAAGTGCTTCTGATGTTAGAAATCTTTTAGATGTGTGTTCTAGACGTACACAGTTTACACAAAATGTCCAGCAAGATGCACAGGAATTCTTGATGTATATCCTGATGGTACTGGAAGATGAAGGGGTAGAAGTAGAACATTTATTTGGTGTCTCTTATAAATGGGAACATTGTTGTGATAACTGTATGAACACAAGCAGTAGTAATGTTGATTCTGAAAGGTTCATATATTTACCATTACCAGAGAGTAAAACAGTGACTTTTAGTAAATTAGTTAAAGATGCTAATCACAACATGGAATGTTCTCAATATAAATCAGACATGTTGTCAACGTTATTTTTAAAGAAATATGGACAGTATGTAATTTTAATGATGCAACGTTGTAGAGTTGATGGTTCAAAATTGGACACTTTAATAAAGAAGTTTACAGGACAACAAATATCAATATCTGGAAAAACTTTTGTTGCAGTTGCAATCATTTTTCATGATGGACCTTCTATAACTTCTGGTCATTACACAGTTTATCTTAAATGTGAAAAAGGATGGACACTGTGTAATGATTCTCAATTGATTTTCAAGCAACGTTTGTCTTATGATTTACCCAATTGTTACCTAATTTTTCTGAAACCCAAATTTTAAATACGAACATCATCATTGGAAGAAAGCATTATTAAAATTCAAAATGATTTAAATTGGATATTTCGCTCAAAAGAGATTTTAAACTTACCATTTGGCCTTAAGGAAAGGTAAAACAAACAATTGTGGACTTCTTTGACAGATATTATTTTGGAAAATGTTCTTTTGTAACAAGGTTTACAGACGTTATTTTTTGGAAATTGTTATTCTTCTTAAAAGGTATTTTTAACATTTCTATTAAGGTATGTTTTAGTGAGGATACATTTGGGGCTTTTTTAAACAATCTTTCAGATTGTTTTTTTTTTTTGCCGCTGTTAAATGATGAATACAATTGATTTCACTATTTTCAGTGAAAATCAAAACATTCTGAAAACAGCAAAAGAAGGGCAAAAAATTGCTTTGCTAAATATGAAAAAACATGTACTGTTTAATAAAGTGTATTGTTGAATATTAATACTTTTTTTCAGAACTAGAAAGAAAATTAAAAAGATGTTATTCAGTTATCTTTGCAATTAAATAAAAACATTTAATTCAAAATTATTTATTTTGATGGTCAGGTAAGTTTAACATATCTATATGTGTCACTGGTTTCGTTTCATGCTTCCTTTTCTTCACCTCTCCTTACTCTTCTTTTCTCATTTCTCTTCTCACTCTCTCTTCCTGCTTTACTACTCTTTTGTAACTTCCTCACTCCTTCTATACTACTCCCTTACCTTTACTACCTCCATCACTAATTTTTCATCCATGTTTCTTTTTCTGTATCCATATGTCTTAAACTTTTTAACTGCCTTACTCCTTCTCAGTTGTTTGCTCTCTGTGTCTGTATCTGTCACTCTTGGTTTGTCTGTTTTACCCTTAATTTCCTTAACATCTCTGGGGCACATTTACAAACCATCTGCGCCACCACTACGTCAATTTTCTTGACGAACTAGTTGCGCAGGGTGCTTTTCCATATTTACAAGGAGAGGATAAGCCTCTTTGTGTGTCTTTTCCTCTCCTTGTAAATGCAGGCAATTCTAATGCAGCACTAAAATGAGCTATTATCTTTTTTGGGTACCTCTACATAAATACTGATGCAGAGTTTAAAGTTTAATAGGAAGACTCTCTTCCCTTCATCTGTGAAATGTACACCATCTCTTTTTTAATTACTTTGCCACTCCCCTCTCTTTCTCAGGGAGTCGCTGAAGGTTTACTAAAGGTAAAAAAAAAAATATATTTTTTTTTTTAAAAACCCATTGGGTGAGCGCTGGGTGCGCGCACTCTAAAAAAAAAAGAAATAGATTCTAAAAAACAAGTTTTTGTGTTTTGATTTTAGGTGGCTCTAAAAAGAGCCCTTGAGTGAATGTAGGGACAGAGGAGGAGAAAAAAAAAAAAAAAAAAAAGAAAATTATGGCCTAGTGCAAGGGTGCTCCTCAAATTTCCTCTGAATGAGATCAATACTGCTCTCACCCATAGTAATAAGAAGACCACAATCCATGCACCGTGTACTCATCCTCCCAAAACAAGGACGAATATCCAGAGGTGTGTTAGAAGGTGAAGGCACCATCGCAGAGGAAGTGCTTGCCTGAGCTGCCGAAGATGTGCTCGGCTGAGCTGCTGCAGATGTCGTCGGCTGAGCAGGTGGAGGGTTTGCTCCAGAAGCTCGACGAAAAGTCACTGGATGCATTGCCTCAACGTGCCTCGTCATAGTATGAATACTAAAAGAGTACTTCTTGTTAGGATTCCCACGTGACAAGACGCGCTGATACAGTTTGCAGGTGACCTTTGGTGCATTCACCTTCTTTTGTCCCTCTGGAAAAGTGAAAAACTGCCATATGAAGGAGTCTTTCTGCTTCCTCTGCCTCTGAGGTTCTGGACTTTTAAGAGTCCAGAGGTGTCAGGGAAACAACACCCGAAGACCCCTGAGTTCCCCCTGTCCCGGTGCACAAATAAACAGAGACACGGGCTTCTCGATGGCGGCGTCAAAGACCAAGGTTTATTTACTGCAGGGACACAGAAATCATAGGAACCACACAGAGGCAGAATCTAGGAGACTCTTCGAATTGCATTAAGTGGGTTGTTTCTTAAATACAAGAAAAATGTCTTGGGGCAACATTACACGAATATTTCTCATGCCCAACCCGGTATCCCAAATAAATAATAAATAAATATCAAACAATGATTAGTTGTAGGTTTTCGGTGTTCGATCAGGCTCTCTTGTCAGTTCTTCATTCTCTACTTGATCCTCCCCGTCATAAAAATCGTAACCTCCCCATTGTAAAAGCCCAGAAAGAAAAAGAGCAGAGCCAGGTGCAAGGGATTGAAATGTAGGATAAGAGGTGTTTATGGATCATAAACGGGCAGGGTAATCGTCTTCGGCCTTTCAGTCAGGACAACGGACACGAGAACCAGTATAGCAGGACTGGCCTCAGGCAAGGGAGGCAGCTTGATTCTGCCTAGTCATGTAGCGTCAGCCTTTCTCGGGGCTCGAGCTTACGTGTCCTTAACAAGGTGATCCTGCCGGGGTCATCGTCCGTTCATTGACTATGTGAGGGCAAGAAACAAAATGGATGCCGTAACTAAAATGGGTGCCATGACTTTAGTGACAGAATGCCCTATTTTCCAGTGAATTCATGCTAGTTGCGCAGCGAAAACACTGTCATGTATATAATGGATCATTTGCGGTTCATTGGTACCAAGATCGTGTCAGTACTACGATACCGAATTCACGGGTTCGGATCGCTACAGAACCTCAGACCGTCCTTTTGCCCTTACATAGGCAATAACTCACTGAATGTCAGAGTCCATTTCTATGTTCATTAGGTCACTGATATGTTGTTGTAGCATTACTTTATCTCGTGGTGCATCTCCGAAAACAGGTGGTCTTCTTACGCACGATGAAACACAAACGCTACATAAGGCAGGGCCACACTGAATAATGAGACAGCACGAAAATAAAAATACTAACGTAACACCAATGACCATTAGAACCTTCCACCCCCATGCAGATAACAGATTCCAGAACCATCCCATTAGTGACCAGTCACCTTCCTCTACGTGAATGGAGTCGGAGATTTTGTGTAACTTAGAGATGGCCTTGTATACTGTTGGCGCATTATCTGGGATAAAAACGCAGCAACTTGATTGGATCATCTTGCATACCCCACCTCGATCTGCAAGTAACACGTCAAGAACCATACGGTTCTGTAACATCATGAGGCGATCCGCTTGAAGCTCAGCTGTCAGGTTACTAAGGGCACCTGTAGTTTCGATAATGGTGGATTCAACTACTCGTGTTAGTTGACGCAGGTTTCTACTGTTGGCCATAGGCCCCCAGAACGGGAGGAAACCTTTGAAAAAGTTTCCTGCTTCTTGGCCAGCAGTATCCTCTTTACTGAATACACCTCTCACAACTCTCGTTTTGTGATAGTCCGGTGCAGCAGTGTATGTCGGAGGTAACAGTTGAGCGATATAACATGAGCCTGAGAAGTCAGTGGGCAGCCATGTATATGCTCTGTCTTGACAAACAAAATAGGTACCCTTAGCGGCTAAGAATGCAGGGGAAGATTGTGACGGGAACACGTATGTTTCAATACAGTCACTCTTCCCTAGTCGAGCTTTCGGATTCCTCCCATTTCCTTGCAAACAGACCTGACCTTGGTGGGGTACGACCCAGATCGGAGTTGAGCTCTTACGTTTGTTCTCACCCAGAGTAATGCCGTATTCTGTAATATTCCAACCCATGTAAACTCGCAACTCATCCTTGGGAATGTACGGAGTATTATTGACATCTCTCACCATATCAGTGATTCCTTTTACCAAAGGCTCTATTAGCAGAGTTATACCGGGTGGAACGCGGAGGTCGTGGAGGGTAGGTCTCTAGAGCATAGGCGAACATGGTCTGAAATGCCCAGAATGATCCATTATAACTGAAAGGCAGAACCAAATAAGGGATGCCCTTGTCCATGGTATGTGGTATCAGGCCACATACCCAGCAGTTTGTTGTGTTAACCACTAGTTGATGTTGGTGCAAGAGCTGAATGAAAGTGTTATTTATAAACTCAGAGCGTCGAGCTTGCTCGTGGGCAGGAAAAGGATGAAAAGAATGAATAGAACCAATAGTCGGGGAAACAGAAATATGGGGAGATACTGTAGACGTAACAGGTGCAAAGATCAATTGAATACCAAAAATAATTCCGCCTACCAGAGTTATAAAAACAATCAGAAGTGTCAGGGCACATTGCATTAGGAAACATTTACTATACAATATGTCATATAATTTTGTCTTGTGCACATTTATGACTTTAACCCGTCGTAATTCAGGAAGCTCCATCTTCTACAACCGTTCGCAACGGGTGGTTTGTTTGTACCTGTTAAAATCTTACCTCTGTTTATCCTGGGAGTTCCCAAGACAAACAGAAGAAACCGACCTAATGTCTGATTCCCTGTAAATTAAAACAAGGCACACGTTACGACCCTACGGTAACCCAGACGGCAAGGTAAGAGGATAGCAAAAATAAAAGCAAACTTCCTGACTGTACGGGATGCAATACGATCAAAACAGTTTTACAGTTATCAAACAGAAATGTAATAATGCAATGTCATCAGTTCATCACATGAGAACGTAGATTATATCTGTACTTTCCAGGTCTTGTTTGGTCTTGAAATAGGTGGTCCACAGGTGCAGAAATGTTCGATTCCACAGGCGACAAGTGTTCACTTTGTACAATACTTGGTTCAGGATTCAAAGGAGCGGTTTCTGCTGAGGTGTCAAAGTTCTGCGTTTTAGTTCGTGGATGGTCCGTTAGGTACTCTGCATCACTGAAAGGGATGTGCCTAGGAACAGGTTCTGTCTCGGATACACCAATTCCCTGTCTAACCCAGTTGTCATAGGGGAGTGGGAGAGGGACACGCTTCGTGTGGCTGGCGTGCACCCAATTTTTCCTGCCAGCTAGGCGTACTGCAGTTCTGGTTACGAGGAGGACCTGGAACGGGCCCACGAATCTTGGCTGAAGGTTTCGAGTACGTTCAAAGTTCCGCACTACAACCTGGTCGCCGGGTTTCAACGTATGACCTGGACTCTCCAGCAGTTTAGGCAAGGATTCGAATACCTGTTGATGAATAAGGCTCAGTTTAGCAGTCAGATCATGAAGGTAATCAATCAACATTGGGTATTCTATCTGTTTGAATTCCTTTGGCCTAGGGACTCCCCAAACATTAGCAGGGCGGCCGAACACAATCTCATATGGGCTAAGCCCTACTCGAGAGTGTACAGTCGCTCTGGTGGACAGTAAAGCTAGAGGCAGTGCGTCTGGCCAAGAGAGACCAGTGGAAGCTTGAATTTTCGCAAGCTTCAGCTTCAGGGTGCCATTGTACCCTTCCACCAAACCTGCTGACTGTGGATGATTCGCACTGTGGAATTTTTGTACGATTCCTAGACCTGCACACACACTCTTCATAACTTTCCCTACAAACTCACTTGCGTTGTCTGACCAAACAATCCGTGGCATACCATACCTAGGGAAGTATTCTTTGAGGAGGATTTTGGCAGTGGACATGGCAGTGTTATCCTTTAATGGGTATGCCTCAATCCAGCTTGAAAAGGCACATACTACCACTAGGACATACTTAAGATTGTTACACCTGTCCATATGGATATAATCCAATTGAATCACTTCAAAGGGATAAGAAGGGGGAGCAAAATGACCAGTTGGGGTTGGGGTTCCCTTGCCAGGATTATGCATCAGGCATACCATGCAGTTTTTCACCACTCTTTCAGCACACTTAGTAATTCCATCATTCTTCCATACTGGAGCTAACATTTTACAGATCCCTTTCGAACTGATGTGCGCCGCTCCATGCGCCATCGTGACTACTGCAAGTACATACGCATCAGGTAACATCCAACGTTGCTGCTCAGACAGATCAATCCAACATCCACTTGGATCCATTTTACCCGTTTTCTCCTTCCATTCATTCTTCTCATTTTCAGTTGCCTCATTTTGGATTGCTTTCACACTGTCAATCGTATTCTCACACATTCCTGATTCAGCAATCCATCTTGCAGACGTTGCAACATACATTCGGCTCGTCATGTTCTTGGCCGTTTCTTTAGCGACCTCATCAGCAAACGCATTCCCTCGGCCAACATCATCCGTAATCTTTCGATGTGCACTGCACTTCACAATCGCAACTTCATTCGGTAGGGTCAGGGATTCTAATAGATCGTTGACTAACTGTCCATGTTGGATCTTAGTTCCATGGGACGTGAGAAAACCTCTTTCTTTCCAGAGACGCCCAAATTGTGTGCGACGCCAAAGGCGTACTGGCTATCAGTAAACACATTCACTCTCTTTCCCTCAGCTAAAACACACGCTCTTGTCAATGCAATTAATTCTGCTGCTTGGGCAGAATTCTGACTCACTCTTGCAGTCTCAACAATCGTACTCAAAGTCGTAACTGCATACGCGGCCGTCACATCACCATTCTGTAGTTTAAAACAGGACCCATCGACATATAACGTGCCGTCTGGGTCTGATAACGGAGTATCTTTTAAATCAATTCTACCTTTTGTCTCTTCCTCAGTTCTGAAACAACAATCATGGGGCTCTGAATCACTCGACTCCTGAGTAGTCGGCAACAGTGTTGCTGGATTCAATATGTTACATCGCTTGATCTGAATGTGACTTGCCAAAAGCGTCAGCTCATAGCCTGATAATCTAGCACTGGTGAGGTGCTGAGTTTTCGTTCGATTCATGAGTGTATCCACAGCATGTGGAACCATGACTACTAACATGTTGTTCATGACTAGTCCAGCAGACTGTCGAATAGACACTGCGGCTGCTGCCGTGGCTCTTAAACAACTTGGCAATGCTCTGGCTACCGGATCTAATGTGGATGAAAAGTACGCACAAGGCCGTTGTTTGTCGCCGAATTGTTGTGTTAATACACTTAATGCACAACCTTCTCTTTCATGGACATATAGTGTAAACGGCTTACTGTAGTCAGGAGTACCCAACACAGGAGCTGAACACAGCGCATCACGTAAGTCGGAGAAGCTCTGTTGACATTCATCAGACCATGGCAAAGGGCTCGGAACACCTTTTCCAGTCAGGGCTACCAACGGTTTTGCCATGAGAGAAAAATTTGGGATCCATTGCCTACAGTATGACGTAATACCCAAAAACGCACGCACTTCTCTCTGTGTGCTTGGTACAGACATCTGCGAAATTGCTTTGATTCTCTCTGGGGTCAACCTTCTTCCCTCCTTTGACAAAAGATGACCTAAGTAGGTCACTTCTTGGCAACAATATTGCAGTTTAGAAGGTGACACCTTGTGATGTAAGTCTGACAAATGACGCAATAAAGAAATTGTAGCTGCTTTGCAAGTTTCCTTGTCATCAGCAGCCAGTAAAAGATCGTCTACGTATTGGATCAGAGCAACACCATGAGGAAGTACAAGAGCGTCTAATTGACTTTTTAATACTTGGCTATAAATTGAAGGGCTTTCACAATAACCTTGTGGAGCGCGTTTGAATCTGAAACTGCGTCCTCCTAAGGAGAAACCAAAAATGTCTCTACTTTCTTCTTCTATGGGAATGCTGAAAAATGCATTTTTCAAGTCGATCACTGTAAACCATGATGCCGATGCAGGAATCAACGTCAATAATGCAGTGATATCTGGTACCACTGGGAACTGTGGAATCACAATTTTATTTACCTCTCTGAGGTCAATCACAAATCTGTAAATTGGAGGTTTGGAAGGGTCAGTACGTTTCAGAATCGGCAGAACAGGACTATTGCAGACGTTTCCTCTAGTTTCCTCTATCACATCTTTCTGTATCAAGTCTTTTACAATCAGCAAGAGTGCTTGTTCACCTTCATTCGAAATCCGATACTGTGGGATTCGTGGAAATTTAACATTCGCTTTTAGACTTACCACGTAAGGGGGAATTTCCAAGAGGCCTACATCGTTGGGACCAGTTGCCCAAAGAGTATCAGGGAGAGAACGCAGCTCCGGTGGGAGCTTGTCCATCGACATGTACATCGGGGAGATGACTCCTTTGCCTAATGTGAGCTGTAATCCCGAAGGAGAACAGTACAACGTCGCATGCAGGCGTTTCAACAGGTCTAAACCAAGCAGATTCTCACTACAACCGGTTGTTAAGATGAGGGGTGCTTCTAGCTCGCATGGCCCAACAGTGATAGATAAAGGACTGGACACAGGATTGTGAACAGGGGCGCCTGAAAAACCTACTGAAGTGTTCGTTAAGCCGGACAAAGGTGCGCCAGGGAGTTTCGCGCGCATGATTGAACTTTTTGCCGCACCAGTATCCAACAGAAACGGTTGTCATGCCCCGCGGTTTGGATCGGCAGACGGTCCAGTATATAAGGACTCTACGCATGCTTGAACGCGCTTAGCGTTCTAGTCGGGAATCCTGTTCCGTCCGTAGATCGTGTGGCCTGACTTCCGGGGGTTTGGTTTCCTGTTTCCGGAGTTGCTTTGTTGATGTTCGTGTGTTTCGCGGCTGATACCCGTGTCCCTGGCGTTCTCGTGGAGACGCTACTTGCTCTTGGTAGAATTCCGGTAGTTTCTGGGCGGTTTTCGTACAGCTTTGATCTCATCTTTACAGAGACTGATTCGCAGCGTGAAGTGTGAGTGTGTTTAATTTCCCCTTTCTTTTTACAACCCCTCTCCGTGTTACATTCTCTCCTTGGAGGCGGCATATGGTGTGTGTGGTAGTTGTGCCCCGTTGTGCTCTGGCTTCGTTCTTCCTGCCCCACTTCCAGAGACTTCCCAGTCCCCAGCATTTGGCCCCCACTATCCGCACCCTCAACACAGCGGATGTACCTAGTCCAGTATTTAGCGAGTTGAGAGGCACTGTCAATTCCCTTGTGCCTCCCAGCCTTTTGTTACAAATGGACGATTTTGGTTTCATCGGCGTTTTTCTCACTAATTGGGCCACATCCCTCACATATCCTCACTGTCTCGTCATTATGTGAGGGTCATCCAAGGCCGAAGAACGGCGTAACTCCTGAGGGAGAGCACTCGCGTGGACCACGGTATCGGTGGCCGGAGGGCAACTGAAGTACGGTAACAGCGCTGTGCGCTACTCTTTTTTTTGTACTTAAATCATATTATTGATCAAGTGGAAGAGGTAACATTTGGTGTTCTGTTCTAGCCTTCTAGCCCTTTGTCTACACCTGCATGAAGTACATGTTACATGGACCATCATTGAAGACTCGGGGTTACTGGGTTTTTATGAAAGGGTGAGTTAGTTGTATGAAGAAACCAAAGGTTAGAGTGCGGTGGGATAGTTCCTGAATTCAGTGCTTTTTGTTACATAGGATACTGGCCTGTATTTCCCAAGGTTCATACCCCTTCCAAGGTTCATACCCCTCCGATTGGAATCAACATCCTCCACAGAAAAGAGCATAACCGAGAGGTAGGACTTCAGAATCAGCAAGGTTGATAATAGTGGAGAACCTAATGAGCATTGTCAAATAATTAACACTTTCTTTACAGCAGAAAAGAGCCTCATCTTTGGTGCCGCCACAACCTTGACGTCATTCCCTCCTTCCCTTGTTTTGTTACCCTGTTTTCCCCTAGCGCGTCATCCGGCACTCTAGTGTTTGATAGAGACGGAAGGCCGTAGGGGAAGACCGAGACTTCTCTTCACGTTCCTGACGCTCCTGCAGACTAACCTACGGACCTTTACAGAACGCTAAGCCATATAGTGTGTTCTGCCCGAGCGTCATGGACGTAGGACCGGTCACGTTGGCAGATGTAGCCAACATGATAGGCAATTTACAGGCCGAGACTCAGGCCTTGGCAGCCCGAGTAGACGCCCTGCAGGGCCAACACGGAGCAGCGTCCTCGGGAGAGAGGAGCGTAGTCCAACAACCTGTTATACAGGTTACTACACCCCAGTCCATTCCCTTGGCTCCACCGGAGCGTTTTTCGGGAGACGCTGCTAGATGTGCGGCGTTTCTCAGTCAATGTCAGCTGCACTTTTCATGTAAAGCGAACTGTTTCCCCTCTGATCAATCCCGGGTGGCATTCACTATCTCCTATTTAAGCGGGTCCGCAGCAGATTGGGCCATACCCTTGGTGGATAGGGATGACCCTTTATTATACAATTATGCAGCCTTTAAAGGGGAATTCCGCAAACTATTTGACAGACACACATATACTCATGCAGCAGATACTGAGTTATTGGCTTTGAAGCAAGGTAGTCATGATTTAGTACAGTATATTACCTCCTTTCGACGATTAGTGGTAGAAGCAAACTGGCCGGAGGAAAAACGCAGCACCCTCTTTTACAGGGGGTTAAGGGACGAGTTGAAAGACGCATTATCACAAATAGTAGACTTGCCCAGTTGCTGTTCAGATCTCATAGATTTGGTAGTTCAGATAGACCACAGGTTACGTGAGCGGAAACATGAAAGGGGGAAAGGTGAACCCCGGTATGTGTATTCCAAGGAAAGAAAGAGTGACTTACCTAAGACTCTGGATGAGACTGAGCCCATGCAGATAGGAGTGGTCCGGGGTCCTTTGACGCCTGAAGAACGACAACGGAGAATAACAGAGAATCTCTGCATGTATTGCGGTAAAACCGGCCATTACCTGAGAGCATGTCCGGTTAAACCAAAATCAGGAAATCGACAGGGAAACTAGAGAGTCCGGGGTCTTCCGAGACCAGGCTCCCGGGCAGTTCAGGATGTACGGTCTCCTCTGTTGAGCATGACTTATCTCCCACTTCACATTTGTATGTTACTGCATATCTCTCATTGGCACACTACGGTCTTCATGTACAGATTATGATAGATTCCGGGGCTTCGGGGAATTTCATGGATGTCGAATGGGCTAAAGCTAATTTAATTCCATGTCAAGAGAAGACGTACTCCAATAAAGTCACCACTATCGATGGCAGTCCCCTCATCTCGGGGCCCGTAACCCATCAAACAGTGAGGCTACACTTGCGTATAGAGCCCCAGCATCAAGAAGACCTATCTTTTGATTTGATTAGATCACCGCATATTCCAGTGTTATTGGGTATTCCGTGGTTAAAGCTCCACAACCCCATAATTGATTGGGAAAAGTCCACGCTGGAGTTTCGATCTGCTAACAGGCCAGAGATCGTGATTGCTAGCTCTCAGGGGAACAGTGTTTCAGAAACCAGGGAAAACATACCTGAATTGCCCACTTGTTACAACGATTTGAAGGCAGTATTCGACCCCCAAGAAGCAGATGTCCTACCACCACATAGAGCATATGACTGCCGTATAGATCTTGAGGCGGGAGCCAGAATACCTTGTAGTCGTGTTTACTCCCTTACGGAAAAAGAGAATACGTATCTAAGAGAATACCTGGATGATATGTTGGAGAAAGGGTTCATCCGACCCTCGCGTTCTCCTGCCTCCTCTTCCCTGTTTTTTATACCCAAGCGGGAAGGGGGACTAAGATGCTGCATAGACTACAGAAGACTGAATCTAGTTACCATTAAGAACAGGTATCCATTGCCACTCATCTCTTCTCTCCTTGACAAGGTTCGGGGCGCACAATACTTCACGAAATTAGATCTACGGGGAGCCTACCATCTGGTGCGAGTCAAGGAGGGAGATGAGTGGAAAACAGCCTTCTGTACCAAATATGGGTTATACGAGTATCTCGTAATGCCCTTCGGGCTTTGCAATGCTCCTGCGGCATTTCAGTTCTTTATTAATGAGGTGCTGAGAGACATGCTTGAAGAGTATGTGATAGCCTATATTGATGATCTGCTGATTTATTCTGTTTCCCTGTCTGATCACATGCTTCATGTGCGGAGGGTGTTAGAACGCCTCCATGAAAATAAATTGTACTGTAAGTTGGAAAAGTGTACCTTTCATACCCAAGAGGTGCCCTTTTTGGGCTTTGTTGTGTCGCCATGGGGTCTGCCGATGGACCCCGGTAAGGTAAAGGCTGTCCTTTCTTGGCCGGCGCCCAACACTGTCAAAGAATTGCAGAGTTTTTTGGGCTTTGCCAATTTTTATAGGCGGTTCATAAAAAACTTTTCTGACTTAGCAACACCGCTTACGGCCCTCTTAAAGAAAGGTGTCCTGTATTCATGGTCCAGAGAAGCAGAGAACGCATTTCAACAGTTGCGCCTTGCCTTCACTCGAGCCCCTGTTTTACACCACCCAGATCCCTCCTTACCTTTTGTTGTAGAGGTAGATGCATCACAAGTGGCTGTGGGGGGGGTTCTTAGTCAAATAGATCCTGTCAGTGGCTTAAATCATCCTGTGGCCTATTTTTCACACAAGTTTTCCCCGGCTGAATACAATTACGCGGTAGGGGAGAAGGAGCTCCTTGCGATCAAAAAGGCCTTTGAGGAATGGCGGCAGTACTTATTAGGTGCCCGACATCAGACAACCGTAATTACTGATCACCGCAACCTCCAATATCTGAAGTCAGCCAAGGCTTTGTCCATGAGACAAATACGCTGGTCACAATTTTTTTGTGAGTACGATTTCACTATCCAATACCGACCAGGTAGGAAGAATGGGAAGGCCGATACCTTGTCCCGCCTCGGTTTTGCCCATCCCGAGATGCCCATGGAATCCCCGACTATTGTCCCCAAAGAAGCTTTCATAGGTGGGGTGTTCACGGAGGAAAGGTTTCTCGCTCAGGGCAGACAGAGCCAGTCGTCATCTATAATGGGGAAAATAGTGGGCTCCCATTCGACTACAGTCCAGGATGGGTATGTGTGTGTTTCAGGGGGTGTGGTATTACCCACCAAAGAACTGCAGAATCAAGTAGTGGAGTGGTACCATTCCCACGCCTTGGCGTGCCATCCCGGAATAAAAAAGACTACACGTGTAATAAGAGAACGGTTCTGGTGGCCAAACATGATTAAGGATATTGAAGCTTACGTCAAAACCTGTCACGTCTGTGCTCAAACCAAAGTCTCTCGCCAAAATCCCGTAGGGCTACTCTTGCCTCTCCCTGCTCCACCTGGTCCTTGGCATACTGTGTCCCTTGATTTTATTGTTGATTTACCTGTGACCCCACGCAAAAACAACACCTTGCTAGTAGTGGTGGATCTGTTTACTAAAGTCGCTCACTTTGTCCCCTTAGGCGGCTTACCTACTGCAGTTGAGCTAGCGTCAGTGTTTTTAAGGGAGATAGTCCGTCTCCATGGATTTCCTTCTGTTTTGGTGTCAGATAGAGGGGCCCAATTTGTTTCCCGGTTTTGGAAGGGATTATGCTCCTTGCTTGGGATAGACGTCAGGTTATCCTCAAGTCATCATCCACAGACAGACGGGCAGACCGAGAGGGTCAATCAATGTTTCGAACAATACATCAGAACCCAGGTCTTGCATACACCCTCAGAGTGGGATGAGTGGGTGTGGGTAGCAGAGATTGCGTATAACAACAGCCCACATTCCTCCACAGGCCACTCACCTTTCTATTGTTCTAGTGGGTTTCATCCCAAGCTGTTGCCTACAGGCATCACCCCGGGAGGCCCTACCCCAGCAGCCAATGACTTCATACAGCAACTGCAGGATATCCATAAGACGACCCTAGTACACCTGGAAGCTGCTAAGGTGAAATACAAGGAGGGGGCGGATCTACACCGCCGATTAGAACCCATCTATGAACCGGGGGATAGGGTGTGGCTTTCCACCAAACATCTGGCACTTCGTGGTCCACGCAAGTTCAACCCTACATATATAGGCCCCTATAAGGTACTGAGGGTGATAAACCCGGTAGCCCTGAAACTGGAACTACCCGCCTCTTTTAAAATACACCCAGTGTTCCACACCTCATTGGTGAAACCTGTAGAACCTGGTACCCGCATCCCTAGAAGACCAGCTCCGATCCCTCTTCGGGAGGCCGAAGAGTATGAAGTAGAATCGATTGTAGACTCTCGCATGGTACGTAACCATCTCCAGTACCTGTTGCACTGGAAGGGGTATGGAGTGGAGGAACGTACATGGGAGCCGGCTACCAATGTGCATGCCCCACGTCTCATTCGACTGTTTCACCTAAAGCATCCTGAGAAGCCCAAACGGGTGGGGGACCATTGTGGGGGGAGTGTGCTGTCATGCCCCGCGGTTTGGATCGGCAGACGGTCCAGTATATAAGGACTCTACGCATGCTTGAACGCGCTTAGCGTTCTAGTCGGGAATCCTGTTCCGTCCGTAGATCGTGTGGCCTGACTTCCGGGGGTTTGGTTTCCTGTTTCCGGAGTTGCTTTGTTGATGTTCGTGTGTTTCGCGGCTGATACCCGTGTCCCTGGCGTTCTCGTGGAGACGCTACTTGCTCTTGGTAGAATTCCGGTAGTTTCTGGGCGGTTTTCGTACAGCTTTGATCTCATCTTTACAGAGACTGATTCGCAGCGTGAAGTGTGAGTGTGTTTAATTTCCCCTTTCTTTTTGCAACCCCTCTCCGTGTTACATTCTCTCCTTGGAGGCGGCATATGGTGTGTGTGGTAGTTGTGCCCCGTTGTGCTCTGGCTTCGTTCTTCCTGCCCCACTTCCAGAGACTTCCCAGTCCCCAGCATTTGGCCCCCACTATCCGCACCCTCAACACAGCGGATGTACCTAGTCCAGTATTTAGCGAGTTGAGAGGCACTGTCAATTCCCTTGTGCCTCCCAGCCTTTTGTTACGAGTGGACGATTTTGGTTTCATCGGCGTTTTTCTCACTAATTGGGCCACATCCCTCACATATCCTCACTGTCTCGTCATTATGTGAGGGTCATCCAAGGCCGAAGAACGGCGTAACTCCTGAGGGAGAGCACTCGCGTGGACCACGGTATCGGTGGCCGGAGGGCAACTGAAGTACGGTAACAGCGCTGTGCGCTACTCTTTTTTTTGTACTTAAATCATATTATTGATCAAGTGGAAGAGGTAACATTTGGTGTTCTGTTCTAGCCTTCTAGCCCTTTGTCTACACCTGCATGAAGTACATGTTACATGGACCATCATTGAAGACTCGGGGTTACTGGGTTTTTATGAAAGGGTGAGTTAGTTGTATGAAGAAACCAAAGGTTAGAGTGCGGTGGGATAGTTCCTGAATTCAGTGCTTTTTGTTACATAGGATACTGGCCTGTATTTCCCAAGGTTCATACCCCTTCCAAGGTTCATACCCCTCCGATTGGAATCAACATCCTCCACAGAAAAGAGCATAACCGAGAGGTAGGACTTCAGAATCAGCAAGGTTGATAATAGTGGAGAACCTAATGAGCATTGTCAAATAATTAACACTTTCTTTACAGCAGAAAAGAGCCTCATCTTTGGTGCCGCCACAACCTTGACGTCACTCCCTCCTTCCCTTGTTTTGTTACCCTGTTTTCCCCTAGCGCGTCATCCGGCACTCTAGTGTTTGATAGAGACGGAAGGCCGTAGGGGAAGACCGAGACTTCTCTTCACATTCCTGACGCTCCTGCAGACTAACCTACGGACCTTTACAACGGTTCGACCACGCCTGAGGTAACTACTGTGACATAAGGTCCACTCTGATCAACTGGAACTGATACTACTCCCTCTCTCTGCCTGCGGCTGTCCTATTGTTCGCTTCTTTGAATCTCTTCATTATGATCATAGTAATCTTCAACATGATACTGTGGAGATCTACCTGGCTGCGTAGGTTGTATATTTCGCTGGTCGAAATAATTCGATTGGCGATCAGCCTGTGGTGTCATCGTACCACGCCCTCTACCTCTAGGAGCTTGCATAAACCCAACATTACCTCTCTGAGCTGGGACACCACTAGTTTGTGGGTGTAGTACTGGACACTCATTCTTATAATGACCCTCCTTTTTACAATAGGCACACTGATTCCATGCTAACTGTTGTCGGGGAAAACTATAATTAAATCTCTGGGCCGTCCCTTGCTGGAATTGTGGTTGTGGCTGAAACTGGGGTCGCTGCTGTGAATCTGACTGATTCGAACGAGGCGGATATGCCTGTTGCAAAAGAACTTTGGTTTTTAAATCTTTCGTTTTCTTTTCTGATTTTTCCTTCTCTTCTTTCTCTCTATTCTCGTAATACTGAGCAGTTGCAAGTATCTGTGCTGTCATCGACATTGCCCATGCACTTTCAGAATCCTTTAACTTGTTACTAAGCTCAGGTAGTAAATTAAACACGAACTTATCAACAAACAATCTCTGACCTCCCTCGGTACTCATATCTTGCCCACTGTGATCTACGAAGGTCTCTTCAAATCTAGTGAAGAAGTCAGAGACGCTTTCGTCCTTCTTTTGCTTGCATGCTGATAGTTTATCCCAATTTACTCGTAACGCTGGCATCAGCGTTTTCATCAGATTAATTATTCTGCCAGGTAAGTCAGCAATCAGAGGTTCAGGTTTAGCTCCACCAACCTGCTGTGCGTCTGCCGCTACGATAGCTGGCCAATCACCTCCTAAGGCGACTGGGTGGTTCTCTTGCCGAATCTCGGCCCATATAGGCTGTGGCACTACATTACCAAATAGCATTTCAATGTCTGCCAAATTCATGATACACGCTTGGACTGTCTGTGTTAATTCTTTGTAATAACCAGCAGGATTTTTACGAGGGTCTGGTAATGCTTGTTTTACTGCTAATACTTCAGCCCGTTTCCAAGGAATGTGTATCCACACTCTCTGGAATTGTGCTGGAGCAGCTGCAATACCCAAGTTCCCATCAGCGGCAACTGCTTCGCGCCATATGGGCGGAACTTCTCTCATCGGATACTGACCTCGTCTTTTCCTAGTTATCGGTGTACCATCAGGGTCTCTTGTCGCCCGAAAAGGGGACTCATCCCTCTAAGCTAAAATTAATTCTATCGCCCTCCCTACTTCTGAACCTATCACCATTCCTGCGGCAAATTTCTGCTGAATATTTATTAAATCAGAAGGGACGGAATCTAAGTCATCATCTTCCCATTCCTCACGCACAAGAGAACACATCACGTCAAAAACATAACGTTGAGTTGGTTCATTCCACTGCATAAATGTGTCTAACACTCTTCGTGCATCATACTTCGCAGCTTTTGACATCCACCTAAGAGCTGTCGAATCTAACGTCTCTCGTTCCTCGGGACCAGGAAGCTGGCTACGTCTCTGTATAGAGTCAGAAACGGGGGTCCCAATTAAGGACCTGTAAAGAGGGGTTAAGATATTAGTTACAGAGTCGGTTATTTTCCGACGAACGGAAAGCGGAGTCAGAATGACAGGGCTTGGGGACAGGGCAGCTGGAGCAGATGATATAGTAAGGGTAGGAGTAGTAGGTAAAGCAGTTTGCGAAACGATAGGCAAAGGCGGAATAGGCGACCCAGGAAGAGGGGGTGCCGTAGGATCATTGATCACGGGAAAGACAGGAGCTGGATTCAAAGGAAGTGGAGCACCTATCCCAGGCTGACCAGCAGCTGGCTGTACAACAGGTAGTAACTGTGGTACTGTAATACCCTGTGCATACGGTGGAGGTGAACTCAACAGGTAAGACAACAGAGGATCCTTTTCAGGGTCCTCTATCGGCTTAGCAGGACAAGATGGCAATACAGGGTAACATTTATCAATTGCCAAATTATGTTTTCTATTCGCCATCTCCATTGCTTTCTCGGTCTCGTTGACATGCAGCTGCCTAGCAGACTCCATTAAAGTAAACCCTTTCTCTTTCTGTTCTTTCTTTGTTTTCCTAATTTCTCTCTGTTTGGCTTCTTTACGCCATACGCGAAAAGAATCAAACATCGCCGGCCGGGCTTTTCTCTTAAACAACTTCATTTCTAAATTATCTAGAATTTCCGTTTCGAAACTACCATGCGGTGGCCAACTAAGGACACCATCCTTCTTGGTATAACGGACCCATACTTCATTATACGTAATAGGACCCACACCATGTTTACAATAGAGCTCATATGTAGGAGTCCCAATCGGAGGAACCGAACACGAATCCTCCAACCGTGAATCCCCGTTGCAACGTAACCAGGACAAAAAACAATTGTTACCCTTAGTCATGACAACAAAGACAAATTCCAACCAAAATGCGCAGAGAACTTAGGCCTACCAAAATGAACCAATACCAAATACAAAGATTATCTTAACAAGAGCAACCAATGATAATCTACAAATCCAAAACAAACGTATCCAAATAACCAAACTGAGCACAACCCACTTAATACTTAACTGAAATGTGGAAGACGTCACCAAGGAGAACCCGTCTACGTCTCGCCGTACTAAGGTCTGCACCTCGGGTCCAAGACAGGGCGACAGTCAAGGCAGCGGTCCTCTGTAGCCGTCTGGGAACGGGAACCCTCGTGGAAGAGATCGTCGGGCCACTTTTACGACATGCAGGGATCGATGAAGCGGGGTACCTCCCTCCGGAATCTTCACACGAAACTTCTCGAACTTTTCAGGCTTTGGACCGGTACCGGATGACGTCGCCCCACACTGGGCGCCAATTTGAGGTTCTGGACTTTTAAGAGTCCAGAGGTGTCAGGGAAACAACACCCGAAGACCCCTGAGTTCCCCCTGTCCCGGTGCACAAATAAACAGAGACACGGGCTTCTCGATGGCGGCGTCAAAGACCAAGGTTTATTTACTGCAGGGACACAGAAATCATAGGAACCACACAGAGGCAGAATCTAGGAGACTGTTCGAATTGCATTAAGTGGGTTGTTTCTTAAATACAAGAAAAATGTCTTGGGGCAACATTACACGAATATTTCTCATGCCCAACCCGGTATCCCAAATAGATAATAAATAAATATCAAACAATGATTAGTGGTAGGTTTTCGGTGTTCGATCAGGCTCTCTTGTTAGTTCTTCATTCTCTACTTGATCCTCCCTGTCATAAAAATCGTAACCTCCCCATTGTAAAAGCCCAGAAAGAAAAAGAGCAGAGCCAGGTGCAAGGGATTGAAATGTAGGATAAGAGGTGTTTATGGATCATAAACGGGCAGGGCAATCGTCTTCGGCCTTTCAGTCAAGACAACGGACACGAGAACCAGTATAGCAGGACTGGCCTCAGGCAAGGGAGGCAGCTTGATTCTGCCTAGTCATGTAGCGTCAGCCTTTCTCGGGGCTCGAGCTTACGTGTCCTTAACAAGGTGATCCTGCCGGGGTCATCTTCCGTTCATTGACTATGTGAGGGCAAGAAACAAAATGGATGCCGTAACTAAAATGGGTGCCATGACTTTAGTGACAGAATGCCCTATTTTCCAGTGAATTCATGCTAGTTGCGCAGCGAAAACACTGTCATGTATATAATGGATCATTTGCGGTTCATTGGTACCAAGATCGTGTCAGTACTACGATACCGAATTCACGGGTTCGGATCGCTACAGAACCTCACCTCTGTCTCTCAAGAGTGTCCTGTTCACTCTCAGAAGATGGCTGCTGCTCTGCCATTGTATCTCAACACACAGATTAGCTCCTTCTCCTAGGGAATCAGAACTAACAATGAGGGGGGTGGGTGTGATTTTGGAAGAATCTGGAACTAAAAGTACTTTGAACCAATGAAAAGTGATGTTTCTGGATCACATGACTTGCCATGAGGGGATTGGGTGTGGTGTTGAAACAATCTGAAACTGAAAGTAATGAAAATCAATTAAAAGTGTTGTTTTATTCATCACATACCCCGAGGTGCGCGTACGGAGCAAGCTCCCAGCGCGCACAATGCAATTACGCATGGGCGAACGAGTACGCGCACATGCGCATTAGTCTTGTGCGCGTACGTAACGCGCATACGCAGCACGTGCGTATGCGTGAACGTCAGCGCGCGTACTCTACGCGTATACGGAAGTGTACCGCGTGGAGTACGTACGACGCACGTAAGCATGCGTACGTACGCATGCGTACTAGGTGCGCGCTCCGAGCGCGCAGTAAAATGTATGTATGCGTACGTAAATAACGTACGCCGGAATTCATAAAAAATGTACGCAAACGTACTAGGTGCACGCTCTGAGCGCGCACCCTAAGAATTTATATATAAAAAAAAAAGTGGACATAACTTAATAGAAGATATTAACTATGCTATTCAACTTTATCTTAATTAAAACTTTAAAAAAAAATGCGCCACACAAAATTAAAGGATACAGATAATATATAAATGTATACATAGGGAATTTTTTGAAAAAGAAATATTTAATAAATATAATTAAAAAATACAAAAATTAGCATTTAAAAAACCTTTGAAATTCAATGAAAAAACCATAGGTTTCACACACGTTATAGTTAGGAATTAGCATTTAAAAAACCTTGCAAATTCACTGAAAAAACCATAGGTTTCACACACGTTATAGTTAGCAATTAGCATTTAAAAAACCTTGCAAATTCACTGAATAAACCAGAGGTTTCACACACGTTATAGTTAGCTGGTCATTTTACTCGTAAAAAAACCAATGAAATTCCCTCGTTATAGTTAGTTCAGCTAACTATAACTCGCGCGCCCGCAATCCACTGCTGATGACGTCACATATTACATCACTCATGACATGGTCAGTGACATCACTGATGACATCACTGATGACATCTCAAATGACATCACTGATGACATCACTGATGACATCATCCTTGTGATAGAGTAGCACATCTTCTCACACTCTAATATAACCTTTGATAGACTGACTAAAAATGTAAGAGTTCCATTCTCAAAACCATACATACTCCAATACCAATAACTACATACCCAATTATTAACTCTTAGGTCTACATACACCTCCACTCATTCACCTGTACAGTCACTCATACTTACAGTCACTCCATACAAAACTATCATATGCATTTATACACCTGTATAGACACTCACACACCACCAATCATCCATACAGGTACTCTCACACCTAGTCAGTCATGCAAATAATCACACTCCAATTTACTCACCTAGGGAGTGAAACACACTCAAGTTCACTTACTCATAAAAATAGTATCACATTCTTACGCTCTTATAGAATCATTGATACAAGCACACACTCATTCATACAGTCACTCTCACAATCACACACTCTCACATCTACCCACTTATATACTCTTACACGCATATATACTGCCTTTCACATATGTAGTTAGTCACAAATGTACCACTGCCATATACATTCAATCCCTAACACACCCATACATTCACTCACTCAACCATACAGTCCATTACAGATGCAGTCTTAAAATCATGCACCCATAGAATCACCCACTCACACATCTATGCATAGAGTGACACACACCCTACCCACACAAACACTCATGAACCCATACAGATACTTAGACAACCAATCAATTACCCATATAGAGAGTCATATAGTTGTTCTCAAACCCATGCAGCCACTTATACACCAACATACAGACACATACACACATTTACAAAGTTTAGTCACTAATCTGCAGTAAGATACATTTAATGACTAACTTAAAGAATCATGTTATGCACCACAGAAAATCATCCATTTACACACTTGTACACCCACTCATTCTTAAACAGGCCTTTCCCTATATATATTAAACATATTGAAATGTTTCAAAAACACATACTCACTGGATGATGTCATCAGTGATGTCATCAGTGATGTCATTTGAAATGTCATCAGTGATGTCATCAGTGATGTCACTGACCATGTCATGAGTAATGTAATATGTGACGTCATCAGCAGTGAATTGCGGGCGCGCGAGTTATAGTTAGCTGAACTAACTATAACGAGGGAATTTCATTGGTTTTTTACGAGTAAAATGTCCAGCTAACTCTAACGTGTGTGAAACCTCTGGTTTTTTGTCGGTGTTTCAAAGGTTATATTATTGTGTGAGAAGATGTGCTACTCTATCACACAGATGATGTCATCAGTGATGTCATCAGTGATGTCATTTGAGATGTCATCAGTGATGTCATCAGTGATGTCACTGACCATGTCATGGGTGATGTAATATGTGACGTCATCAGCAGTGGATTGTGTTTTTTTCAGTGAATTTGCAAGGTTTTTTAAATGCTAATTCCTAACTATAACGTGTGTGAAACCTATGGTTTATTCAGTGAATTTCAATGTTTTTTTAAATGCTAATTTTTTTATTTTTTTTTATATTTTTGAAATATTTCTTTTTAAAAAACTTCCCTATGTATACATTTATATATTATCTGTATCCTTTAATTTGGTGTGGCTTTTTTTTAAAAAAAAATTTTAATTTAAAGTTGAACAGCATAGTTAATATCTTCTATTAAGTTATGTCCACTTTTTTTTTTATATAAATTCTTGGGGTGCGCGCTCAGAGCGCGCTCCTAGTACGTTTGCGTAGATTTTTCATGAATTCCGGCGTACGTTATTTACGTACGCATACATACGTATTACAGCGCGCTTGGAGCGCGCACCTAGTACGCATGCGTACGTACGCACGCTTACGTACATCGTACGTACTCCACGCGGTATACTTCCGTATATGCATAGAGTACGCGCACTGACGTTTACGCATACGCGCGTGCTGCGTACGCGCGTTACGTACGCGCATAGTACGTAAGCGCATGCGCGCATACGCGTTCGCGCATGCGTAATTGTACCGTGCGCGCAGGGAGCTTGCTCTGTGCGCGCACGTCGGGATATGTGATGAATAAAACAACACTTCTAATTGGTTTTCATTACTTTCAGTTTCAGATTGTTTCAACACCACACCCAATCCCCTCATGGCAAGTCATGTGATCCAGAAACATCACTTTTCATTGGTTCAAAGTACTTTCAGTTCCAGATTCTTCCAAAATCACACCCACCCCCCTCATTGTTAGTTCTGATTCCCTAGGAGAAGGAGCTAATCTGTGTGTTGAGATACAATGGCAGAGCAGCAGCCTCCTTCTGAGAGTGAGCAGGACACTCTTGAGAGACAGAGGCAGAGGAAGCAGAAAAGCTCCTTTATATGGCAGTTTTTCACGTTTCCAGAGGGACAAAAGAAGGTGAATGCACCAAAGGTCACCTGCAAACTGTGTCAGTGCGTCTTGTCACGTGGGAATCCTAACAAGAAGTATTCTTTTAGTATTCATACTATGACAAGACACGTTGAGAAAATGCATCCAGTGACTTTTCGTCGAGCTTCTGGAGCAAACCCTCCACCTGCTCAACCGACGACATCTGCAGCAGCTCAGCCGAGCACATCTTCGGCAGCTCTGGCAAGCACTTCTTCTGCAGTGGTGCCTTCACCTTCTACCACACCTCTGGATATTCGTCCTTGTTTTTTGAGGATGACTACTCCCTGCATGGATTGTGGTCGTCTTATTACTTTGGGTGAGAGCAGTATTGATCTCATTCAAAGAAAATTTGAGGAGCATCCTTGCGAGAGGCCATAATTTTCTTCTTTTTTTTTTTTTCGTTTTTCTCTTCCTCTGTCCCTACATTAACTCAAGGGCTCTTTTTAGAGCCACCTAAAATCAAAACACCACAACTTGTTTTTTACAATCTATTTCTTTTTTGCTTTTTTTTAGAGTGCGCGCACCCAGCGCGCACCCAATGGGTTTAAAAAAAAAAAAAAAAAAAAAAACATTTTTTTTCACCTTTACTATACTAAACCATCAGGAACTCCTTGAAAAACAGAGGGGAGTGACAAAGTAATTAAACAAGAGATGGTGTACATTTCACAGATGAACGTAAGACAGTTTTCCTATTAAACTTTAAACTCTGCATCAGTATTTATGTATAGGTAACCAAAAAACAATAGCTCATTTTAGTGTTGCATTTGAATTGGCTGTATTTACAAGGAGAGGAAAAGACACACAGAGAGGCTTATCCTCTCCTTGTAAATATGGAGGAGCACCCTGCGCCACTAGTACATCAAGAAAATTGACGTAGTGGTGGTGCAGGTGGCTTGTAAATGTGCCCCAGAGATGTTAAGGAAATTAAGGGTAAAACAGACAAACCAAGAGTGACAGATACAGACACAGAGAGCAAACAACTGAGAAGGAGTAAGGCAGTTAAAAAGACTAAGACATATGGATACAGAAAAAGAAACATGGATGAAAAATTAGTGATGGAGGTAGTAAAGGTAGGGGAGTAGTATAGAAGGAGTGAGGAAGTTACAAAAGAGTAGTAAAGCAGGAAGAGAGAGTGAGAAGAGAAATGAGAAAAGTAGAGTAAGGACAGGTGAAGAAAAGGAAGCATAAAACGAAACCAGTGACACATACAGATATGTTAAACTTACCTGACCATCAAAATAAATAATTTAGAATTAAATGTTTTTATTTAATTGCAAAGATAACTGAATAACATCTTTAAATTTTCTTTCTAGTTCTGTAAAAAAGAAAAAAGTATTAATATTCAACAATACACTTTATTAAACAGTACATGTTTTTTCATATTTAGCAAAGCAATTTTTTGCCCTTTTTTTGCTGTTTTCAGAATGTTTTGATTTTCACTGAAAATAGTGAAATCAATTGTATTCATCATTTAACAGCGGGCAAAAAAAAAAACAATCTGAAAGATTGTTTAAAAAAGCCCCAAATGTATCCTCACTAAAACATACCTTAATAGAAATGTTAAAAATACCTTTTAAGAAGAATAACAATTTCTAAAAAATAACGTCTGTAAACCTTGTTGCAAAAGAACATTTTCCAAAATAATATCTGTCAAAGAAGTCCACAATTGTTTGTTTTACCTTTCCTTATGGGCAAATGATAAGTTTTAAATCCCTTTTGAGAGAAATATCCAATTTTAATCCTTTGAAATTTTAATAATGCTTTCTTCCAATGATGATGTTAGTATTTAAAATTTGGGTTTCAGAAAAATTAGGTAAGAATTGGGTAAATCATAAGGCAAACGTTGCTTGAAAATCAATTGAGAATCATTACACAGTGTCCATCCTTTTGCACATTTAAGATAAACTGTGTAATGACCAGAAGTTATAGAAGGTCCATCATGAAAAATTATTGCAACTGCAACAAAAGTTTTTCCAGATATTGATAATTGTTGTCCTGTAAACTTCTTTATTAAAGTGTTCAGTTTTTTTCCATCAGCTCTACAACGTTGCATCATTAAAATTACATACTGTCCATATTTCTTTAAAAATAACGTTGATAACATGTCTGATTTACATTGAGAACATTCCATGTTGTTATTAGCATCTTTAACTAATTTACTAAAAGTCACTGTTTTACTCTCTGGTAATGGTAAATATATGAACCTTTCAGAATCAACATTACTACTGCTTGTGTTCATACAGTTATCACAACAATGTTCCCATTTATAAGAGACACCAAATACATTTTCTACTTCTACCCCTTCATCTTCCAGTACCATCAGGATATACATCAATAATTCCTGTGCATCTTGCTGGACATTTTGTGTAAACTGTGTACGTCCAGAACATACATCTAAAAGATTTCTAACATCAGAAGCACTTTCTATTTTAGTTTTATCATTACTCAGCTTCTCATAGAGGAGACTCAGCAAAGAACAGAACCTTTTTTCTTGATTTAGTATTATCTGCTCTTGCAAACTTTCAAGATAAAATACAACATTCAGCACTACATTTGCATAGCAGTTGCCACCAGAGCTATTTTCAAAATGACAACCAACAACCTCTTCAGCATTCTCCTTTTTCTTTTTGCTTGCAGTCACATCACTATCTTTTTGTTTTCTCTTCTGTACACCCTCATTACAGATCTCCTCAAATCTCCTTTTCCGACAAACAACACGTTTTTCAAACACAGGAGACTGACCTAAATGAGGAGCATAGCTTCTTCTTAATCTATTATACTCCTTTACACAGTTTGCATCAGCACTTACTTTTGAATCATCAAAGTCTATCATGAATACACCAGATAATTTTTTCACGCGTGACAAAGCAACATATGCCATACCTTCTTTAAACACACTAGATCCAATGTTTACAAAAGCACTATCTACAGTTAATCCTTGAGACTTGTGAATAGTTACAGCATATGCTAGAGAAAATGGAAACTGCTTCCTACGCACATATAAGTCTTTCACAAGCAAGAAACGAACTGAACAACGACAAATGTCTTTAACCTCTTGTATCTGATCAAATTTTATTTTTAAACATTCAATTCCTACTTTTTTCTGGTAATTAATAAAACCCACAACTCTTCCCATAGCTCCATTCACTAAACCTTTCTCTACATCCAAATTCCGTCTTAAAATTACTCCACAGTTCATACACACATAAAGATTCTTTTCCAAACCTGCTGTTTTTGGAATGTTTTTCTCCAGAGAATCCAATTTAGTACCCAATTTGCCTGTCAATATAACAGTTATTCGTTCATGTTCTATTTTATCCACAGCTTCCAGTTTTATAATCTCTTCATTTTCCAATTTCAAAAGTTCTTGATTGAATACAGAACATTCATGTAGTGTTGGCATTAAGCAGATTACAGTATTTTTTTCTGCAATTTTCTTGTATATTTTCTCTAGAACTATTTGTTCTGTTGGAAACAAATTACTCAGCAATCGACTCTCTAATGCTTTTCTGCCATGTTCTGTGAGTAGTCCAATTCTTATATCTTTCAGAATACTTGCATAGTCCTCATCATTGGCTTGCCTCATATTGGTAATGAGTTCCTTATACTCAAAATGTGTCCAAATATTTACATTGCCTATACTTCCTAATGACTTTTTTGTGTCTTCATGTGTAAGTGTATGGAATACCAGTTGTCCTTAACTGGAGTAAGTTGCAAAAGATCTCCAAAAACTATGACATGTTTTCCTCCAAATAGGATGTCAAAGTCTGTCTTCAGAATTTGCTGCATTCTTAAATGCACAAAGGCAAGCATTAAGTTTGATACCATGCTTACCTCATCAATAATCAGTACTTTCATTTTCTTCAAGACTCTTGAAACTTCCAAGCATGCTTCTCCTGCTAGTTTGTGGTACTGTATTTTGTTCTCATGCTCTACTGGTAACATTAGCAAACGATGTAAGGTAACTCCTTTGATGTTATACGCTGCTAACCCAGTTGGAGCAGTAACAACACAAGACAAAATGGAATCCATTTTCTTCTGTAGGTAGCTTCTAATTACATTGATTAAGAAACTTTTCCAGTTCCTGCTTGTCCACTTACATACATTCTCATTGGTTCAAAAGATGTGCATAAGCACTCTTTATTTTCATGTAGTAATCCGTGATCAATTTTTTGTCTGACTTCTTCATTAATTTGTTTTTGTTCTTCATTCAGTTGATCTTCCAAATATGTTAAGTCTACAAAATCTTCCTGAGCTTGATTCATAGCTGTTTCCACTTCGTTCATGGCTATTGCTGCTTCATTTTTGATGATCGGTTGTCCTAGAGGATCTTGACTGAATGTCCCAGAACTTTGTTTGTCTAGAGAACTGTCTCTAGCTACTTCAGCTGCAATTGTTGCTTCTTGTTCAATTTCTTCATTTAACATTTGAACATAAGTTGTGAAAGTACTGAATTCAACGTTGTCTTTATTAGCATTGAAGGAATCTTCATAGCTCTGGAATTCTCCAAGTAGTTCCTCCTCTGTACGCCATGGTTTAAACAGCTGCAAAAGTGCCAAGTAGTAAAATTCCTTTTTGTCAGGAGTGTCGCAACTCAGCTTCCGGTGATTTATCAAACTTCCTTTTGTTTGCTTCACCAAACATCCTTCCTCACCAATGACTTTATATTTTCCATTGTTGATATCTTCTGTGACATTCCGTTTAAAAATAAAGTTCTGCAGCACTTCATAGAGACACATGTTCTCAAGGTGATGACTTCTTTGTGGATAATATGTGTCCAACATGTTTGTTCTTAAAATGTCTGTACTTTCTGGTTCGAACTCTGCTAAATACTCAATTTCTCGAATAGATTTCAGTACCCGATTTCGCATTCCTGCAAGACCTAAACTTGCCCAAATTATTCTTCTGGATTTCGAGTACAGACTTGCAGATGATAACCTATCTGAGCATTCGTAGGATCCAATTTCTCGATGCGATAACATCTTTAAACTGAAACTGTATAGCTTCTTACTGACAGTCTTCTCGTGAGAAATCTCTTCCCACATTTCCTTCAATTCCGTTTTCTCAGATTTAGTGATGTAAGATGTGACATAGCGAGCAACAGCAATAGAATTGTCAGCCACATACTGTATATCCATGTTAGCATTCCAGATGGATAAAATGACTGGGTTGTAGTCATTTATATATTTTTACTCTTCTTTTCTTCTTAGGTTGTAGGTATTCTTAGGCGATTTTCTTGTAATGGTATGTCGCACAGCTGACATAAAACTGTTTACTCTTCCTTTTGATAGAACAGGTCGTGGAAATCCAAATCGACATTTTGTGTAGAATTTATCTTTACTCTTGTACTTCCGTCGACAGTATTTTCCACACCGATGACTTTGGAATCGTAAAACTTGCTCTTTTAAATTTTACTCTTCTGTGCTTTTAGGTATAGCACATGTTGCATATCCTTCGATGAAACTTAAAACTGCATCATCAGAATCTGTTCCAAATTTTGGAGCATCCTTCATCCACAACAGCATCTGAATATGAGGAGCACCTCTGGCTTGGTACTCTTTTCTCCAAAAGAAATCCACAACTTCTCCAAGAGGTGGATTTTTTTTATTGCAGATGAAGGACATCATAGCCTCAAATCTATGATTGAAATATCTGCAAATATTAACCGGATCCAATGAGCACAGTTCTCCTGCTGTCTTGTATTCGATGTTTTTAATGTTTGAATTTGCCTCTCGAAGAAAATCCAGAAGATCATCCCAAGCATACTCAGCACAGCTTAGGGTAAGGAACCATGTAGGAGTTCCTAAATTCCGTAACATACATTTCAATTCTCCATGGCGTCGGTACCAATATTCATTCGTCCCACGCTGACAAGCCATCAAATTGATCAATTGAGATTCCAAATGATCATCTCGCTGTTGAACTTTGTTCATAAAATCCTTTGCAGTCACATTACGTAGATGTACTCCGGTTTTCAAAATGTGATTTACTGCATAAGATAGTGCTGACAAGTCACTTTCAAATAAAAGATGGAACAAATATGGAATACTTTGACGAAATCTCGGATCTTCAGCATATAGTCTTGTAGTCCGATACTCAGAAGCAGGAATCTGTACTGGACGTTCATCATATCGTCCTCCTTCTCCTTTAGGAAACAGCTGGGGAAAACAACGAGCTTCCAAGCTCTCTTCCCATACACTCACGGGAGTTCCTTGTGCTTTCTTCATCTGAAACAGATCAATAGCGTTTCCCATAACTTCTTTAGAATGAAGAGGATGTATGCTGAAATGTTCATAAATTTCTTCTTCTTTTGACTTATCCACTTTTTCAAGTTGCCAGTTGGTATTCCTGTGTCTTCTAGTATTTCTTCTTCATCCATATAAATGGCTTCATACCATTTATTATTTTTTTTCAAATACAAATTTGCTCTTTGTACTTTTCGTACATCCACCAGCTCCTGCCAAATTTTCTTATTCTTTGTAGGTACACCATTAACCAGAATAACTAATGGTTCAGTTTCCAAAGTATCTGCATCAATTTTTTCCATATTTTTTTTCAAATCCAATGGCAAATAGACAACTCTTCCTTTTAAACCTCTCTGTAAATCCGAAGGAGGTAATTTGCCTGTTTTTGGCTCCATACATACTATGGTCTGGAACGGATGAACACATTGAATGAGTATAGACTCATACGTATTTAAATCAGAAAGTTCTGGAGGAATATCAACCAATTCTAAATTATTATGTACAGCTCTAGCTGGCATTCTATTTTCTTCTAACTTGTAATAACAGTATTTACAAATACGCTGATCTTCACCCAAATCAAAACAATTTTCCAGAAATATATATGTTGCAAAATCTTTCCACTTATAATTATCTTCATTTTCACCTTTTTTTATACAGATCAACATTCCTTGTTTGATTTTTGTAATGGCTTCTCCGGCAACATATACAAGTAATATTTGGTCTTTCATTAGAGATGATAGTAAATTTTGTCATTTCATCCTCAAAATTTTTACTAACAGTGAGTTCTACATTCTCTTCCACATTTTCATCAATCACTGTATCATTTTCTGCACTTTCTTGTTCTGGACCAAAGTAACAAAACTGAATCTCATCAGTAACCTTCACTACATCTGATACAGATCCACGGAACAGAGCATTATTCAACTCATTTAACTTTAGTGCTGGACTTTTAGCAAAATACAATGTTCTTACAAACTTTCTCATTTCAGTATGATGAACTGCCAGCATCCTAAAATGGTGAAAAACACTTTGACACACTTTCCGAGATAGACAAGCCAGAGAATGTCCTTGCAAACCAGAATTCTCTCTCACTCTGCATGGATCTAGTCTTTGAAGCACCTTAATCTTCTGTTTAACACTCTTTTTACTATATTCTCTTAGAAAGTCATGTAATTTATCAATAGATTCCTGACGCACAGTACAAATACTACTACAATTCCAAGTGTACACTGGGGCTTTAGGACGTCTTCCCATAACCTCATCAGCCATCACTTGTTCCTCATTTCTTGGAACCATTTTCTCCTTTTCCATTACACACCCATCCTTAACTTCATATGCTCTACCATTGGTGTCAACTGCATGCAACAAACTATTACTTTGAAGATAACTCTCTTCATTAAAAAATGGTTCAGTACTTGAACTATGCTTCCATTCCCCTAAGAACACTTTACAAAAGTTTTTTTTTTTTTACTTCTCTTTTCCTTTTGCTTTGTGACTTCATTGCATTGACTAATTTATCTAATCTACACATCCTGTTCAAAATTAAAATGAATAGTTTTTTTTTATTTCTAATGCCTTGGTAACAATGTTTTCAATTAATTTCTTTTTCTTAAAAAATTTTGTTTTTTTCTGAGATTTTTTCATATCCTTCAGCAAATTTAACATCACTCTTCTCTGAAACATTTTTCGACGAATGTTTTTAAAATCTATTTTCCGTGTTAAGTCACTCTTCCTAACTTCTGGGTCTATATTAGCATTTTGTTTTTGCTGTCGACTCTGTTGTTGTTTTGTACTTGAAACACTTATTGAATGTATCTTCCGATCATTTTATTTTTTTTTGAAGATATTTTTAAAAAAAATCTTTATTTTGCTTACCAGAAGACTTTTTCTGTTTTCCAACACGTGCTTCGCCTCCTATTTTTTTTTTATCAGTCGTCTTCAAATATAGTTGTTGTTTCTTTTCTTTTGTTTTTCTTGACTTTATAGGCATCTTTATATTTTTTCACTGTTGCTCACCAATACCTGCAAAAAACTAAAAAAAAATACCTTTATGTAATTTAAATTCATTACATTTTTTTTAAAAAAAACTTTTCAAATCCTATCACATGAGCTGATCCTTTGCTACGAGTCAAACTCTTACAAAATAGAAGAAACATGAATTAAATCTCTGACAACAATTCCTGTGTGCACACAGACTCATGGTCTGATTCTAGGCAGAAAGCAATATTTCCTTTGGCAAATTGAAAGCACATTTACTACTGGGGTAGAGCAAGTGGTAATTACGGTAACAGCCTGACACATGTTCCTTCTAGTTTAGACAGGCAAAAAGGAGCACATGTCCTTTACAGCTTCTTGAGACCATGACCATGTGTTAGAGGGTGAGTGATTAGACTAGAGCAAAGGAAATGAGCCTTGGTGACGTTGAATCTGTTTGCGTTACACACTGCTATCTGCAACAGCACACAGAGCTGACTAATACACATGGGAGTGTAGCAGAAGCTGCTGCGTGTGTGCAAAGAGTGTGTTTCTGGAGACTGTCTATTGTCAGCTGCAACAGACATCTGCATGGAGACTCCCACAACTGCATGATGAGTACAGACATAGGTGTAAGAGTACATGTGTGGTAAGGGTTAATTGGAATTTTCAACATGTAAGAACCACCTCAGCCATTGCAAGAATTGATGAATAATCTACCATGCTATTTTCAAACGTGTTTAAATTTGCATCACATTTTTGAGATACTGCTTTCTGCTGATTGCTAACCAACACATTGGAAGAAAACAAGCAGAGCCTTTCCTGAATGTGCAAGTTTTTCTGATCAACAGCAACACAAATTAAAATGCTAACAACAATTCCTGTATGCACACAGACTCATGCTCTCATTCTAGACAGAAAGTGATATGTCCTTTGGCAATTTGAAAGCACATTTACAACTGGGGTAGAGCAAGTGATAATTACTGTAACAGACTGACACATGTTCCTTCTAGTTTAGACAGGCAGAAAGGTGCACATGTCCTAACAGCTCCTTGAGACCATGACCATGTGTTACAGGGTGACTGATTAGACTAGAGCAAAGGAAATGAGCCTTGGTGACGTTGAATCTCTTTTGCGTTACACACTGCTATCTGAAACAGCACACAGAACTGACTAATACACATGGGAGTGTAGCAGAAGCTGCTGCGTGTGTGCAAAGAGTGTGTTTCTGGAGACTGTGTATTGTCAGCTGCAAGAGACATCTGCATGGAGTCTCCAACAACTGCATGAAGAGTACAGACATGTGTGTAAGAGTACGTGTGTGGTAAGGGTTAATTGGAGTTTTCAACATGTAGGAATCACCTCAGCCATTGCAAGAATTCATGAATAATCTACCATGCAATTTTCAAACGTGTTTAAATTTGCATCACATTTTTGAGATACTGCTTTCTGCTGATTGCTAACCAACACATTGGAAGAAAACAAGCTGAGCCTTTCCTGAATGTGCAAGTTTTTCTGATCAACAGCAACACAAATTAAAATGCTAACAACAATTCCTGTATGCACACAGACTCATGCTCTCATTCTAGACAGAAAGCGATATTTCCTTTGGCAATTTGAAAGCACATTTACTACTGGGGTAGAGCAAGTGATAATTACTGTAACAGCCTGACACATGTTCCTTCTAGTTTAGACAGGCAGAAAGGAGCACATGTCCTAACAGCTCCTTGAGACCATGACCATGTGTTAGAGGGTGACTGATTAGACTAGAGTGTTACAAAAAAACAAGCTGCCCCTTTCCTGCGAGTGCAAGGGTAATAGAGCAAGACCAACCGGAATGAAAACTCTCTTTACATTTCCTATGTGCTCACTGTCTCATGGTATGATTCTAGGTAGAAAACAGTATTCCTGAGTGATACCAGTACACATTAACTTATAATGAAGTCATACTCCATAATATATAACATGTTCAAGCCACTTAAATATCTTCCTTTACATAAAATGTTAAACACAACTTTTAAAGTGGTAGGAAAATGTACCATACTATTTTCAAATGTGTTTGCATTCGCCTCTCACTGATCAGTAAATGATTTCTGCTGAATGCTAACCATCACACTTTAACATAACAAACTACCCCTTTTCTGTGAGTGCAAGGCTAACAGAACAAAAGCAACACAAATTAAATCTCTGTTAAAAAATCCAGTGTGCAGACAGACTCATAATGTAATTCTAGTCACAAAACAATATTCCTCACTAATACCACTACACCTTAACTTACAGTGAAGACATACTCCATAATATCTTACTAGTTCTAGACAGTTAAATTTCTCCTAAATCACAAAATGTAAAACACAACTTAAAAACAAGAATGAGAATTCTATTATTTATATCAAATACACCACATACTTCCCCTCTCAAACTCATAACTCACCTTTAAAATTAATTAGCTGAGAAAGAAATGTGGGACTCAAACAGCAGATTATCAGAGCCAGAATCTCAGAGCTCTACACCTCTCTCCTCTCTGCAGAACCAGTAAATGGCAATTTTTCCCTCTCTTTTTTCCCACATATACATGTTAATGTTAAATCACAGTCCTTCCCACATTTTTTCAAATGGAATCACACATTTCTATTGGTTGCAACTTTCAACCCCTTTGCAAATCATCCCTTCCCCCAACATGACTTCTGCCTGCTACCATAGCAACAGCTCATGGAACACTGGTGTGAGCACAGAGGTCAGAAGTTCAGCAGACATTGTTTCAAATCAAAACAGCAAGAGTACTTGACTTTTCAAACCTAACAGCAAATCCAAAGTAATGTTCAGTGGGAACACATTTTTCTGTACCAATCCAAAACATGCTTTTAAAAATGTAAACATACAGCCTAGTTTTAACTGTAAAATGGTTTAAATCAGCCAATGAGTTCTTTTTATCAAAATAAAGTGTGTATGCCTCCATTTTCCAACTGTGTTTCTTTTCATATTGCCATTCTACTGAAAGACACCTTCTGAGTGCATCCAGATCTCCTTGAAACATGTTCACAGTGTGGATTGTAGGTCATAGCTATGTCTTCTGGAGTGAAAAATTTGCAGAAAAAAGAGGTATGGTGAGAGACCTTGACAAATGTAGACATTAAATGGATTGGTCAGAGAGGGTTAAAGTGGCACCAATTAATGCCCTTGGTGAAAACCTTTCTACATCTCCCACAGCCTAACCTTATTATTGTGCACTGTGGTGGAAATGACCTAGGCACTTTAACTGGGGTAGGTCTGGAAATGCTTATTAAGGACACCTTTGTGCAATTGATGTCGCTTTTTCCTCAATCTGCCTTTGTATATTCTAACATATGCCAAAGGCAAAAGTGGAACTGGTCCAACCAATTTTGTCCACAGATTGACAAAGCAAGAAAGCACGTCAATAAGTCTGTTTCTGCTTTCCTCAGAGACTATGGTATGGGTTCTATATACCACAACAACTTGCGTTACAACATGCAAGACATTTATAGAGGAGATGGTGTACATTTCAATGATGAAGGGAACAGAGTCTTCCGCTTGAACTTTAGACTCTGCATCGGTACTTATTTGTAGGTACCGAAAAACACTCAATGAACACAAGGGCTCTTTTTAGAGCCACCTAATATCGAAACACTTAAAAGTGATTTTTATTACTTTTTTTTATAATGTTTTTTTTCGGGTGCGCGCTGGGTGCGCGCACCGCGTGATGTTTTTTAGGTTTTTTCGGGTACGCGTAGAGGGCGCGCACCTCACGATGTTTTTTAAAAAATTTAAATCTTTTTTTTGCCCTTCATGGTCCTACTGTGCCCCCCAGACTAGGGGGTCTACAACTCTACAACTCCCTACCCTGCCCCCTCTTCACGGTCTCCACCTTTCCTTTTTAGTGCGACAGACAAAATGTCGGCCGACACTTCCTGATTTTGACCGATTCGAATGTTTACTGACATCTAACAACCACTCAGAATGGCGCTCGCGCACGGCAGGGTGCGCGCACAGGGCTTGCTCAGTGCGCGCACGGTACGCGCGTATAGATATTGATATGCTTTTAAATGCTATTTTCTCAGGAAATACTGAACAGATTTACACCAGACCTGCAAAAGGCACTTCCTTAACCTTATGGCTACCTCTCTGCCAAATTTCAAGTAATTCTGTTCAGCCGTTCGGGCTGTAGCTGTGTCTAAAGGTCCTATGGGAAAATGCATGGGGAAAATGCATTTTGGGACCCCCCCCTTTTTCTAGGCCCCCGCTTGACGATTCACCCCGAGACTTTCAGGGTAGGAGCTGAACGGAGCGCCCCATTAGTTTTGAAAATTTCGCGAGGATTCGTCAACCGGCGCCAAAGTTATTCAAAATAGAATTTTGAGATTTCCTATGGAAACGTGGTCCTAACTATAACTATCTACTGGCGACCGCCAGTAGATCATATATATATATATATATCCAACACACCTCCTCCCAGGGAAAGAGTGGAAGCCACACGGGGGACAGTCAGGAAACAATTTAATCAGGTGAAATCAGCATAATGCATTTCGGCCTTCACTGGCCTTCATCGGATGCTTCAAATGTTCAGGTGGCTCTGAAACAACAAATTTGAAAGTCCTGCCCCTTCCCCATTGGTGGGGATCCGCTCCGCCCCCTTTCCCTCGTGCTTGCTCACCAACACCGCAATTAGTAGAAACTGCAGGTCCCAGGATGCACCAGGTAGGTGCTGCAGGGGGGATAGACTGTCCAAGTGGAATGGCGGTATTGGCAGGGCATCCCACGTTGTAACAGATTGCCAATAACCTGTTTCAAATAATTCCGCTATGTCTCCTTGTGTCCCCAAACACCGCTGCAGCCCCGCGTTCCAGGTCACCATGCAGGCAGAGGCAGGAGTGTAGAATACAACCCGCCCTACATATCGCTGCCCTCCAAGTGCCCCTGAACGTTGAGGCGGGCCACGGACTTCCCGATACCTCGGGGTACAACCAAATCTGCCGCAGCAGCTGCCAGTATGGTCCGCGTCCATCTTGCGCAGCGGGAGCCTCCGAATCACGTTACAGGCAGCCGTGACAATATCCAACACACCTCCTCCCAGGGAAAGAGTGGAAGCCACACGGGGGACAGTCAGGAAACAATTTATTCAGGTGAAATCAGCATAATGCATTTCGGCCTTCACTGGCCTTCATCAGATGCTTCAAATGTTCAGGTGGCTCTGAAACAACAAATTTGAAAGTCCTGCCCCTTCCCCATTGGTGGGGATCCGCTCCGCCCCCTTTCCCTCGTGCTTGCTCACCAACACCGCAATTAGTAGAAACTGCATTAAAGACATTAAATGGATTGGTCAGAGAGGGTTAAAGTGGCACCAATTAATGCCCTTGGTGAAAACCTTTCTACATCTCCCACAGCCTAACCTTATTATTGTGCACTGTGGTGGAAATGACCAAGGCACTTTAACTGGGGTAGGTCTGGAAATGCTTATTAAGGACACCTTTGTGCAATTGATGTCGCTTTTTCCTCAGTCTGCCTTTGTATATTCTAACATATGCCAAAGGCAAAAGTGGAACTGGTCCAACCAATTTTGTCCACAGATTGACAAAGCAAGAAAGCACGTCAATAAGTCTGTTTCTGCTTTCCTCAGAGACTATGGTATGGGTTCTATATACCACAACAACTTGCGTTACAACATGCAAGACATTTATAGAGGAGATGGTGTACATTTCAATGATGAAGGGAACAGAGTCTTCCGCTTGAACTTTAGACTCTGCATCGGTACTTATTTGTAGGTACCGAAAAACACTCAATGAACACAAGGGCTCTTTTTAGAGCCACCTAATATCGAAACACTTAAAAGTGATTTTTATTACTTTTTTTTATAATGTTTTTTTTCGGGTGCGCGCTGGGTGCGCGCACCGCGTGATGTTTTTTAGGTTTTTTCGGGTACGCGTAGAGGGCGCGCACCTCACGATGTTTTTTAAAAAATTTAAATCTTTTTTTTGCCCTTCATGGTCCTACTGTGCCCCCCAGACTAGGGGGTCTACAACTCTACAACTCCCTACCCTGCCCCCTCTTCACGGTCTCCACCTTTCCTTTTTAGTGCGACAGACAAAATGTCGGCCGACACTTCCTGATTTTGACCGATTCGAATGTTTACTGACATCTAACAACCACTCAGAATGACGCTCGCGCACGGCAGGGTGCGCGCACAGGGCTTGCTCAGTGCGCGCACGGTACGCGCGTATAGATATTGATATGCTTTTAAATGCTATTTTCTCAGGAAATACTGAACAGATTTACACCAGACCTGCAAAAGGCACTTCCTTAACCTTATGGCTACCTCTCTGCCAAATTTCAAGTAATTCTGTTCAGCCGTTCGGGCTGTAGCTGTGTCTAAAGGTCCTATGGGAAAATGCATGGGGAAAATGCATTTTGGGACCCCCCCCTTTTTCTAGGCCCCCGCTTGACGATTCACCCCGAGACTTTCAGGGTAGGAGCTGAACGGAGCGCCCCATTAGTTTTGAAAATTTCGCGAGGATTCGTCAACCGGCGCCAAAGTTATTCAAAATAGAATTTTGAGATTTCCTATGGAAACGTGGTCCTAACTATAACTATCTACTGGCGACCGCCAGTAGATCATATATATATATATATATCCAACACACCTCCTCCCAGGGAAAGAGTGGAAGCCACACGGGGGACAGTCAGGAAACAATTTAATCAGGTGAAATCAGCATAATGCATTTCGGCCTTCACTGGCCTTCATCGGATGCTTCAAATGTTCAGGTGGCTCTGAAACAACAAATTTGAAAGTCCTGCCCCTTCCCCATTGGTGGGGATCCGCTCCGCCCCCTTTCCCTCGTGCTTGCTCACCAACACCGCAATTAGTAGAAACTGCAGGTCCCAGGATGCACCAGGTAGGTGCTGCAGGGGGGATAGACTGTCCAAGTGGAATGGCGGTATTGGCAGGGCATCCCACGTTGTAACAGATTGCCAATAACCTGTTTCAAATAATTCCGCTATGTCTCCTTGTGTCCCCAAACACCGCTGCAGCCCCGCGTTCCAGGTCACCATGCAGGCAGAGGCAGGAGTGTAGAATACAACCCGCCCTACATATCGCTGCCCTCCAAGTGCCCCTGAACGTTGAGGCGGGCCACGGACTTCCCGATACCTCGGGGTACAACCAAATCTGCCGCAGCAGCTGCCAGTATGGTCCGCGTCCATCTTGCGCAGCGGGAGCCTCCGAATCACGTTACAGGCAGCCGTGACAATATCCAACACACCTCCTCCCAGGGAAAGAGTGGAAGCCACACGGGGGACAGTCAGGAAACAATTTATTCAGGTGAAATCAGCATAATGCATTTCGGCCTTCACTGGCCTTCATCAGATGCTTCAAATGTTCAGGTGGCTCTGAAACAACAAATTTGAAAGTCCTGCCCCTTCCCCATTGGTGGGGATCCGCTCCGCCCCCTTTCCCTCGTGCTTGCTCACCAACACCGCAATTAGTAGAAACTGCATTAAAGACATTAAATGGATTGGTCAGAGAGGGTTAAAGTGGCACCAATTAATGCCCTTGGTGAAAACCTTTCTACATCTCCCACAGCCTAACCTTATTATTGTGCACTGTGGTGGAAATGACCAAGGCACTTTAACTGGGGTAGGTCTGGAAATGCTTATTAAGGACACCTTTGTGCAATTGATGTCGCTTTTTCCTCAGTCTGCCTTTGTATATTCTAACATATGCCAAAGGCAAAAGTGGAACTGGTCCAACCAATTTTGTCCACAGATTGACAAAGCAAGAAAGCACGTCAATAAGTCTGTTTCTGCTTTCCTCAGAGACTATGGTATGGGTTCTATATACCACAACAACTTGCGTTACAACATGCAAGACATTTATAGAGGAGATGGTGTACATTTCAATGATGAAGGGAACAGAGTCTTCCTCTTGAACTTTAGACTCTGCATCGGTACTTATTTGTAGGTACCGGAAAACACTCAATGAACACAAGGGCTCTTTTTAGAGCCACCTAATATCGAAACACTTAAAAGTGATTTTTATTACTTTTTTTTTATAATGTTTTTTTTGGGGTGCGCGCTGGGTGCGCGCACCTCGTGATGTTTTTTAGGTTTTTTCGGGTACGCGTGGAGGGCGCGCACCTCGCGATGTTTTTTAAAAAATTTAAATCTTTTTTTTGCCCTTCGTAGTCCTACTGTGCCCCCCTGACAATTACTAGGGGGTCTACAACTCCCTACCCTGCCCCCTCTTCACGGTCTCCACCTTTCCTTTTTAGTGCGACAGACAAAATGTCGGCCGACACTTCCTGATTTTGACCGATTCGAATGTTTACTGACATCTAACAACCACTCAGAATGACGCTCGCGCACGGCAGGGTGCGCGCACAGGGCTTGCTCAGTGCGCGCACGGTACGCGCGTATAGATATTGATATGCTTTTAAATGCTATTTTCTCAGGAAATACTGAACAGATTTACACCAGACCTGCAAAAGGCACTTCCTTAACCTTATGGCTACCTCTCTGCCAAATTTCAAGTAATTCTGTTCAGCCGTTCGGGCTGTAGCTGTGTCTAAAGTTCCTATGGGAAAATGCATGGGGAAAACGCATTTTGGGACCCCCCCTTTTTCTAGGCCCCCGCTTGACGATTCACCCCGAGACTTTCAGGGTAGGAGCTGAACGGAGCGCCCCATTAGTTTTGAAAATTTCGCGAGGATTCGTCAACCGGTGCCAAAGTACCCTGAAAGTCTCGGGCTGATTCGTCAAGCGGGGGCCGAGAAAAAAGGGGGGTCCCAAAACGCGTTTTCCCCATGCATTTTTCCATAGGACCTTTAGTTGCAGCTACAGCCCGAACGGCTGAACAGAATTACTTGGAATTTGGCAGAGAGGTAGCCATCAGGTCAAGGAAGTGCCTTTTGCAGGTCTGGTGTAAATCTGTTCAGTATTGCCTGAGAAAATAGCATTTAAAACCATATAAATATCTATACGCGCGCACCGTGCGTGCACTGTGCGCGCACCCTGCCGTGCGCGAGCGCAATTCTGATTGGTTGTTAGATACATTTTTGGTGAGAGAAATTATTTAAACAAACCACCTTGAACGTTAGCTGCTCGCATTCTGTTGGCCACATACTTTCACTCTATATGTTTACTAGGATTGGAGTGCAATTACACAAAGTCGCATAATGGTATAATTTTAGGAATTACGAAAAATGACGCCAGCATAATTTAAATTTCTCCCAGGCCTAATCCTGCCATGACAAAAGGAAATCCACACACTAGTGCTGGATTTGAATGTGCCATTGTCTGGGATGACCTAGTCATGTCCATGCCATCAGTTGTTCCTGCTGCTACATCCTATTTACACTCCTGCACTGCATGCAGGCTCTGTTTAATGGGAGAGTCTTTACCCTTACCATCATGCCCACACAAGGATTTATTTGGATTTTATTATTTTTTTAAAACACCTCCAGTACCATTGTGAGCCACATAAACACAAGATATTGTTTCTGACTACGCTCTTTCTTGATTTTAGCCGATGCATAAGCATGTTAGCCATTGTAGCTGTGGTTAGTATTTAAAATGGGCTAAGGAGGAGTCTCAAGCTTTGCTTTAAAACAGCTGACCTGTTCCACAGCTGCTGCTGTTCTCAGGAGATCTTCACTGTTACCCAAGTTCTCATCTTGCAACAAAGTTCCCTCTGCCATGTACTCTGGAAGGGGCAATCTCTGTGCAAAAGAAAAAGGCACATGTTTAATGGACCATTACCGTCTTGTCCATCTTCATCATAGAATCATAGAATAGATTATCTCCATTCATGCAGAACATAATTCCCAAACTTGACTTTTCCTTCCTAACGCAATATGGTCCCCATACCTATGAGTAGAAATACATCACTTCCTGGGAAGGATTTCCCTTTACTTTTTCTGCAGCCGATCACCATCTTGGCTAAAGGTATGTGTACTGTGCTTTTATATCATGTTTTTGTATATAGACCTGCCATAGCGGTCTTGTTTGCTGTTTTCCCATTTTTTTAAGATCACAAGCGTATGCTGAGCATACGGGATTGTGAGGGCATCTGGGGCTTACAGGGAGCCTGTGACAAACTCGGGGATTTTATTTTGTGGATTTCCTATTTTGCTAGCAGTTCTTGTAAAGTGCAGGGACTCTTAGAACTTTCAAAATGTTTTGCTGTATGGAATCAGATACAGGCTCTTCAGTCTCCGAATTGCAGGGATATGGCAGAAGTCCTAAAGACCATTTTTTCCATCCCCTATTGTTACAAACTGCAGTTTCGATGCAGACAGATAATCAGATTGCCCGCTCCTATGTGACCGGCAGGGCAGCATGTGTCCCTCTCAGTTTCTGATTCCCCCGTAGGATTTGCCTTTGGGCCGAAACCCATCTCCTGTCTCTCTCAGTATTCTATCTTCTGGGGATGGAAAATGGCCTGCTGATGCTCAGAGATGGTGACTTCCATCCACTGTGACTTTGTGACTGGATCTGGCAATCTTTCAGTTCATCCTCTGTCAGTTCTGTCACCACCAAGGAAAATGCCTGCTTCACCACTTGCAGTCTGGTTCTGTCCTGGAGAGTTTGCGCAGTTAATGCTCTGGCTGTAGCCTGGCACAGTGGTCCTCATGGTTTTCCACCCATCCTTTTTCTCCCTCAGTTGGTTCAGAAAATGGTACAGGACCAGGCAGAGATTCTGTTGATTGCCCCGGTTTGGTCGAGGTGCCCTTGGCTCCCTTGTTTTATCCATATGTCAATCAGGCACAATTGGGTTTTGCGGATCCATCCTTCGCTGTTGCATCAGCCACTTCTTTCCCTGGACACTCTTTGCAGGTTGAGGCTAGCGGTTTGGCAATTGAGAGGCTGTCTCTCTTACAACAGGGGTGTTCTTTGAATGTTGCTGCATGGCAACAGTCCCAGAAGCCATCTACTCTTACAAACTATGGCTGTCATTGGAAGAATTCTTCTGCCTGGTATCAGGATAAGGGGTTGTTGTCATACTCTGGCATCCATACGGCTGTATTGGTGTTCCTTCAGGGTGGTTTTCAGCTAGGTCCAGCTGTAGTCAACGGGCAGCTGGTCAAGCTTTTCAGGGGTCTGGTGTTTTGTCTGTTGCTCCTCTGGCAGCTCACTTGCTGAGGAGTTGCTTTCTTATGTGCCCTGTTGTTTATTCCCTGGTGCCTCTTTGGGACCTTTCACAGGTGCTGCAGGGTTTGTGGGGTGCTTAATTTGAACTTTTGGAGTCTGCAGACTTCTAGTTTCTTTTGGCCAAGGTTGCTTTTGTGGTGACCATTTCCTCTGGTTAGAGAGGTAAGGGAGATATTGGGGCATTGTTGTCCCCCCGTTCCATTCATTCAGTTTTTTTCTGGAGAAGGTGGTGCTTCATCCTAGTCCTCTCTACAGTGGTGTCCTATTTTCAATAAATCACACTGCCCTCGGGAAGAGGGTTAGATGTTTGATGAATGGATGGGAAAGGGGATTTGGGGAAATGTGTGACAAAGACAAACACTACACCAGGACTGTATTCATCTGGACGATGAGCAGCACATCATTGGCATCAATCTATTGAGGAAGGAAATTAAGAAATGATGATGACACAGTACCGTTAAACGCATTGCAAATAGTACTTCTGCCTCAGAGACCCAAATTATAAGATATCTAAATGTTCTGTCTTCTAGGTTTGAAAAAATGTAATTATGGAGAAGTGAATCCACCCAGTTCTAAAAATATGATTTTTAAAAGAAAATTATGCTGTACTGCAAAATGTGGTAGTTCATCTGCATTCTCCTCAGGAATGTCTATAACTCTTGGACCGGTCTGCTAGGTTAGCAGGAATGTTAAACTCAGGTTTTGCCTTACGTTTGTGCAGGAGACGAAAAGTCCTGCGTACTGTAAAATAGAAACTGCATTATAGAGTCAAGGAGAAGGACAGAAGGAAGGTAAGCCTAATCAGGAGTCTACCAAGAAGACTCAGAGGCAGAGCAAAAAACAAGAGATCTCAGAGTTTTGTGTTTTGTCACTAGTGCAACCCACACACTCAGCAGCATTTCCCAAATCAACGCACCTCTCTCCAATCCACATAGCTGTGTACTAGGCCTTAAAGTCATGGTTTCCCTTTGAAGTTGATAACTTCTTTCTTCTAGCTGTTGATGAGGTAGTGCTGCCCTAAGTTCTACCATCCTCCTCCTGACTCCGAGTAACTCCACCCCAGTCCTGATCTGGACAAGATAGACAGGTAGTGCGCTGCTGTTGAAGAACACTATTCAACGACTCAGATATAGTCAGGGCTGGACACTCTCTTGAAGGCCATAAGGCAACAGCCACTTCAGCCAGGGCAGGATAGTCAGTGTCATCTTTCTCCAAGACTTGAAACCTTCTCTCCATGGCACTGGTGCTACTTCATGATACCTATTCAGCCACTTGCTTATTGACTCATCTACTAGATTTTACTATTCCTGTTTCTTATGTTCTCATCCCAGTGTGTATGACTTAAAATCCTACATTCTTAGATTATACCACCCCTCTAATGCCCTCTTTTGGCATGTTACACTTACCCAGGGTTTCATACTAACTTTCAATTATGCATGGAGTAACTTGTCCCATTAAAACTATATGCTTCTTCTATGGATCTCAATGTCTTCAAGAGGTGTACAGTAGACTACTGGGCATGTATTTAAAAGAACATTATCCGCTGAATTGTCATAATACAAATAAAAAATGGGATTGTGTAATACATGCAAGAATCAAGTCACTCTTGAAGATTTCTCCAAAAAGTATTTGCAAGAGTCAGATCATAAAAGACCATGATTTTCAGATTTAGGGTGGACCAAGAAAGCAATATTTACAGTTTGGGGCTACACTGACACTCCTCAAGTCATGCTTTTAAACCTATTCATGGGTTCTGAAACTGCACACTGCAGCTCACTTGAAACAATTAATTCTTAAGGAAGTAGTGTAATTTCTGTGGCAGACTACTGTGGCATTACCTAAAAGTGAGCTATGCCAATTGGTGTTAACCATTTCTTATGCAAAAAGGACAATTGATGGACAGAATGCAGAACAATGTCATACATTCACCCCAGTACAGAGATCTGGGCCCAAAGCCATTGTTTTTTTGCTCAGCATGTCATTTCCAGTTTGGATCCAGCCATATGCAAATCAGTCTTGACTCTGCACCCAATGGGAACAGTCCAGTCCGAACCACCAGGCCAGGTCCTCCCTGGACTGGACATAAGCATCCTTGGACCAGTTTCACCCCTCATCAGCCAGGTAGCTTGACTCCAGTGGCATGGAGAGCAGGGGACCCAAGTCTGGGCATACCTGTCCCACTCGGGGTGACAAATGCAAAAAGAACAATTGATGGACAGAATGCAGAACAATGTCATACATTCACCCCAGTACAGAGATCTGGGAGTAAATCCATTGTTTTTTTGCTCACCATGCCATTCCAGTTTGGACCCAGACATATCCATTTCTTAGCCATGTTTCAGCATCACGGCTCATGCACAAGGAGTTTTTCGGTGCCCGAAATAAAGTATGCCAACAAATCCAGTCGAAATAAATTAGTAATGGTACAATAAGATGCACTTTCCTACAATGATAAAAGCATATAATACATACAAATTACTGGGATAAATGCAAGCTAATCATAATAGTAGGCAAATAGCTTGCATAACTGCTCAAAGACATTCAGATACATTGTGCTTGAGATTTAACAGTCATGCTCAACTAAGAGACCCAGTGGCAGATGGTAGTATAGTGATTAGTCTATTGGCCACTATGTCTAAACCATAAACCCTGAGGCTGGTTCAGTGGCTTGGCCCTGCACCTGGGGAAGAAAGAGACACTTTATATGAATAGGAGAGGGGACACACTCTCCCTACTTCATAAGAGAAAGGAAAATGGGAATCCCCTGCCTAAAATAGAGGCTTTCCTTGCAAAAAAAACCCTGCAAATAATGGGAGAAAGATAAAATATATTGTTCCTTTTGTTAGGCCCTCACCCACTCCATTAGTGGCATGCCTCTTCATCGGGTCTCATCCTGGTTCTTAAAAGGATAGGCTTCAACCATATTTCAGGGACCACTTTGGAAATTTTCACTGCTAGGGTACTCAAAGATATAAAGAAAATACCTCAAACCATCCTTGGTTTCCCTTTAATAACAATTGTTTGGATATGGTTAAAAGAAATCTCAATTGGGGGTAAGGATATAATGGACCACTAACCCTAACAACTCGGCAACATGTTTCAGCCCCTATAATAAGGCCACTTGGGTCCAGGGCTTTAATCAGAACATCACATGCACACTGCCCAGATACATACACTCCACTCAAAAGCATGCAGTGCTAACTTGTATGCAAGGTACTTGCCTTTAAGTAGCAGTATTAAGTCTTGATTCCCTACTAGGGATTTCCTAAATAGCCATAGGGGTCTTCCTCAAACGGGTCTTCCAAATACATAAAAGAGCATCAGGCTACCCTTGACGAATGTGTGATTGCAGGGGCACCCCCCACACCCCCATGTGGCTATTTAGGATAGCCACATGTGCAATGTGATTACCATCTGTTGCCAGATTGGAATTGATGGGGCTTCACTAGCCTTCCAGGGGTGGAATAGGGCCAGGTCCAGGACATGAGGCCAAGGCCTTTTGTTTTTTGGGGGTGTTTAAGTAAGCTTGGTGTGCAGACTTCCCAGCTGTGTAATTTGCAGTACCCCAAGAACCAGCTGTTTATCTTTCCAGGAGTCGAGTATGCCAAGGTGTTATATAGAACAGTATAAGTCTGAATCTAGCATTAAGAAGAATAGAGTATGCAGTTCCTCAGAAACAAGGGGAGAGTGAGAGTGTCAGGAGGAGACCGAGTATAGAGGGGGGGGGGAAATTCCTCTAGTCGGAACTAGGGTCCTCACACACCCAGCAAGCTAGGTGTCATGCTTCATCATATGGACCTGCTCCTCGTCGGGACGGCGCTGCAATCCCCGACGGGCACCCTTAAAGGGGCTCTTTAGCGGAGATCTTCTGTTCCTGGCCGTATGATGTGGTGTGTGTGAGGGGTCTAGTGGTGTAGATGTGGATGTGTGTGAGTGATTAAAACAAGTTGGATAGTCCACAAACAGGACTTACAATAGCTGGGTGTGTGAGGACCCTAGTTCCGACTAGAGGAATTTCCCCCCCCTCTATACACGGTCTCCTCCTGACACTCTCACTCTCCCCTTGTTTCTGAGGAACTGCATACTCTATTCTTCTTACTGATTAACTGGGCCTGTATGCTGGACCTCTCTTAAAAGCCCACTTGTCCCCCTTGTTTGATAATTCTGAATCTAGCATTCCCATACACTGCAGAGAGGGATGTAAGTGTACGGACCAAGTCACTATCATTGGGTCCCAATCTATGTCAGCCTTCCACCATTCACAGAGAGTGTCCAAGGGGGGTCTGTGTGTGGGCCACAAATGATTAAGGAGCTGATTTAGAGTTTGGTAGATGGGCTACACTGTTACAAATGTGATTGATATCCAGTCTGCCCTATTACAAGTGCATTATATCCCATGGCACTTCTAGTATGTTGGACAGGACATTCATCATGTTTGTGATGGAGTACCCTATCCGCTAGACTCTTATTCAAGCCCTCGAAATCAGACCCTGATATTACCAAGTAATAAGTTGCCTACACCCATAGTGTAGATGCTCTACAGTACCTCATGTCGGGGTGTTTCCTTCAATTTCAAATGAGCCAGTGAGAATGCATTATTTGAAACAGTGCACTCTACATTAGAAATTGACTACATACATGTTTTATTGTGCCCTGAGTTCTTCAAAGGATCATAAGTGCCTCTTTCAGAAGAGATAGCCATTGCACTAATCCAAGCATATGCCAGTGCTTTAAATTGGTTAGGGCCGGAGCATTCCTAGGGCTCAGCAGGCTTAGTAATGGTCTGGTTGATGCATACTAGATTGCACGATTGATGAATCATTGACATCTGCAATACCATAAGTAGGAGACTCAAGAGAGGAAGAGGGGGAGGAGGGAAGTTGTTCCGTGGTGCTAAAGAGTTGAAACACTACAGTCATTGTCCACAGCACCATTCTCCAAGTGAATACCCGAGACCCTGCAGTAAAGCCATTGGAGTTGCTTTTCAAGGTAGTATTGTTCGATGTTTGGCACTCTAACACCACCAGCACTAGGTGGTGAGGGGGGCTGAGTTGGCCAGTGCCACCCTATGCTGACTGCTACACCTGATTAGATCATAAAGGAAGGCATCCAAGGAACAGAAGAATTTTACATCCTAGTAGAGTGTCAGACTGGCAAAATAATATAGCAAGCCTGGGAGCATGGCCATTTTGGTAAGGGTTAATCTTCCCATTACTGACTAAAGTAGTCTTCTAAAGAATGTCAGCTGATATCAAAGCACCACTCCAGCACTTTGGTCTTGTCCATCATGGTAGATGCATAGTCCCAGGCACCTAAAAGTTCTCTGTTGCCTTTGTATCGCCTCATCACCCAGTTCGAGGTCTATCTCAGGAGTTTTTGGTGAGAGAGAGAGATTATGCAAGACTTCTTCCAGTTGACCTTGATGCAAGACACTTAGAGGAAAGTGCTGGGAACACATGCAATGAGTAGGCGATCCATGGTGATGCCTTTATGATATGTTAGCATGTTGCATGCATATAGCGGGATGAGGTGCGTTCTGCTCCACAGCAGGATACCACACGCAATCTCCCCACTGGTGCTGGCAAATCGCCATAGGTTCCATAGCAAGGACAAAATTGAGGGGAAAATGTAGGCATCCCTGCCTGATGCCACAATGGATACATAGGGAATCTGAGATGTCTTACCCAACTTTCACCCACACTGTGGGGTTAATATAGAGTAATCTGATGAGTTGGAGCATACCCCCAATGCCAAGCCTTCTAAGCAGCCAAAAAGGTATTGCCAATCTTGGAAGTCAAAGGTCTTTTCTAGCTCTAGTAGAGGGCAGCTGCCCGTGGAAATGCTTCAGGCTTGAAAACATTCAGGAATGTACTTCTCCCAGGAACAAACCCATTCTGGTCTAATGAACTAATTAAGGGAAAAGAGGAAGCAATTGATGCACTAGGATCCTAGTTTTATAGTCCATCTAAACTGGGGTGGTATGGTGAGCAAAAGAATGATGGATTTAACCCAGATCTCTTGACTGGGAGTGAATGTTTTGATTCGTTCAGCATTCCGTCCATCAATTGTGTGTCTTTTGCTTTCTCGCCCTAAGTGTGCCTGGTATGCCCAGACGTGGGTCCCGGGCTCACTGTGCCACTGGAATCAAGCTATCCTGGCTGATGAGGGCTGAAAGCCCCAAACCGGTCCTAGGATGCTCGTTTCTTGTCCAGGGAGGACCTGGCTTGGTAGTTCTGGCTGGACTGTTCCCATGAGGCACAAGGTCAAGATTGATTTGCATATGGCCAGGTCTAAACTGGGGTGGCATGGTGAGCAAAAGAATGATGGATTTAACCCAGATCTCTTGACTAGGAATGAATTTTTTGATTTGTTCAGCATTCCGACCATCAATTGTGTGTCTTTTGCTTTCTCACCCTAAGTGCGCCGGGTATGCCCAGACGTGGGTCCCGGGCTCACCGTGCCACTGGAATCAAGCTATCCTGGCTGATGAGGGCTGAAATCCCCAAACCGATCCTAGGATGCTTGTTTCTGGTCCAGGGAGGACCTGGCTTGGCAGTTCTGGCTGGACTGTTCCCACAAGGCACAGGGTCAAGACTGATTTGCATATGGCCAGGTCTAAACTGGGGTGGCATGGTGAGCAAAAGAATGATGGATTTAACCCAGATCTCTTGACTAGGAATGAATTTTTAGATTTGTTCAGCATTCCGTCCATCAATTGTGTGTCTTTTGCTTAAAAGAATTTAGGCTGCATGTAAAAAGAAATGTTCACTTATTTTAAAACGTTTGTTTGAGTGTTGGCAGTAGTCCCCAGGACCCTTTAGCTTTTGCAGATGGGTTTCGACCTCAACATGAGAGTCAGTAATTTTTAAATTTTCAGTGGCAGGGTTAGAGTTGCAAAACATTGCTACATCTCATACCATTCACAATTTTAAAATGGTGCTTACAACATGGCGAACATGCCCCTTCCAAATTGCAAATCAACATTAATTCGCAATCCCATATTAGGACTAGATAAAACCTATTTTAAGATCACAAACGCTCCTATTTTGTGATTCACAGCATGCCACTGCATAAAAGGTTAGAACGTCTGGCTCCATATACAGATGAGGTATAATTCAGAAAAATGTGAACAGAATAATTATTGTATTGAGATTCTTTTATTACATTTTCGTTTTTTTATCTGCTGCATCAATTAGGATACCGTTCAAAAAACATTGTATTGAGGGTTGCATTTACAATAAGATTACTTCGTTTGAGCGTTATCTAAATAGGCTGTGGGTGTCTTTCAGTTAACTGTCATAAGAATTATTGTATTATTGTATGTGATGTTTCTGCATTGTAATATAACTTGAGGTATGTTAAGCTAGATGAGATTTTAAATGAAATCACTTTAGTTCACTGTCTTAAATTTAGCTTGGGAATATGAAATGATGAAGTAGGAAATACTGCAATCAGTTGCTGAGATGAAGGCTTTGATGCATATGGGTATATACAAAAAAGCGCTTTAGGGACATTAATAACTGTTTACATTTTTTGTTGTTTATTGTAAGTCTTAATGCTTCATTGAAGTGATATTATAAAAATATAGTTTACAGCCCCAGAGGCGTTTCAAATTCAACAAATGGAAATGCGTTGGCTGCGCGGTTACTTCCTCATATGAACCAACATTCTGGTGATACTTTGTATCACTGATGTAAATGGAGCCCGTGGCGGCGGGTTTCAACGAGCTGTTCAGCAGCCGCGACTCATGCAGGAAAGAGCAGTGGGGCGGGGTGGGGGGTATTTTGGTGTGGTCGGGTGGGGGGGAATTTCGGTGGGGCCAGACGCGGGAGATTTTGACCAACAACGACGAGGGGGAATTACGTATTTAATTTTCGCTCATGGTCGTCTGTCGAATCACTCCCCAACCCGACCCCACTGCTCTTACCTGCACGGGCCACTCCTGCTGTTCAGCATATGAATACATGCAAAAACACAAAGAATTGCAGTAATTATGTCCACTGCTGCCATTGTAAGTTGAACAAATATGTGTTGTAAATCGTGAGCAAGCAAGAAGCAGCCCAACAGTTTGGATTGAAGACCTCAGGCACACACTGACAATAACTACAAGAGATGGAGAGGAGAGAGGCCAGAGAAAAAGTTGTATGTGAGTGTAGGATATCTTGCCAATTATGTCCAGGAACAACAGGTAAAATTCCTCTCTGAAAACTGAAATACCCAGGACTAGATTTGTCCTCCACGTGGAGATATCTGGGTCATATTTTGGTGCCTATCAAGGAATAAAAAAAACAATATTAATTTAATTTTACCACAGACTAATGATGCTTTAGTTTTGAAGGTGGTTGTTTTCAAGAAACCCCTCAACCCTCAATATCTATGGAGGGAGACAACTGTGTCCTATCTGATTTCTAACTTTTAAGGCCAACTTAAGGGATGGAGAGAGGGAGTAATGCACAGGATTCAAGTAGTTTATTATCTGTCTCTTCCAAGTGTATTAGTTCTGTCTGGTGCGCTGATGTTACAATCTTCATACAAAACGATCACTCACAGCCCCTTAAACATAAAAGTATCAGGAATCATAGTACATGAAACCCCCAGTGTCCATATCACAAAAAGTAAGCACAGAAATGTGCAAAAGATCCAGAAGAGGTTTATTAGCATCTTAAGGAGTGATTAATAGTTGTCACTGGAACTTAAATGGGAATTGCTGCTTTTGACTGAAAATGTAGTAACATTTGTTGACATCTTTAACATAACAAAAGAAGATAGAACAAAAATATACTCAAATCAAAAATAACACAACAAAAGCAAAAGTCAAAATAAAATTCAGCACAACAAACAACATACAACACAATTCAATATTGCAGCACAGAAGCACAACAGCATAGCAAATAACAAAACATCACCACCAGAGTAAAATGTAAAACAAACATATGCAGAAATATTCTATTTCAGCACCTCCACAAATCTGCTTCCAGAGCACAGTGATGAATTTCTTTTGCATCACGCAATTCCATACTTACTACCAAGAACACGTATTAGTGCCAGTCAAAAATGGTTTGTGGTCCTGCCTAGGAGGCTAGTTTGTCTGGATGGGTACTGCAGTATAATAGCATGCCTTCCCCATTCACAACATTAAGTGCATGAGGGTTGGTTTGCATTGAGCCTTCATTATTACTAACCAAGTATCTATATTATGAAAACCTGTGTTCTTTTGTGCTCATCAGGTATAAACAGGTAGAACACTGCCGAAAGAAAAGCTCAGAAAACAGCCCTCAGCAACTGTCACTGGCACATGGAGGAAGTCAAGAAAGCAGCTATCACCACCTGTATCAAATCCATGTCTAACCACACAAATGGGCTCTTCAAAATAGACAAAGAATTCTCCAACCTGACAGCCATAGAGAACACCATCTACCCTTCCTAAGAACTCTGTGACACCCTCTCAGACTACTTCCACAGCAAGATCACCAACATCTACAACAATTTCAAACTCAAACACGCCACCCTCAACCCCAACCAACCAGCGAATATCAGCCAAACGATTACCACCTGATCTCTGCTCACCCTGACCACCTCAGCTATCACGTTTTCCATTCACTCCGGGGCTTCAACCAACCCCTGCACTGGGTAAAGATGGAAACATGCAGATGTCAGACCCCTCCTAAAGAAAGCCTCCGCTGACCCCAGTGATGTCAAAGTACTCGAGAAAGCCATCTACCAGCACTTCACCAATTTCCTGGAACAAAACCATCTACTGGATGCCCCACAATCAGGATTCCATGCCATCCACAGTACTGAGACCATGCTGATTGCCGCCACAGATGACATCAAAATAATACTCGACTGCAGAGAAATTGTGGCCAGGATCCTCCTTGACCATCTCCCACAACACCCTCATCAACAGAGTATACAACATAGGGATAGTGCAAGACACCCTCAAGTGGTTCGGCTCCTTCCTTACAGGATGCACTCAGAGCATCTTACTGCCTCCCTTCACCTCCGCACCCAAAGAAATCATATGCAGCATACCACAAGGATCATCCCCCAGCCCTGCCCTGTTAAACATCTACATTACCCCTGTGCAGATGTTGGCCAGATCCCACAGACTCAACACAATCTCTTAAACAGATGACACCCAAATGATCCTCTCACTCACCAAGGACCCCTTCAACACAAGCACCAACTTCTGCAATGCCATGGCGAACATAGCCAAATGGATGAAAGATAAGTACCTCCAACTCAACTACAACAAAACTGAAGTACTGATATTTGGGAAGACCACCTCCACATAGGACCACAGCTGGAGGCCTGCAGAACACATACCTACACTCACCCTAACCAACCATGCTTGCAACCTCTGCAACATCCTCGACAGCTAACTGACCATGAAATGGCAAGTAAATGCAATTGCCTCCTCCTGCTTCGAAACACTTTGTATGCTGCACAGAATCTTCAGATGGATCCCAACCAACACCAGAAAGACCATTAACCAAGCCCTCCTCCCCAGCCGCCTCAACTATAGAAATGCCCTCTATTCCGGCATTTCCACCCAGCTCCTCAGAAGACTCCAGACCAATCAGAACACTTCAGCCAGACTCACCCTGGACCTCCGCAAAAGAACCCCGATCACTCCCACCTGAAAGACCTCCACTGGCTCCCCATCCAGAAGAGATGCCAGTTCAAGATTCTCACGCAGGCCTACAAAGCCCTTCCTGACATAATATCTGACTACATCAACCATCAACTGGACTTTCACCAACATGCTAGTCACCTGCGTTCATCTTCACTCCCTCTCACACACACCTCTCACATACGACACATCCACAGCAGTGGCCTCTCCTACTCCTACATCGCTACCAAGACCTGGAACAACCTCCCCCTCCAGCTCCGTACAGCCGCCTCGCTGACTTCAGAAAGAGAGTCAAGACCTAGCCCTTCAACTGAGACACTGCTGCCGCAGGACCGCCCGACCTGGATTCCTGTCGGAATCCAGCAAGCAGTCGCAATATGGCATTGGCTGTGTGGCCGGAGGCACTTGCGTGGCATCCCACTGCCACACTGACAAAGCCATAATAAGGCCCTTAGTGCCTTTTTTTCATCTCTGTAAACCATGTAGGAAAGAGCAGACCCTCTGAGTTCATTTATGAACAAAACACTACTGGACAGGGTTTCTTGGCGCACACTCCCGGCTTCATCCCAGCAGGACTGTTTGGTTGTAATACAAACCAGCATTAGTAAATGTGTTTGGTTTCACCTATGTGATTAATAATAAGCTTCCTTTGCTGTGGGTTGTAGCTTGCTGAGTAGTTGTACAATCTAAATTACAGAAACTCTGTTAAGGTGTTTTGACATGTTTACGTACAAAAAGGCAATATATTGTGCTGCTACTAGTGGTATTATAAAGTGGGGAGATAAGGTAAATGATGGAGGACAAAGCTAAACAAGCATTTGCAATGCAACAGGTCTCGCATTTACGCGAGTTTGAGCTATTGGCATTGTAAAAGAAAATGCCTTTTATTTATGTTTTGGTTGTTGAAACATAATAAAAAGTATTGTCATTTATAATGCCAATAAATTAAACTCACGTAAATGCGAGACCCATTGCATTGCAAATGCTTGTTTCTACTTGCAGGTGAAGAATGAGGGGGATGGTACGTTGTAGCTGCAAGGCAGGGCACCTTGAATAGCCTGCCAGACTATAACTTACACTATTCCCGCTGCCTTATAGATTTTAAGACAGGTGCGTATCAGTGACAAAGGGAAAACCTGATGCATAAGAGGATTCTGCACAACGCAGCGTGTTCAATTGTAATAATGAAAATACAGAATGCCACCACCTGCTGTAAAATAGCCCTAAATGTGTGAATGAAACTATCCTGGAGTAACGTACAGGAAATATGCCTTTGGTGCATATTTTGTCCATTAAGCCCGTTCAGAGTGCTTGTATATTGTCGGGGTAGCGGCCAGTAAAATAATGATTTGCATAACCTTAAAGTTTGCTACAGTTGGAGACCTTACCCAGCAACACACTAATACTTACTGCAAACCTTACACATCTTAACGATATATTTACCACCACATTGCCTTTTGGTCAATAAGCCATTTTATTGGCCACTGTCCACCTCAGGGTAATAGCAAGTCCAGTTTTTGTTTATCCACATGCTTATTAGTAGCCTTAAAACATTCCAATTTAAATAACCCTCGTCTTGACAAAAAGGGAGCACAGACAAATTAAAAAGTGATGGCTCAGAAGCACACAATGCCCAGTGGAGAGGCCGGGTTACGATGCCTCTTGGTTTCGGTTTCTAACTCGCCTCCTAAATCACAATTGTTGTGAAAGTGATTCTGACGGCAAGCTTAAGGGACTACCCTCGACAGATAAAATGAAATTGGGTTGTTCACCTGCCTAGCTCTAGAAGAGTGTTCAATTCCAGCATAGTACGTGCAGTTGTAAAACTGAGATTTATAGTTCCGCAGTTAAAAAGCAACCACTGGACTACATCCAATTCTATTGTCTCCTTGCAAGTAGGCCAGTCAATATTCTACTGATGCGGTCACCCTGTATAGAACACGTTTCTAAGTTCCACCAATGTTTTCAAATTAGTATAAGTCCTGAGAAAGTTTCATGAACTTTCTCCTTTGGATTTTATGGCAGTATGTAGTTCCAGAGCAGTATCTATGAATACTGACCTTTTCCATTAGTGTTTCAGAATTTATGACTATTTTACCCCCAAGTGAATAACCGAGTTGTTCCTTCTGTAAACTTATTTCAAAAATAGCAACGAGCAGTCGTGAATTACTTCATGTGGTATACATACGGGAGCCAAACGCAGTATGACTCGATACTCATTAGCGATATGAGTAATCTATCCGAGTTACATTCTAAGATTACTTGTTTTAGAAAATATGTTTAATGAATTCAATCCAAAAATGTACCCAGCAACTCAGCCCATAGCTCCCTAACAAACGTCTTGTGTCTCCACGCGCCCTGCAAAGTCATTAGTAAGTTGCAGACACCGGAGGCCCCGCCCACACCTTCCCGCCATATTTAAATTTTACCAAAAGAAGTGCTCGTGCTGACCACCTATGACAAATGCAATTTGAACCCAAGCATTGGCATACCCAATAGGTCTCGCCTTTGGGACCTTATAAGTGTTTACCCATGCAACAGTGGCATAACTAAATACTTATAAGGTCCCAAAAGCGAGACCTATTGGCTATGCCAAGCGGCCGAGCGGCCGCGAAAGTGAAATTGATCGCGATCAAACATCAAAGCGGCCAAGATTAAAAAAAAAAGATGAAAATGTGCTGTTTGGTTATTGTCCACTGTTTAGATGAACAAATGAAAATTACCTTTACATTTTTCAAATGAGTATTTGAGCAGTTGTGCAATATAAATAAAAGAAACAAACTGAAAGTAAGGTTGTTGTATTATTGAGATGATTAATTTTTGTTATTACAGAGTTGTCTTATGAATTTTTTTTTCATTTTGCACTGCACGTTTTTTTTATTCTTGCAAAAAGTTAAATGTGAACATCAACTTTGAAACATTAATGAGCATATGGCAAATATTTGCACTTGCAGTGTCATTGGCATTGCGTTACTTACGGTTTACCAATTTTCTTTATACAATACACTGTGATAATTTCAATTATTCTTTGAAATTTGTATGTTGTAATAAATACTGCATTTTTTTTCAAGGCCTTTGTTAAAGTAAGTAAGTAAGTCGCGGTGCCACTGCACCTGCAGCACCATTGAAATCATGACCCTAGTGCATGCTAGATAACTGCACTTTGCCTGTTTTAAGAATGTGCGGTTGGTGCAGTTGGTTTTCTTCATATTATATAAAAACAAAAATACAGGAGGCTGTTTAAATTACTTCGGACAACTCAAACCATTTTTTAGCAATCAAGCTAAATACCATTCATAAAGCGAGCTAAATTAGGCAAAGTGTTTGCCTGTTTTAAGAATGTGCAGTTGGTGTTTTTTATATTATATAATAATAGGCTGCTTAATTACTTTGGATAACTCCAACCCTTTTTAGCAATCATTAAGCTAAAATACCATGCGTTAAAAGTTTGCAAATAAATATCAATGCATTTTACATCCACAGAAAGATAAATGGCAAAATTCTCACTATTAGGAAATAACTCCTGCTTTAGTTTACAGAGTATCACTCAATTACTGTAGTGAGGACATGGACACACCTGCGGACATTGCTAAATTAGCATAAGTTAGTGTATGCTCGGCTGCCATTTTGCCGCTTTTGCACGTTACTACATGCCACATTTCTCGTAAACACTTTGCTTGCTCGCTTTCACATGAGAACTGTCTGCATTTCACATATTTAGTTGAACACTCTGCACCTCGTCTGTACAGCGAGTTCAAGGTAAAAAAACAATAAGCTCTGTTGATTTGCTTTGGTTAGTGTCGCGTCCCTAGCTATAACATAGAGCACAGCTGCACACCTGGAAATCTGGTGCTTTTTAATATTGCCTTGCATGCATGTTAACACACTTGGAGAAACGCTTTCCAGGATAGAAGAGCTGTGCTCGTCCGGTGATGTAAATTCCTGCATCTGAACTCGGAGGTATGGGCTCCCGCTGACAAAGCCTGGAGGTCTTCTATAATTATAATAAAATAGCTTCTAGCACGGGGAGGGTGGCATGGAGCTATGGTCCTGTTTCCACCATCATTATAATATGATTTCCCCTTTTGTTCTATTTGGAATTGTAACAATGCTGATTTGTTTGATCTTATGCATATTGCTGCTATTATTGGCTCATGTACTGTATTATAGAGCACGTTAGTTAAAATAAACATTTTAAACTATTCCTTGTCTCTATTTACTCATGTTGTGGACAAGTACGAGAGTTTGAACGAAAGAGTGTTCTTGTTCCCACGTATCCTGAGAGGGACGGAGTAGCATGTTCTAGGATGTCTAATAATTGGTAGCTTCGCTGTAGCACGGAGAACGAATGAGACATTATAGCTAGTCGGATTGGGGTTCTGGTCACCGAGGTCTGTATTTTGGTATACCACTACACACTGAGGTCCTGGTTTCCTGCGCATAGTTCTGTGTATGTGCAGAATCCCTGCAACATGGCGCCCAACGTTTGGTCTGGTTCTTATTTACTATGCACTTTAGTAGTTCTTGTCCATGATACCCTCGCTTATGTTTTCCGGTAAACAGTGACGGCATAACGTACCTTTATTGATGTTTTTATAGGTTTTTGTTCAAGCTTGAAACATTAAATGGTTTTATAGTTCTGTTGAATTACTACCCTATTGCGCTGCCACGCATTAAGTTGTTCTTCTTTTCTACTCGATATGGCTGAGGTAGATATTGGGTCACATAGCTGCGGGGTGCTCCATCATCATTTGACTACTTTAGGAGTGCCCAACGCGGGTATCTCACTCATTGTTATGGTAGGGGCTGATCCAGCTTTCCACTTTGAGGTGTTTTAATTCTTGGGTTACCTTTCCGGCAGTGGATGGAGATAACTTGTTCCATACATACACTCCCACTGCAACACCTATAGCGTATCGGCCATATACGACTCTTGAGGTTCCAATTTCAGCATGGCAATACTGTATTTGGTTTAATGGCGCCCTATCCCACACCGTGACCCTGGTCCGGTTAGGCCCTTTATCGATTCCAGGGGGCACTTGCCAGTTTTGGCCGGGTACTCACCACATCCACTTTTATCTAGTAGTCGCTGTAGACGAGTTACGCGACTTACACACCTCCTTGATCGAGGTGCACAGGGCTCTAGTACAATACGTCTCACGCAATCTACAGGTGGGAGCACCTGGAGTTGCTGCGCAACCAGCTGGACCTGTAGGACTAACTATTAGTCTGGTTATGGTTAATTTGGTTATGTGCAAACATCCCCAGAATAAGGAAGATTTACCTTACTGGCTGGCAGAGAAATTTGACCAGCTGGAAGCAGTATTTCCAAATACAATTCCTGTGGGGAAACACAAGATTCTTACAATTAGTTTGCAGAAAAACTTAATAACCGAAGTAAAAGATTGTGAAAATTGGGGTAAAGTGTTTGTGGCGGTGTATGCAAAATGTTTTGGCACACCATCTATGACTGTGCTTCCCTCCGTGATTAAGCGTGTTCAGGATGAACACGGACCGGAGGCACCTGTGGAGTTAGGGATGATGTTGGTTAGAGTGTTTGACGTAGTTGCTGATCTGATCCTTGCTAATGTCAAGGGAGATGCGGTTAACTTTCAATTGTCTAATGCTTTGTGCCTTGTCCAGGATACGGAGAAACCCTGCGAATTACCAAAAATGATTGCAGAAGCTTATAGGACAATTGGGCGCAATTGTTTGGGTGTTAAGCGTTTCGCTAGAATACCAGCACAACAGCAAACATAGACGGCACAGTCTGCTAAAGACGACTGTCCAAACTTTCCTAAAAGGAATTGGAAGAATAAGAAACAGGGGAAGCAACAACAAGCACAAGGGTCGCGTACTTATGATTTGCGCGACCGCCCGAGAATTAGGTCTCCTGACAGGTTTCAGGTTCCTGATTAGCGTTCTCCTTGTTCTTCCCAGGCAACATCAGGTTCACAAGCCAGTGGAGGGGAGTGCCATGATCGTGGCAGAAGTCGAGGTGCCCCGCAAGGACGGGAGCAGCCTCGTCAGACTGAAAGCAAAGGGAAACAAAATAATTTTCCTCATCCGCAACTGCCTTTTCAGAAAAAGAAATTTGCCTCTTTAACAGCGAGATATGCCACAGACGGTGAGAACCTGGCTCCGGAACCTAACATGGGCAGTAATGCTGCTAGATAGTGCAGCGGAGGTTACAATAGTGCGGCAAGCACTGCGTCTATTTCTGGAGGCGACAGCAACTGAAACATTCATCACAGTTGAAATGGCTGACACCCGAGTGGCTCCCCCTGACAGACTATATGATATAGTTCTTCTAATTGAAGGTGACATACAACGTGTAATAAAAGGGATTTTTTTCTGGGAAAATCTGACTTCTTCGCATGACATACTTTTGGCGGAGAAAGATTGGCCACCACCTTTGGTTCTAGCCGCTCCCCAGGGTGAGAAGGTTATACTTCCCAGTTTTTCACATAACGTCTCCAAGGAGCAAGCAACGGCTTTTGCAGAAATCAGGTGGGCTGGGATAAAGATTCTCCCCCGCATGAGATACCATTACAGTCTACGCCACAGCCACAATCCCAATATCCACTCTGGCGGGAGGCAAAAGCTCCCATTGAGAATATTCTGGATCAACTAGAGTATCAAAGAGTAATTGAGTCATGTGTGTCACCGATGAATAATCCTCGATTTACAGTAGCAAAATCCGATGGGTCGTACTGCTCAGTGTTGGATTACCGACATTTGAACTCACATTGTCAGACTTGTGCGGTGCAGAATACCCACAGTTCTGCGTTAGTCGACAGTCTTGTTCATAAAAAATATAAAACTATACTTGACATTTCCAACGGCTTTTTCATGCACAATCTATCCTCTCATAGCATTCAATGGACAGCCTTCACAGCGGGCGGAAAACTAAAAATATTTACGCATTTGGCAATGCGCTACAAAAATAGACCTGGTGTTTTCGCCGCCCGTTTTGTCTCTTTGTTAGACAGCATAGACGAAGACGCATACTCGTACGTTGATGATATCTATCTAACAGACAACGAGATATGGCCACATCTTTGTCACGTGGATCGCATCATAGTGTTGTTTGCTGACCACGGTTACAAATTTAACTTTGCAAAATCACACATTGCAGAGTACACAGGTTGTTTTTGGGCTACAAGCTCAACAATGAAGGAAGAGGCTTGGCGCTTCACTTCTTGGAAAAATGTGCACGTTTGCGCCCTCCGACTACACTGAAAAAGTAACAGTCTTTGCTGTTTTTTTTTAATTTCGGTCGAACTTACATTCACGATTATGCCCAGCATATCAAGCCTTTGTATGCTTTGATACAACGACTTTTTCAAAAGCCTGCTGGCTTCCGGAACATTCTAGTATACTGCAATCTTTGCAGTCTGATCTTTTCGAATCAAATTTCTTGTTGACTCATGATAACCATACAAACCTGGTGATACGAATCTTCCTTGGCCATGTGGATTTCACTTACTTGACGTTTAGTGAAGGTGACACAGTACCTATTGCTTACAAATCACATTTGTACACTTCAGCAGAATTGCGGTTTTCCTCTTTTGAAAAAGTTTTGACAGCTGTCCAGATGGGGATCCTAAAGGAACGCGCACTGGCACAAGGGAAACAGATTTTAGTTGAAACACCATGTCCCGCTCTTGAAGCGGTGACAAAGGCAAGGGTACCAAACCGTAAGGCTTTGCATCCCCATTAGATACAATGGGACACATCGTTGACCTCTCCAGATGTCATGTTTATTTTTGACTCGTCATTGCGTACACAGGAGTTCTTGCAGTATGAATTTGTTCATCGTCCTCCTTTGTCAATCTGCCTCCTTGAGCAGTTCCAATGCATCATTTACACTGACGGTTCAGCGCAGCCGGCAACCGGGTCGGAGTACTCTTACTCGGCGGCCTGTGCTATAGTGGCAGGTACCATAGTGAACGGGGAGTTCACATCCAATGTTGTCCATACACAGGCACTAGGAGACTGTACAGCCCAATTAGCAGAGCTGCGCACTTTGGTACTAGCTCTGGAGTTTGCAGATCCAAATGTGTCTACTTTAATTGTAAGCGATTCATACTACTTTGTTCAGTCTTTCAGTGACAACTTATTCATTTGGTCTCAAAATTACTACCGTGATACTAAAGGCAGCGCAATCAAACATAAAATGCTTTGGGTTCGAGTCACAGATCTTAAAGATCATCTGCCTCTTCACATGTAATTCATACTCTTGGTCATCAGCATGTAGGAGTGCACACAGTTGGCAACAGTTTGGCAGATGGCAGAAGTAGCCACGTGTTCAGTTGCAGCAGTTACAAGATCCATGATTAAGATTGATAATGGCATTTAGGCAGCAATAGCTGCTACAGAGAAGGTTGATAATTACCCGCAGGGATTCCCTTCCAAATACCCACTCATTTAAGTCCAGATAATGTTCCATACGTGAGAATTAATGACGTTGGTGACAGGTTGATTCCCATCGCAGATCGCAGACCTTCACTGATAACAGCCGCACACGAAGGCATGGCTTTGGTGCATGCTGGGGTGTCTGCGACTGTTTCTATCTTGCAGCAGCGTTACTGGTGGCAGGCTTATATAAACAAACCTGTAATTACATACTTTCATGTGACATTTGGCAACAGATTAAGCCGTCTATGGCAACACGCCCACCACAAACACAGCTATGCATTTCTAATAAACCTTTCTGTTGTGTTTATTTAGATCACTGCGGCACTTTTTCTTCAGATACTGCCTATAAGTTCATCTTGGTTGCAGCTGATTCGTGCACACGCTTTCTATGGGTATGGCCACAACGCAATGCTGATGCCCGAACTGTCATCAGGGATTTGCATGTCTTTGTGGGAATTTTTGCATGTGGCACCTTCCATTCGGACCAGGGTCCAGCGTTCGCCTCTAAGGCGTTCAAGGATACCATGAGGTCTTTGAGGGTGCAGGTCAAATTTTCATCTCCATAAAGGCCTGAGGGCAATTTGGTTGTGTAGCGAATGAACCGTGACTTAAAGCAATCCTTGACAGCTAGGGTCATAGGGACTGGCAGAAACTGGTTCACCCATTTGTATAGCGTTCAGTGTGCACTAAATAATCTCCCTAGAAGACCTCTGGGTGGGTGGACCCCATACGAAATGCTCTTCGGCATGAAAATGTTTGTGCCAGACCTTGATGGTCTGGACATGGCGGCGTCAGCCGCATCCCCCGATGTAGATAATCATTCTGCTGTATTACAGAAACTACAAGAGACCCGTGACAGTCTTTTAAATGAACATTTACACTCACCCACTGATGCTGCACTGCAGATTCCGGTAGTCGGCTGGCTACCCAAAGTCGGACACCTGGTCCGAGAGAAGGTGGAGAACAAAAAAGAGTTTGGCCCCTCTTATCGTACCACCGCTTCCTGGTTGAAAAGACAACAGATACATCTCAGTGGACAATGTCAAGCTACAACATCTGTCCAATCCTGAATAGCATCACACCAGCGGTCTCTACAACAACTGTATCGAGAGATACAGGCTTACCCGCTACTAGCAACACGCAGGATGACACCGCCATTGAGCTGGACTCTGTTAACAGTCCTTTGCTGCTCCCGCCTGCTTCCACTCATAATGAAGAAACTGAATATGCTTATCCCACTACCGTGTCATTACCTGATTTGCAACCTGAGGCCATTGATGAATCACGTTTTTCCTTTGACTCACATTCCATATCATCAAAGGCCCCTCCAAATTTTCTATTTTTGGTGCCTGGTTTAAACGAACTTATTTGGTTCCATCTTGGACATACATCCGGTTGGTGCTCATTGCAATTTTTTTGTTCATGTCCATTGCCTTTGTGATATTTTATTTCCTTCTAATCAATGGTCACTACTAGGGGTGGGCGGAATTTGCGTAATCGCGTTACGCAAATCTCCGCGAAACGGTAAAAATCTCCGCGAACATGCAGAAATTCCGCGAACACGCGGAATTGCATGTTCGCAATACTTTTTTCCTGTTCGCGATCGCTGTTTGCATGCTCGGGGTGAAATATCTCGCGAACACGCATATTGAGAACGCGAACAAGCAAAAAATTTCGCGAAGTTGCGGAACGCAGATTTTTGGGCAATTTCGCGTCCTCCGCGGAACGCAAAATTACCCAAATTCCGCAAATTCCGCGAACGGAACGGAATTTACGCCCAGGCCTAGTCACTACCTTCCTGAACGCTTTGCAGTTAAACTGGTAGATGGAACTTTGGCTACGCACTCTTCTTCTCACTTAATGAAAAGAGACTAGACTTTTGTCAACATCACTGCCTGGCCAGTTATAGACGGCATAGTTTGGGATGCTGTAGATTTTAAAATCCATGGCCCTACAGAGATAATTAATGTGCCAAATGTGCTTCATGTTTCAAAGGGTGATGTAGTGAAACATAACATAAGGTCTGATCATTGGGACGTACAAGCCGTACAATCCTTGTTTTCAGATTTGAAATACTATGCCGCTTTTGATGCTGAAGATTTGTATTTGAATACTGCAAATTATGCAGATTTGTTTTGCTATCAGCACTATGGTCATCATTATCTGCATAAGGCTAACACATTTAGAAATGTTTTTGATTATATACAATGAGAATGGGAACATTGCCTGGCTCCTTTGGAAGGCAGCTCTAAAACGTTTTTGAAAAAATTCACATATTTTACCGATTTTGATAAATCAAACCCCAGGTCATTCTATTTTAAATTAAATGCTTCATCTAATTCTAAAGTAATTATTATATTCTATATCCTTTATTGATAAATTGTCAGTGGGTGGCTATGATCTGTGGAAATCCACAATTGATCTTAAATCAGTTTGGGGTTCAAAATCCTGGCAAGTGCGAGGCGCAGATGCGTTACACCACGCTTGCCTTATCCCGTAGCAGATTCTATTTTTAAATGAATCGATTTATCAAACAACTTGTTTTGGATTGGCAACTTCTAAGCAAATGAATGCCCCTGCTATTCCTGCTCTAGCTGCATATCAGAACTGGAACAATTGTACTAATTATTCCATGGCTGAATTACAATCACTTTTTAACAATTACACCTTTAATTTTTCTAGTTTGGACCCCCTAGGTTGGTTAGTTTGCCAAACTAGTTCAGATGCTTGTAAACTTCGTTTCCATGACAAGGCTCCTTGTTACACACAGGATAGGCCTGATCCTCATTTTGCTAACTCCCATTCAGTTACTACATATTCTGTTGGAAGGTTATGTCAAAATTGGTTGCAACGCTTGACTCTATCTGCAGTAAAACAACATTTGTCGTTATTATCATGTGACATTGATTTGACAGATTTTATAAAAGGACCTGCTAGTCCAAGGTCAAAAAGATTTATTTTTGCAGCTTACAATGAAATCTGGAAGCTATCCCAAATTGAAGCAGCTTCACGTTTAAGGGCAATTGATCAGGCTAATCTTGAAAAAGTGCTTGCTGTTGATGATAATAGTATTAACACACGTTCTTCCTGCATTTACACATTGGACAATATTGTTTCATCTGTTGTTGACATTGTGCAAGAGGATGTTTCTGTTTTGTATTATGGTCAAAATCAATTGCGTTCATTTATGCAATGTGCGTGGTCTTTACAGACTCTAAAGATGGGGAAAGTTCCATGGGATTACTTGAACGCCTCATCATTATTTTTGCCCTTTAACTTGACAACAAAACAGCAGTTTATGTCCATGAAAGATGCTACATATTCTCCTTTGCATATTGAAAAGTTAGATCCATTACCATTCTCTGTGGCAGAAACAGACTCAGCTGTCTGACTCATCCATGGGGTGATAAATCTACCATTTTCCTTGTTTAAATTTACCTCATGCATGAAACACTATCCAGGCCACTTCGAACCCTTAGGCAGTGCATTTCTACACGACGTTTGGTCATTACCATTCACATACAGATGCCTACGGCATGACAAAGCAGTATACCTAACTGGGGAATCTTGGGATACCGCGATAGGTCATTTTCTTGTTTGTAAGAACATCCAGTTGCATGGTGCCTGTAACCTTACTGCCCTGAATCTTGCATGTGTTTTGAAAGGTATACCCATGCGAGCTATTACACCCACTTTACTCTGCTTGCAAACTATAGTTATTTGGTTTTAAATAATGAAGAATGCTGCGGCATGCTGGCCAGCATCCATTACATTGTAACGGTTTCACAGCGTGTGGTTTGCTGTAAAAATGTGCCTTTCCCACCCCCGCACGGGAGGCTCGATAACTCGATTTGGCCTTCCATTCCGACCTTGAAGGCAGACTTCAACAAGTTGAGCAGAATAAGGGAGTTGTTATCCCAAAAAGAAGTTTGACTCATATCTGCCCATGAGACATTTGTCCTTCACGTGGATAACACCTGTACAGAAGTACAAGCCATTCTTAATACTGACCTCTAACTACATTTTGGTGCGTTGATTTACACTATCTTCAATGCTTCTAACACTATAGGCATTGCCCATTTTTTTAAAGCTGTGGGCTCTGGCCTTGTGACCTCTTTCCAAACTATATTTGGTGTGATACCAGCATTTATCAATTCTATTTTTTCCAGCGTCTTTGGTGGCTCGCCACTATTACTTGCCTTAGCCGCTGGGATTTTGCTGTTAACTTGCCTGCTACGAAATGGATGCTCTTCCTGTGGCCTTGCACAGTCATGACCAGCTGCATATGCTCCATAGCCGTATGCTTGAATGCTACGGTACTCTGCCCCTGGCCACACTCACCGTGGCTTATGGATTATCTTTTCGCTTTGCCTATTACACTTGCTTGCAACCTGTCTTCAACTGCTTGGATTGTTCCTTTCAATGGGCATTGGATCTTTGCCTCTCCAATACGGCATTTCCTCCACCTGATTTCGAACTGCTAATGAGTCCCTTAGTGGCCCATGAGCAAGAATGTTCCAGTGTTGGAATTATGGCCTGCGCAGCTGCGCTGAGAGTTCTGGTTGAATAGGATATCTGTGCAGCGGCACAGGATTTCCTACAACTGAGTTAAATCAAGTATCACTTAAGTTGTCCTTTGATGGTGCTTGGAGCACCCATTGTTGAGGAACATATATGTTCATTCACTCTGCTTGATTGGGTGGCATCACTTTTTTCTGATGATAACAATGACTTCCTCTTGGAGGCTATTGCAACCTATTGTTCATACACCTTGCTGGATTGACTCAGCCACCTTATCCTTGCTTGATGTATTTTTTATTTTTTGGGTGCCTTTTTGGACACAAACAATGTTTTTACTCTTTCTCTTCTCACATTCCCCCAAATCAGAGGTATCATTGATACAAATGCTCTTGAATCTTGCTAAGACTTGTGTGAAAGCTGTGTTCTCTTTAAGACCACTGTCCGATGAACTGACCAAGGGAAGGGTGTAGTGAGGATATGGACACACCTGCGGACATTGCTAAGTTAGCATAAGTTAGTATATGCTTGGCCGCCATTTTGACGCTTTTGCTCACGTTACTACAAGCCACATTTCTTGTAAACACTTTGCTTGCTCACTTTCACATGAGAACTGTTTGCATTTCACATATTTAGTTGAACACTCTGCTCCTCATCTGTACAGCATGTTCAAGGTCGAAAAACAATGAGCTCTGTTGATTTGCTTTGGTCAGTCTCGCGTCCTTAGCCATAACATAGAACACAGCTGCAAACCTGGAAATCTGGTGCTTTTAATATTGCCTTGCATGCATGTTAACACACTTGGAGAAACGCTTTCCAGGATAGAAGAGCTGTGCTCGTCTGGTGATGTAAATTCCTGCATCAGAACTCGGAGGTGTGGGATCCCCCTGAAAAAGCCTGGAGGTCTTCTATGATTATAATAAACTAGCTTATAGCACGGGGAGGGTGGCAAGGCGCTATAGTCCTGTTTCCATCATCAATATAATATGATTTCTCCTTTTGTTCTATATGGAATTGTAACAATGCTTATTTGTTTGATCTTATGTATATTGCTGCTAGTATTGGCTCATGTACTGCATTATAGCTCACGTTAGTTAAAATACACATTTTAAACTATTCCTTGACTCTATTTACTCATGTTGTGGACAAGTACAAGAGTTTGAATGAAAGAGTGTTCTTGTTCCCACGTATCCTGAGAGGGACGGAGTAGCATGTTCTAGGATGTCTAATCATTGGTAGATTCGCTGTAGCACGGAGAACGAATGAGACACTATAGCTAGTCGGATTGGGGTTCTGGGCACCGAGGTGGGTATTTTGGTACACTACTACACACTGAGGTCCTGGTTTCCTGTGCATAGTTCTGTGTATGTGCAGAATCCCTGCAACATTACCATGTTGCTTATTCATATCGCCAACGGAAAATACAGCAAAGAATATAACATGTTTTTGGTGCTAGAACAATACAATCTGCACAGTAAAGGCCAGTCTTACCACTTACCTGCTTACTAGGCTAAATGCTTGTTGTTAAAAAGTGGAAAACTCACATCAAAGAAGGAAAAAATTGTTTGTTTTAAATTTTAAATTATTCCAAAATAATAGATACCTTCCAAAAAAAGAACCACAGAACAAATCCAATACGGTCTTCAAACACGCTTTTTCACAAAGACAAGCTTTGACTAAATGCAACAACAATGCACAACAGGTGGAATTTTCGAATTCCCTTCTTCTGAAACTATACAGCCTCCTTTCTGGACAGTAGAAGGAACTGGCTGCATCACTTCATTCGAGTTTACGCTACATAATGCACCAGCAACAAACACATAACACAGAAACAAATCTATTTTATTAGCGGAACAATATCATAAAGAATGTGAACATTAGTTCCACCCACGAAATCAGAGATAAACAAGCACAATTTTAATGCATGCAACCAGGGGAAGATAGGTATTGGTAAACAGAAAGCGCTGTTCAGAGTTACCGTAAGAAAAAACTTCCACAACTTTTGGGTCCAGTGCCACTGCACCTGCTGCACCATTCAAATCATGACCCTATTACCTGCAATACAACTGCACGTGTACCTGCCTGTTAAGTTGTAAAATATAGCAAGAATCAGTGTTTAAGGAGGAGCCTAGAGCTTTTGGTCCTGGTGCTAATGCACTTGCTGCACTATTGAAATCATGAACCCAATACCTGCTAGATAACTACATTTATGACTAGCCTTTTTAGTAGTAAAATATATCAATATTTAGAGTTTAGAGGAGTTATGACAACTTTCGGTCCTGGTGCTACTGGACCTGCTACACCATTCAAATCATGACCCTATTGCTTGCAAGGTAACTACATTTTTGACTGCCTGTTTAGTAGTACATTATAGCAATATTACGTGTTTAGTGGTGTGCCTATAGAGTTGGTCCCGGTATCATTGCACCTGCTCTACCATTGTAATTATGACCCTAGTGCCTGCTAGAGAACTACACTTGTGACTGTCTGTTTTGCAGTGATATTTTGCAATAATGTGTGTTTAGTTGGGTCCCTAGAGCGTTTGGCCCTGGTGCCACTGCACCAGCTGCACCATTTAAATCAAGCCTCTTTTAACTGCAAGATAACTGCAATTGTGAGTGCCTGTTTAGTAGTAAAATGTAGCAATATTTGATGTTTAGAGGAGTTATGACAACATTTGACTCCGGTGCCACTGCATTTGCTGCACCATTCCAATTATTACCCTATTGTCTAAAAAGTAACTGCACTTGTCACTGCCTGTTTGATAGTAAAATATAGCAATATTAGTTTATTTAGAGGAGCTCCTAGAGCTTTTGGACCTGGTATAACTTCACCTGCTGCACCATTGAAATCATGACCCTAGTACCTACAAGGTAACTACACCTGTGACTTCCTGTTTAGTAGTTACATTTTGCAATATTTCATGTTTAGAGGAGCTGTGACAACTTTTGGACACAGTGCCACTGCACCTTCTACACCATTCAAATCATGAACCTAGTGCCTGCAAGATAACTGAATTTGTGTCACCTGTTTAGTAGAAAAATATAGCAATATTTGGTGTTTGAAGGAGTTATGCCACTGGACATGCACACCATTGAAATCATGACCCTATTGCCTGCAAGGTAACTGCACTTGAAACTGTCTGTTTAGTAGTTAAATATACTAAATTTAGGTGTTTAGTGGTGTGCCTAGAGCTGTTGATCCCGGTGTCACTGCACCTGCTGCACCATTGTAATCATGGTGTCTGGTAGATAAATGCACTTGTGACTTCTGTTTAGCAGTAACATTTAGCAATAATCTGTGTTTAGTGAAGGTCCCTAGGGCTTATGGCCCCGGTATCACTGCACCTGCTGCACCCAAGCCCTTTGTAACTGCAAGGTAAATGCAATTGTGACTGCCTGTTTAGTAGTAAAATATTTGCCCTGGGCACAGTTTATGGAGGTCTGCTACTTGGAACTCCGCAAAGTGCCGAAAAAACTCTGCTGCGCTCCGTAACGTTCCGCAAGTGGCGGAGTGTGGTAATTACGCCAATTTTTAGCATCAGGGGTTTGTCCTGCACTGTAAAATCAACACAAATGGCACCACACACAGTGCAAGAGGGCACTCCTTCTTCTGCCATTCAAGTAAATGTCCTACTCTATTGGCAGACTACTCAGCGCGAGCGGCAGATTGCTCAACGCGAGTGGTAGTGACATGCCGTGACTGCCCGCATTGCAAAATCTCGCTGGGAGGTGTTCTAGCATATCATTTTCCTTACTTGCGCTTGCCAACTTAATGTGGGCGAGCTGTGCAAGAGGAAAAACTCTGCTCTATGCCACTTCACACAGTTTTTCAGAACTCCATGCTTTATGCGGAGTGGGCAAAACTCTCAGCACTCCTCCGGCAAGGCGGATTTCACCACCCACCCCTATAAAGTGTAGCAATAATAGGTGTTTAGCGGAGGTCTGACAACTTTAGGGCCTGATGCCACTGCACCTGCTGTGCCATTCAAGACATGAACTTATTACCTGCAAGATAAGTACACTTGTGACTGCCTATTTAGTAGTAAACTATAGAAATATTTGCTGTTAAGAGGGATTGCTAGAGATTTGGGCCCAGGGGTAACTGCACCTGTTGAACCAATGAAATCATGACCCTAGTGCCTGCAAGGTAACTGCACTTGTGAAGGCCTATTTAATAGTTAAATATAGCATTATTTGGTGATTACAGAAGTTCAACTTCTGACAACTTTTGGACCCCGTGTGACTGGATCTGCTGCACCCTTTCAATTTGTACCCAATGTCCTGCAAGGCACCTGCACTTGTGACTGCCTGTTTAGTAGTAAAAGATAGCAATATTTGGGGCCATATGTAGGTAGCCTAATACCGGTCGGTAACGGCCGATTTTCGGTAAATATCCCGTTACCGACCGGTATTTAGGCTTTTGCTATGTAGGGGGAACATTTCAGGATTCGGTAATTTACCGAATCGGTAAAATTACCGAATCGGTAATTTTACCGATACGGTAAATACCGAATCCTGAAATGAGAAGTAGGTGACACTCAAATGAGTGATGTGTAGGGAAAATAATTCGGTATTTAGCACCAAATATATGTTGGTGCTAAATACCGAATTCATTGCAAAAAGCAATATTTTGCTGGACTAACAGTGCCATGTGGCAGACATACATGCCCTTAGGGCATGTATGTGCACCACATGTGCACACATGCAGGAATCAGGGGTGCAACAGGGTGTCAATGTGACACCCTGCCACCCTTGAATGGCCTCCAGGCCCATAGGAATCAATGGGAAGGTATGCCTCATTACCGAATCGGTAAATACCGATTCGGTAATTACCGAATTTCTCCGATTCGGTAATATTTACCGAATAATTACCTAAATACGAGTTACCACTTTTTAAATACCGAATCGGTAATGTTCGGTATTTAAGAAGTGGTAACTAGTATGCTACCTACATATGGCCCTAGGTGTCTAGTACCAAGCATAGAACTTTTGTTCCCGGTGTCACTGCACTTGCTCCACAATTGTAATTATGACCCTAGTGCCTGCTAGATAGCTGCACTAGTGACTGTCTGTTTAGTAGTAAAATGTAGCAACAAAATGAGTTTAGTTGGGTCCCTAGAGCTTTGGGCCCCGGTGCCACTGTACCTGCTACACCATTTAAATCCAGCCCCTTTCAACTGCAAAGTAACTGCAATTGTGACTGCCTGTTTGATAGTAAGGTTTTGCAATATTTGGTGTTTTAAGGAGTTCTGGCAACTTTTTTGCCTGATACCACTGCACCAGCTGCACCATTCAAATGAGGGCCCCAGTGCCACAAATATAACTACATTTGTGATTGCCTGTTTAGTAGTAAAATATAGCAATATTTGGTGTTTAAAGGAGTTGTGACAACTTTCAGCCCAAGTACCATTTCACTTGCTGCACCATTTCAATCACAACCCTATTGCCCGCAATGTAACTGCACTTGTAACTGCCTGTTTAGTAGTAAAATATATCAATATTAAGTGTGTATTGGTGTGCCTAGAGCTTTTTGTCCCGAGGTCACTGCACCTGCTGCACCATTGTAATCATGACCCTAGTGCCTGCTAGATAATTGTGCTTGTGACTGCCTGTTTAGTAGTAAAATTTGGCAATACTCTGTGTTTAGTGGAGTCCCTAGAGCGTTTTGACCTAGTGCCGCTGCACTTACTGCGCCATTTAAATAAAGCCCCTTTTAACTGCAAAGTAACTGCAATTGTGACCGCCTGTTTAGTAGCAAAATATAGCAATATTGTTTGTTTAGAGGGTAAGAAAACAAAATGTAAACAGTATACAGTATGCAGCATTAACCAAAAGAAAAAATGTTCGAACCACCAATGCGGGTGGAAATGAGTAGTTAGGCCACAGGAAACTGATAAGAGAGACACAGAATGGAGAATAGGTAACAATCAATAGAAACTTTGGAAAGTAAACCTGCAAGCATATGGACCAATAAAAGGTGAAGGCGGGATGGAAGTCCCTTTAAGATATCTTAAAGACAATAGATTTTACAAGCACAGCGCAAGTGATGTGCAGGCGAAACCTGAAAAGGTTTTATTTCTGAGAAGGGTTTCTGGCCCAGTGTCTCTACCTACCTGGCTCTAAACTGTAACCCCTGTCACACCGACCCTCTGGGCAGAGCAATGCAACTGCAAACTTTTTTAAAAGCTTCATTGTGCTGTGGGACATCACTTACTAAACCTACAGTAACTGGGCAGATACTTGCACAATTTGATTTAGCTTAAGAGTTTTCCATTTTTATAGTACACAGACTGACTTTCAAATTGTTGGCTCTTAACTATGGCCATACTTAGCACAGAATAGGCAGATAAATGGGTGAGCAGGCAGCAGGTAAGTAAAACATTTTGTATACGCACTACAGGTTTTCCCATGGCAGTGCAGCGCAGGTTAAAAGTAAATGATTTACTTTCCTAGAGTACCCAGTGTTGTAATGTCCTAGCTGATGTCAAATGACGATGGTTGCCATCTGACATCAGATAGAATGAACCCTGAGGTTCTGGCAGTGGCAGTTATGGTGGTCTTGCTGGCGTCTACATCTAGACAATAAAGTCTATTAATCTACATTGCTTGGGGTGTCGTCATTCTCAACACCCAGCTCCTCCAAGATCACTCATGTGACTTCTTATCGTCTGTTTACAACACAGGTATTGCAAAGAAAATAATGTTATTTTAAAAAATGTCTAACACCCTGCTTGGGCTGTTGTCTTTTGGTGGGCTGTGCAAAACATCGTAGTTGTATCAAATACACAGGTGAATTAATGTGTAGTGGCCTGGCCATGCTGCTCACGTGGCTTTGGGGCAAATCCATAGGTGCAGGATGTAGGCGTGTAGGTGTGCAATCAAGAACAGAAGAGGGTCCTTGAAGCGCTAAATGTAAGGAGAGGAAAGCAGGGAACAATCGAAAAATAACAACAGAGAACCTCTCCTTAACAATTAATTAGTGTACAGGTGATACATCCAACCTCAAAAATACATTGTCCCACAACAACATGGATAGTTCATTTATTTATTTATCAAAAATACCATCTTTTTTATATTTTAAAGATATATATAAAAATACATTAATTTTTTGACACTATCAATCTGTAACATGATTTAGACAGACTTAGAGACCCAAGAGCATGGTGAGAACATCTCAAAACCCAGTACAAGGCACACAACCAACAACAATACGCAACACGATCATACCCTTTCACAAAACCAAACTGGACACATCATATAGTAACATAATTCTTTACATAAATACATTAGAAAGGAGAAAGTGCCGATGCGCGTTTCGGAGTGGGGTAGACACCCACGGTTCCTTCGTCAGGGCGCAGCAGATAGGTGACTTATTTGGTGGTCAACCGACATCCAAACATCAAAGAAAACACATATGTTGCACGTGGTGCAAACGGCTCTTTTTAACAATAGTTGATAACTTTATCTAAAAACAATCTGTGGGAACAATGAAAACTAATGTAAGTATATGCATATTATACAGAACACATGGAGCAATGACACAAGAGCCCAAAAATATAGCCATACCCAAAATAGAATGCTTGATGTAAAAATAGTGGACTCAGTGGTGTATGAAAAATAAAGACATACAATAGTAATTAGAACCAGTACCACACCAGAGGGTAGTGTATCAAGAAAAAATGAAAACATGAGTGAAAAATGTTTGTTACAATGAATAAATAAACATAGCCAAAAACCTACAGAATTTCACGTGGCAGGAACTAGTGTAAAACAGCCCCAGCTGGAACCGCCCACGAAGATTATTGCTTTCCTCAAGGGAAGTATTGCCTAACAGGTGACACAATGGAAAAAACGGAAGATGTAAGGCACATGCAGTACTCCAAAATTGCCTGCTAAGTAAAAATGCAATCGGACCTAAACTGTCTGCTGTTCCTAAGATACAGTAGAACTACTCAACAAGAAGATATGGGTGCTGATTGATGCCGTAACAATACAAAAAACAAGGGTCCTAACTCAATAGTTACCACAACACAAAAATGTCATTCAGTTATATCTTTTCAAGTTTAGAGCTAAGAAAGATCATTTAGGGTAGCTCAGAATATTCAATATAGTATTCTAACATGAAGCAATGCAACATCCAGTACTTGATTCATCAATATTTATTTACAAAGAGAGTATAAATTGCATAATGTTCGGCGCATGGTTGCTCCAGAGGGAACGTGCATAAAAAGAGAGTGCTGAGAAGTGAATGTGTAGAGGCAGAAGATTAGGAAAACAATAAAACAATTATTAAAAACCTTTACAGAGTACACGGTTATAATTCACCGTAAAAGGTGTCCTGGTAACGTTTGAACATATCAACAAACAGTTTTGGATATTTCATACACAGAATTTAATTCATGTTGTAGCACTTTGGGGAATGGCGTATACCAGGCTTAACAACAAGGGGGTGTCGACGTTTCGACCCGTCTCAGGGTACAGAGGTATTTTGAGACCTTGACCGTGCGGGTCTTCTTCAAGACAACAGGGGGGGATTGGGGCAACCTGACGTAGTCCTCGACTTGGCTTCTGTGTCTGAAATAATGAGAAGGGGTGATGAGGATGTTGCATTGATGGTGCAATTAAACACCAGTCAGAGGGGGTGTAGGCTTACCTAATATGAATCCAGGTATGACTCTACCACAGATCGCGAGTCACAATAATTCAATTATCATGTATGCAGTCCTGTCTAGTTAATTCCACAGGCTGTCGAGCTGAAAGTAAGCAGAAGTGAAAATATTGAAGGTGCGGGTCAGCAATTAACTCGCTCTCCCTACAGTACCGGGGGCATAAAACTGATAGGTATCAACATTACCTGCAGTTGAAGAATCAATCAGTTGTGCAGTGTCTCGGGCCTTCTATTTAAGGGAAAAGAAAACGGAATTCATTTGGGCATCTCGTTTCCAGCCGCTGGGCGCGCTGTAAGGAAACAGAGTGGGGAGTATGAGTAAGTGATTCCCAACGGTGCAACCTGAATCACTGGAAAGGGTCCTCGCAAACTCTTACCTGCGTCCATATAGGTACGTGCTTCCCGTAGCGTCTCAACCGAGAGTGGCGGGAGCGCGTTAGGCTCTAAGTATATAGAGTCACCGGGCAACCGTTCACGTAGTGACGGTGCGTCGATGAATGTCACGGTGGAAAGACTCACCGGAGCCGTACAATTGTAGTTCAGTAAAGGTGTGCGGAAACATCCGTAATGAATAAGGACAGAGTGAGTGATAATATTCAATGTATGACTTAACCGTGAGTAGGTTAAAGCCCAATGCACAGTCGGGGATTAAGTTAGAATTATAGTTGCAAGGTGCGCCTTATAAGAAACTGAGGTCCCAGAACGCCATGGTACATGGGAGAAGGGGGGAGTACAATCTCGCGGTTTAGAAACAATTGTAAATACATAATCTCACAATAAATCAACAACAATATCTTATTTACATGTCATTACAATTAATGATTAAAAGGAACAATTAGACTGATAGTGACACGTACATATACTTATCAAACAAACATACAGTTAGAAAGTCCCTCGGCTGTCCATACATAGGGTTAGCTATCCAATGTTGATCAATTGTAACCATGAACAATAGAGGGGTACATCAATAAGTCATTATAATGAATGATTAGGAAGGATAAACAAATAAATTGAACAATTGGACTGATAATAACACGTCAAACAAACATACAATTAGACAGTCCATCGGCTGTCAATATATAGGTTTAGTTATCCATTGTTGACCAATTGTAACCATGAGCAGTATACCTGAATCAAGAACAGTCACAGACCCCATTAGCCATTGCTCATAATGGAGATCTGTCTATTAATCTCCTCCAGTTCATTCAATCCTCTGTTAATTGTATCTAAGGAATGTATCCATCTACACTCCCTTCTGTTTAGTATCATGCTGAAGTCCCCTCCCCTGGGATTGGGCTTGATCTTTTCAATAACCCACCATTTCAAGCTGTCTGCAGTGTGACCAAAACTCGTGTAATGGTCAACCAAGGGTGCTCCCACTGTTTTGCAGCGTATACGGCTACAATGCTGAAGGATGCGACATTTAACTTTTTTAGTCGTCTGTCCCACATACATGAAGTCACATGGGCAAACAATTGCATATATGACCCCTGAGGAGTTACAGTTACTGAAGCCCTTCAAAATGTTTACCTGTTCATTGTGCGTGAGTTCACTGATTTCCTTGGTCAAGGAACAGGCTTTACAGGATCCACACTTATGGTGTCCCACAATCGCCGGAATACCCCATAAGGTGGTCAGCATTCTGAGCCATGGGTAGTAGAGATTTAACCACGTGATCTCTCACATTTTTGCCTTTCTTGAAAGCATGCAAAGGCGTTGGTATGCTACCCAATTCATCCGACACTAAGTGCCAATGTTTATTCAATATCTTTTTGATGTCATTACTCTTTGTGCTGACGTTGTGACACACACCAGCCGTTCTGCCTTGGAGGTTTCCTTAGATTTAGGGATTAGAAGCAATTCCCTATGGTTATGCCATGCCCTTTTCCGAGCTTTTTTAAGAAGTCTAATAGGGTAGCCCCGATCAATCAAACCAGCAGATTCTTCAAAATAGTCTTCCTTTTTGGAACAATTCCTACGTAACCTCAGGAACTGTCCGAAAGGTAAGTTATCTCTGAGGTTACGAGGATGGTGGCTAGAATACCGTAGTAAAGTGTTCCTTTCACTACTTTTTCTATAAAGGCTAGTGTGGAGTTTGCCCTGCTCAGATTTTATAAGAATGTCAAGGAAACTGATGGTTTCTCTATTGAATTCAATAGTGAATTGTATGTCCCTCGAACATGTTTTGAGCCACTGATGGAACCTTTGAAGATCTTCAACATCACCACGCCAAATGATGAGCACGTCATCAATATAACGGCGCCATATTTCTATATTCTCCCTGTATGGGTTAAGATCGCTAAGGACATATTGCTGTTCATAATGGTTCATATAAATAATAGCCAAGTTAGGAGCAAAGCTAGCCCCCATCGCTACGCCTTTGGTTTGATTGAAAAACTGTCCCTGAAAATTAAAGTAGTTCCTGGTCATGGCAATCTCGAGAAGTTTTATGATGAATTCTGTGGGAACTGGATGGGGTGCAGGTCTGGTGTTGAGAGCCTGTTCCATACACTTTAGTGCCAGAAGTTGCGGAATGTTGGTGTACAGGGCAGTTATGTCCATCGTCACAAGCACTTGGGTGTTGGAATCAAAGGGATAATCATCCACTAGTTGGATAGTCTGCATGGAATCCCTTAGGTAAGTGGCAGTGTTCTCTGCTAAAGGTTTTAGAAAAACATTAATGTATTTACACAGAGGCTCTAGAATAGAACCACAGCCGGAGACAATTGGTCTCCCCGGAGGGTCTTTCATGCGTTTGTGTATTTTTGGGAGGGTGTAGATTGTGGGTAGTCTCGGATGTTTCTTGTTTAGATATTCATACTCCAATTTGTTCAAAAAACCTTCTCCCAGAGCACCTTTTGTCACTTTATTTATCAGCTTGCCCAAGTCCTGTGTCGGGTCTTTATTGAGCCTAGAGTAATTACCTTCAACAGCTAGTTGTGAGAGGATCTCTTTCTTATAATCCTCTGTGTTTTGCAACACAATGGCACCCCCCTTGTCAGCGGTTTTGATTACAATGTTGCCATTCACCTTCAAGGATTCTAGGGCGTCTCGTTCCTCTCTGGTTATGTTATATCTAACATATTGGCGTTTCGATAATACCTTCTCAACGTCCCTCATCACCACTTGCTCATACGCCATATGCGATTGATGCCGTAAGGCAGAAATAGCTGTGCGTAGTGGGTTCTCTAGAATCAAAAGCCCCTAGTTATTCTCAGCTCATCATGCTATCTAATATGTTGACCCCCAAACAATATGCGGTATAGCAGACAGATGCTATGGGTATGGGGGGTGATGTCCCGGAACCATTGTCTATTGGCTCATACCAGAGATATGGCCTCTCGCCGCCACTAGTTCAACATGAATGGTGGGCAAAAACGTAAAACCAAGGGCCAATGAAAATTTCTGTAGAGGAGATACACGTAATCAAATTAGTACTCAATCAACTTTAAAAAGACAATTGTACTCATGCGCTACCTCTACAAGCCGGTTCTATAAGACCTACCGATCATAGGATATCCAAAATGAGGTATCGCAATTCAATATGTCTTTAGCACCACCCAGTGGCTTAATTCATGGCTCTTGTGAGAAGGCGGCCTAATATATGCTGTCCACTAGTTCTAGTGGGCACCTTGTATCAGTCCAAACAACCCCTTATGGTGAATAGGTTAAAGACAACCTTTATTGAAAACTATCCTAGTGGTAGCTATGGAGAACAGCCTTCAGGCTAAGTCTTGAAGGAATCTAAAGCAGCTTGTTTTACCAGTCTATAATTTCTTGAATGATCAAATGAAAGGACAACCACACCAGGTATATATTCAAAATATATGTATTTAAGATAAAACACACCCCTCTAGTCTCTTTATGAGACTGGAGTTCGAAGTACTTAATTTACAAGTTAGCAATCAACAGTAATAGCACAAATACACGTTTGGGCCCTAGGGGCGTACCAAACCATATACCAATAAAGTGGTATAAGAACCACGACTGAACTAGACACAAGGTCTAGAGCCTGTAGAATCGCTGGGGCCCCAAGGAACCACCCAAGGTAGTGACACAGGGGACCCACGGGGACTGTATGCAGTGTGTAAACACAACGGCGGGTTCCCGTTAGCTTCTATGGGCAATGTCGCGGTTGGAACTTTAAAGATTAGGGACACTTAGAATCGAGTCAGGACCAAATCCTTTGGGACTTAAGAAGTTCTAGGGCTAGCACCCATGGGAGCACTGGAGTACTTGAGTTGCCTCACCCAGGGATGCTGGGTGCATAGGTGTCTTTCGGTGTTGGGTCGCGTTGTCGATTACAATGGAAGCTGGCGAAGAACTGCTGCTGCCGTGAAGAGGAGAAGTGTCCAAAGAGATCCAAACCTGGATCTAGGATGGAAGGAACCTTAAATCAGAGGGGACAGAGTCTGGGTCACTAGCCAGTGACCGAGGGCAGGATGGACCAATGCCCACAGATGTTGGGTGCTTCAGGTGAGTTGATGGGTGTTTTGACTCTTCAGCCACGAGGTCCAGGAGGCATCAATGAAGTCCATGAGACGGATTTGAGCTGTCCCACAAAGTCTGTCGAGTGCTGTGGTGTCGGCGATCAGATTGGACCCAACAAGCCTTGGCAACGGCAAGTCTCGTGGAAAGAGAAGAAGGACATCGGTGCAGACCAGCAAGGTCTGAGGGACTCACCCAGTGAAGGTAAGTCAGGGCACGTCTGGAGCAACCAAGGAAGCCCAAGCAGAAGAGGAGTTGCCTTCATGGGGACCCAGTAGCCAACAGGCGATGAGATCACAAAGGAGCCTCAAGCGGTCGCACTGGAACCTGGCCCACGGGTCACTCGTGGAGTGGAGGCCAGAGATCTTTGGTGCAGTCAGTGCTCAAGGCTGGGGCTACTTGGAACCCAAAGCGGAACTTCAAGGATAAACAGGAAGTTGATGTACCAGCAATAGTACATGGAGCCCAGGGGTCACGGTTCCTCGTCACCCACGAACGCCACGGGCCTCAGCTTTGCTGTGGACTCAAGGTAGTCTCGGGGAAGTCAGGGAATCCACCTCTGATGATGCAGAGACTTCGACGTCCAGCGGGAGCTTCAGAATTGCAGACCAGACAGTTGCTTTTTTGGTGCCTGCCAAGCAGGGGAGTCACTCCTTGACCCCAAGGGAAATTTCTTCCATCTTCTAGTCGAAGTAGAAAGTCGAAGGTCCAGGATATATGTCGCAAGGACTGGGTTCCGATACTTATACAAACTATGGGAGGGTTTGGAAAGAGGGGTGGTTACACCCATTTCCTTTGTCCATCTTCGCACCAGCAACCGGTTTGAACTGGACTATACACAGGGACACCAAGTGTGCCCCCAGTGCAGGACTTCAAAGCACCAGAGAGTGCTCCCGCCCAGCCCCAATACACATCTGCCTGTCTGGGGAGGTGGTTACACCTCCCTGCGACAGGAAACCTATTGTCCAGGCCTCCTCTGCCAGAGTTTCGGTCAGCAGCAGGAGGCCAGACCCGTGTCTGTGGCAGAGGCATCCATTTTGTGATGCCAGGTCTCTAGAAAGTCCTACCGGGTTAGACCAGTGTGAACATGTCTCTCCCTCTAGAAGGGTGGAATGCTACCCCCGCCGCCAGAACTGGCAGGGGGGTAGTATTCCAAAGCATTTGACACCAAACACGACATGTTTCCGTGGAGCCATCCCAAATGTTAGCATTTACCGAAAGGTTATAATGCACTTAAGAGTATATGGTCAGGCTGCACCACAAACAGCATCAGAGGAGATACTCCGAACGCTGCAGAGGGGCTCTGCTCATGCAGGGGCACCCTCTCACATAAAAACCAAACACTCTGCCTTCAGGATTGTTAAGGCCTGCCATAGGAGTGACTTATAGGTTTTATATGTGTGTGCAATGGTAGCGATATAGGTAGCCTATACCACTGTAAGGGGTGCAAGCACACCCTTACCCAGGCTGCAGTAGCCGACCTGTGGTGCCATTTTGGAGTGCTTGCCAGGGGTGGCATAACACATGCTTCAGCCCCTGGTAGGCCTCTGAGGTACCTATGCCCTAGGTACATAGTATACCGTATACTAGGGGCTTATAAGGCACTCCAGAATCCAATTAGATATGTACCTAATGTACATGCAAACCATTTTAGAGCGGAAGCAGCTAGGCTGTGGTCCTGATTAGCAGGGCCACAGCCAGACTAAGGTCGAAACACAGTAAAACACCAGCAAAAAGTGGGGGTACCCATGTGAAGCAGATTCTACTCTCCTACAGCTCTCAGGTGAAATAGAGGAAAAAATAAGTTGAAAAGAGTACCGCTATGAAGGATAAAAATACCGCAAAACAGGGCTAGGCCCCTGTAGTGATCGTCCGATCACCAGTCTAGTGTTTTGCCTGTTGTTAGCCCACACTAAACACCCACCCACCACAGGCGTCACCAGTCAGGTGACCCTGAGAATAAAAGGGGCCGAGCGCACGTGCTCGTGGCCAATTACCTAACCCATACTCCTGTGTCCGTGTCCATCATTTTGGCTGCATGTGAGCCTAAGGCACAAACACGACATTGGCGACGAGCGGGCTAATTCCGCGTGTGCAGCCGCTTTCTTTCGCAGGTGGTGAGGGGGAGAGTGTTGCCCGTGGCGAGGGCACCCCCTGGAGAAGGCGGGGAAGCGCCTGATCGCCCCCCGGGAGTGTGAAGAGCCCCGGGTGTGAGAAGTGCTCTGGAGCCCACCCCGCACCGAAATGAAGACCCGTGGGGGAGTGTGAAGTACCCCGGGGTGGAGGTGAGGAGGTCGGGAACCCACCCTGATCCTTAAGTGCCTGCAGTTGACTTCACCTTCCCCCCCCCCCTGGCGACCAAGCGCCAGACGCGTCTAGCCACCGGAGGGCGTGAGAAGAGGCCGAGCGGGAGCCCACCCCGCATCGGAAGAGCCTGCTGCATGAGTCCGGTGAAGTAAGGCCTGGAAGGGCAGAAGTAATGGTATGCGGGGCCGGACTGCCAGGTGCCAGTAAGCAGCCCCGGGTGCAGTGCAAACACCCCCCCACCCCGCACAGCGTGTGAGGAGAGAAGCGGTGGGGTGAAGCAAGGAAAAGAAAGACAATGTGTGTGACCGTAACGAGCGGTGAGCGGAAGGGCCGCTGAGCAGCGTGGACCCTGCTCACCATGGAAAACTACGGGGGTGGAGAAGGAGCCCTACTGCGGTGTCCGATCACCCGGGCGTGTCCTGGGAGGCAGTTGTGACTGTGGGGTGGCACATGAGAGCCTTCGGCGACGTGTGGGAAAGGAAGCAGCTGCTGAGTCAGTGTCCCGTCCGCAGGAGGCGAGCGCGCCTGTTCGGCTGGAACCAAACGAATTAGGCCGTGGTATCAGGTTGCGAGGTCCCGGTGCAGCCAAGGGACATGAGTATTAAGGAAAGTGGCAGGCATGGCCGCACGATCAAAGAGGCAGGAAAGCGAGGCCCGCAGTGTGGGTGAAGCTGCTGGGTGCCGGTCGAAGCGCTGCAGACGTGAAAATAATTGCAGCAAAGTTAGATCGGGTGTGCACCAGCAGGAGTTTAAGGCAGCCCGTCTTAAAATCACATGGGGAGAAGTAATAAGGAAGGCACCTACCTTGATGCGAGTGCCTGTAATGTGTGGGGACAGCGATGAGGAGCAGGTGTGGTCACAGACAATCCGAGTGCCAACACAATCAGAAAAGAGAGACAGCGCAAGGGCCCCAGCATGTTGCAAAGCTGCTAGATTGTGAAAATAAATACAACACTGCCATCTAGTGGCCTGGAGGCAGCAGTGCTCCAAAAGACAATAAGCAGTAAAGCTCACACGATGTTCAGAGACAGTTCCTGGCTACTGTGACCCCCAGAGAGGGGTTGACTGAGGAAGAGCCACCCTGCTGGAAAGTGTTTTCTCCATGGACAAAGGGTGAAGGAAAAAGCATGAAAACCAGAACGGAGAGAGAGGCAGAAGGGTCTGTGACTGAATGCTAGCTGGAGGAGAAGGGGCAACCCTAAATGCTTGGTGGACCCTCTGCCTAGGCAACTCACCGGACACCAGGAGGGACACTGAAGTAGGGGTGGGCGGAATTTGCGGAATTAACCTTCGCAAATTATCGCGAGAATGTTTAAAATTATCGCAAACAAGCAGAAATATCGCGAAGATGCGGAAGTTTTTTTCCGGCATGTTCGCGAGATTTTCTGCATGGTTGCGGGTCGCCAACTTACCCATGTGGTTGCTTGCGGGCGCGGCCATCTTGTTTTGAGTTGTTCTCGCGGTGCATGATCGCGAGAAGAAAGACGTGATCGCGCGACGCATGACGTCACTGCGGGCGCGAACTGTCGCGAGACAGCGCAAATGGCTAAAAACAATACAACATCTCATGGAGAACGCGACCGGATCAAGAAAACTTGTCGGCGAACGCAGGGATTCAGGTAAGGCGATCGCGCGCGCGCGAGAATGTATCATTTTACAGCGCGAGCAAGAAACAAATTATCGCCAAGCTGCGGAAACCGGAATTTTTGACATTTTCGCGCTCTCCGCGGAACGCAAAAATGTCAAATTATCGCAATTTCCGCGAACGGAACGAAATTTTTGCCCAGGCCTACACTGAAGCACCAAGACGACGCACTTGGCGAGGTAGATCCAGGGTGTTCAAGGAAAGTGAATGCAGCAGAGCACAAAGGCGCCAGGTGAAAGACAAAAGCAGCTCTGGGATAGCTGCCTCACAGAAAAGCACATACTTGGAAAGTGAAACTGCCTGAGCTGGAGTGGCAAACATCTACAAGTGAGCCTGCAAAGGATCCTCCAAAGGACCAACTGCCAAGGGTGCGCAATGTGTGGTAACGCCTACTGGCCAGGGGCGTTCGCCACAGGAGTGAAAACAGCAAGGCGCAAAGCACTTGGATGGTAAAGTGCGAATAGATAGATCCAGGCAGCGAGTCTCTAAAGGCAAGCGAAGGGCGCAGTCAGAAGCACACCGAAGCAAGGTGACTGCGGAGACAAGGAGGGGAAGTGGTTGACCACGAGAAGCACGAAGACCCAGATGATGGTTGCCAGGAGGGAGAAGCCGACCAACCAGATGGTCGCAAGGAAGAAGCCGACCAACCAGATGGTCGCAAGGAAGAAACCGACCAACCAAATGGTCGCAAAGGAGAAGCCGACCAACCAGATGGTCGCAAGGAAGAAGCCGACCAACCAGATGGTCGCAAGGAAGAAGCCGACCAACCAGATGGTCACAAGGAAGGAGCCGACCAACCAGATGGTCGCAAGGAGGACGCCGACCAGCCAGATGATCGCAAGGATGACGCCAACCAGCTAGATGGTCGCAAGGAAGACGCCGACCAGCCAGTTGGTTGCAAGGTAGAAGCTGACTCCCCAGATGGTCGCAAGGAGGGTGCCGACCTACAAGAGGTCAGAATGGGAGTGAAGAGGAAGACCGAGGGGACGTCGATGAAGAGGACCCCAGGAGAGGTCTGCGAAGAGGACCAGAAAGAGACGGACGAGAGGTCCAACAACATCACTTTGAAATCAGAAGTAATCGTGAGAAAGAAGGTCGCGACGACCGGTCCAGTCACAGAGTGAAAAGAAGACAGTGTCCTAGAGCGGGGACAAGACCAGAGGGAAATGTGTAGAGTGCACGCTACACGGAGAAGCCTGGTAAGGACGAGCAAGAAAGCGAGAAGACCGGACCGCGTTGCAAAGAAAGGAAAAGGAAGACAGATCCTGAGTGGCACGACGCCACAACGAAGGAAGGAGAGAAGAGGAAAGAGGTGTGCGTGACAGATCAACACAACACACACCAGAAGGGGAATACCCGAAGAGGAAAGTGAGAAGGTGCATGGACATCCGGACTCAGTACCTGGGAAACATCACTGGGAGTACACGTCTAGCTGCAAACCCGAAGGTCACCCGGGGACGACTGAGGCGAGCAAGCCGGTCCATTGGTAACAACCACCTTTGGGATGGAACGGAAACAAGACCGTGGATATCAAAGGGGCAGAGGCCTCAGGGACACTGGTGGCAGCGGGTCCCAAAATGAGAGATGGACTGTTGATGGACTGTTGAAGCTTGCTCTGGAGATCCTGGGAGAACAGAGGTAGCGCGCGAAGGACCAATTGCCAACAGCACCTTTTTCAGGTGGAGCTTCGGACAAGGAGAGAGGACCTGTAGCGACTCCTCCAACGCGGTTGGAGCGACAAGGCGGCAGTCCACCGGTCCAGTGCAAGCCTGGCAACAAAGGGCCTCTGGGTCGTCCAGTGAAAGGGGACACCCACGAGAGGGGGGTATCCGTGAGAGGGATATCCTGCAACGGTGAATCCTGTTAGAAGACAACTACCTGTTGGAGTAAACACCTCTACCAGGACCATACAGCGGAAAGTAAAACACCAATGGTCCACCATCATTCCATCTACACTTTCACTGACGGCAGTACAAGAAGGAGACTGTAAAGCGTACTTCCACGTTGCAAGTCCAAATGAACACATTCGCAGGGCACCCGGACATCGTGCCAAGGAGACAAAGTAGTCCCGGCTGCAAGAATACCATCGCCGGCAGTTTGGCCATCCGTGAAGAGACTACGTGGAAGTCATTATCACTGACTTATATTTTATTTGTAATTTGTGTTCTCTCCCACCGTTTCGGACTCTTCTTTGGTTTGACTTTTATTAAAGTTTGGGAGGGATGTAGTGTTCGTCCGATCACCAGTCTAGTGTTTTGCCTGTTGTTAGCCCACACTAAACACCCACCCACCACAGGCGTCACCAGTCAGGTGACCCTGAGAATAAAAGGTGCCGAGCGCACGTGCTCGTGGCCAATTACCTAACACGTACTCCTGTGTCCGTGTCCATCATTTTGTCTGCATGTGGGCCTAAGGCCCAAACACCACAGCCCCCACTAGTAAGATAGAATGTTGCTTACATAGTCCATGCTTATGGGGGCACGGTGGAGTTTACAGGAAGAATTAGACTTTGGCACAAAAACGCACGTTGTGACTGATATCACAGATACTGAAACAGAAAGGAACACAGTCACATAAGTCCAGCGTATGTTAAAATTGGTAAAAATGCTACTACCAGCCCCCTGGTTTGACAGCCATGCCGCACTAACCTGAGGAATGATGTCTGTTCCACGTGCCCAATCGGGCTCCTTCTCCGCACGGGACGGGTGCAATAGTAAACAGTACCATAGTTAAATATCCTGTGTCAGACGGCTACCCAATTAGTGACGTGCTGTACGTCATGCATGATAAGCGTCCTTACTACTATGGAATTGGCTATATCTGCCCTTGTGATCTAAAAGGGTTTACTCGGGCGTGGCATACGCAATGTGCGTCACAAATAGACCTCCTTCCCAGACGCAAGATAAACTAGATAAGCCCTTGTCGTCTAAACGGAAATAATGGGGCGCCATCTTGGAATTGTAGATTAGTAGATAGGGAACCCCTAACGATAGACATAAAGGACACATCTAAGCAATGTAATACCAGCTGCTACATTAAATAGAAGGGAGCAACTAGTAAATTAGGATGAAAGGGACGAAACATTTGAAAATGGAAACATAAATAAGAATGAATAAAATACAGATAAGGGAACTAGCCCTAATAAAAACAAGCATTGGCATTGCCAATAGGTCTCGCCTTTGGGACCTTATAAGTGTTTAGCCATGCAACAGTTGCATAGCTAAATACTTATAAGGTCCCAAAAGCGAGACCTAATTTCTATGCAAAGCGGCCGTGCGGCCGTGAAAGTGAAAGTAATAGCGGTACAGCGTGGCGCGCGCGCCCACGCACATGCACTGTAGCTCTAGGCTGGCCTGGAAGCACTTTTTGGAGCCCTCTCAATAAGTCTTGCCAGACCAGCGCATGCGTTGGGTCAGGCGAGACCTAAAAATACAAGACAGAACTCAATGGAAAGAGGTCACTCACTAGCGACGCCACATGGCTTAGACAAATATATGCACCCAAGCTGAATATCTAAATGGATGGAGACAAATCTCTAGAAAACAGTTATGCGTAGAATAGCCACAGAGGAATACCCCACAGTATGGAGTATGTGCTGGGATGCAATAAAGCGTGGTGATAGCATAGGGAAATAGGCTGTAAGGCCTATGCTTTCTCAGTAGGGCATTCTCCCAAGGCAGATGCTCGTTCAATCCTGTGACTGTTGTTTGGAGAGTGAATATCCAAAATACCTCCCTTTTTTTTTTCTCAGGGCATCGATTTTGTTATCCTTGGGATTATGTACTTTCTCAAGAATAATCCATCTAAGGTCAGACTCTAAGTGTTGGTCTTCATACCAGTGTTCCACAAGGGGTGCTCCTCGCTGCTTATTTCTAATCGAGTATTTGTGTTCACAGAATCTGATTCTGAACTCTCTGCTGGTCTCTCCTACATAACCGTTATTGCATGGGCAGAGTAATAAATATACAACATTAGCAGACCTGCAATTCGTCATTTCATTGAAATGAAATTTCCTTTTCCCCCATTCCAGTTCTGCAGATACAATAACAGAGCCACAAACATGGCAATTGCCACATTTGGGAGTACCGGTAACGGGACAATTACCAGTAATAGATTTCTGGATGAATTGTCTGATAGTGTCAAAGTGGGATATAACTAGGGAATTGCGGAGATTTCTGTTTCTGCGAAACGCAAATAATGGTTTGGGCATGGGCTTAGTTTGTTCTCCTGCGTTCAAGATATACCACTGTGAGCAGATGATTTGGCGTAATTTGTTATCAAAATTGGAATGGCGAGTAACACATACCAATTTAGAGTCTTCTGGGCTGGGCTTGTCTTGAAATAGGGTATCCCTGTTATAATATTTGGCCCACTTGTACACCTCTCTAATTATTCTATGTGGATATCCACGGTTAGGGAGTTTGCTCCTCAATTGTTCGGTATGTATTTCAAAGTTCCTAATGTTGGTACAGTTCCTACGTAGCCTTAAAAACTGGCTGAATGGTATACTGTCTTTTTGGCTACGGGGAGGGAAACTTTCACTTTGTAAGATTGTATTCTTCGCTATGGGTTTGGTGTACAGTGATACCTCAATTATTCCTTCAATTACATGAATTCAAATATCCAGGAATTCTATATTTTCTCTACTTATGTTTGGACTAAATTTGAGATGGGCATCACATAAGTTGAGCCAAAGAATGAATTCAGTAAGTTGTTCCTCAGGGCCACTCCAAATAAAAAAGAAGTTGTCAATAAATCGGTGCCAATGGTGGATGTTTTCATAAAACGGGGCAATCTTCTTAAAAATACACCATTCTTCAAACGCCCCCATGTAGATATTGGCGACATTCGGGGCGCAGGACACGCCCATACTCACACCCTGAACTTGTTTAAAAATGAGCTTATTGAATTCAAAATAGTTTTCCTGTAATACCATGGCTAAGCATTCAAGGATAAATAGTTTATCATCCTGGCTGTTACTCTTCTCTAGAGCGCTTTTGACTGCTTTTAGGGCACCCCTTTGGGGGATGTTAGTGTAAAGCGCCGCTATGTCCATAGAGACCAAAAAATCAATATGAGGATTAAATGCCAATCCTTCAATTTTCCCAATCAGGTGGCCGGTATCTTTGATAAAGGCTAGAAGTTCGCTAACCAATGGTTTTAGGAACCTGTCGACATATTTCGACAATGGTTCCATAATCGATCCAATGGTAGATGCAATGGGTCTGAAGGGTGGCCTGATGGTATCTTTATGCGTCTTGGGCACACCATACGGTATCGGGATGTTGAAATAAGGCCTATTTAGGTATTCAAACTCCTGGAGACAAATCGAGCCTCCGTCTAGGGCTCTCTGTGTCATGAGCAAGATGTCATCTTTAATTCTTTTGCTGGGGTAAGAATTAACTCTAAGGTAGTGTTCTGGGACACTCAACATGTCTAAGATTTGTTCCTTATAGTCACTGCTATTAAGAACCACAATACCACCCCCCTTATCACTGGGTTTAAAAGTGATTTCCTTGTTTGATGATAGTTCTTTCAACGCCATGTTTTCCCCATAGTTAAGGGTATACATGGGTTTGGGCACAAATATCGTCAAATTCTGTATCTTGGTATACACTGTCTTTTCGAAGATGCCTACTTCTGCTCCCACTTCATCCAAAGTAGGAGTAAAAGTAGAGTCAGGACGTAATCCCGTCCTATTAATGATCTGGGATGGCTATGGTGTTGAAAGAATTTTTTCAGGCGGATTTTTCTAAAGAAAGACTGTATGTCCCGATTCAGCTCAAATTTATTGAGCATGGTACTGGGACAAAAGATAATCCACGTGATATGAAGTTCAAAGTATGGTCATTCAATTCGGACCGAGATACGTTGAAGATAGGTATGAGCTCCATATGTGTGGGGGTCATAATTCCCTCCAATACTGATTTCTTCTTGTTTGCAGGTATTGGTGGTGATTCTCTGAGTGTTGGTGTTGACTCTCTAGGTGCCGATATTGACCCCTCCCTTGGGTTCTGTATCTGACTTGCAGTATCCCCCGACGGTTCCCCAAAAAACGATTACCTCTGTTATGGCCCTCAAAGGGTACTCTTCTATTGCTAGAAATGCCTGCCGAGCTAGGTCGATCCTCACCCTCTGAGTCCGAGGTGTCAGAGAACGTAAGAAATTTTTTATTGGACCAATGTTGGTAGTCCCCTTGATATGTATAATCCCTTGGTGTATTGTAATATTCAGCCCCTAGGTAGGGATATACCTTTGCCTCAGAAAAATAGCGTATATCATTTCTGAGTTTCTGAGTTTTCTTTTTTACAAGGTAGTCACTAAAGGAGTTTAATTTCAGATTCACCTCCTCTAATTTTGTCTTTCCTTCGTCCAAAGGGTTGTTCTTCTTAAGAGTAGGTGTGCTACAGCAACCCCAAATTAACCCTGTTGGAGTTCAGAGGTAGAATGTCCAATAAAGACACCTTTAAATGTATTTTTTATCTTGTCACATTTGCTGTGTTGAAAGACTAAGGTCAAAAGTACGGCTGTTTTCTGACAAATTGCTATCTATTCTTTTAAAAGGAGGTTGATGTTTTCCTTTTCTGATTGCAAAGTTAGAGGAGTTTGTAAAGTGGATTCTTCTGGATACAGTGAGCGTGAAAGGAAAGGCTATAAGGTGTCATTTATTTCACACGACAACAGTCAAATAACTCTTAATGAATTGTGAGCTGACAAAAAGACTTTAATAGGATCAAAACAAAATAATACACTTAGTGAGGCACAAATGAAATATTCTCCTGAACCCCGATTTCCACACAATATCGTTAGTGTGTTGCACAGCTTTATGTGTAAAATTGTATGTCTGTGCTAATTTACTCAGTATTTCAACGAAAAATGTGATGTCTCTAAATGAGAGTGCACCACCACACTATGCTTTAGTGATATACATTTGCAATAGTGCAATGGTACTCATAGTATGGCCCGCAGGCCTCCAGCGGCCCGGCAAGCCTTTCTTGGCGGCCTACGGACCTTGCAGACATTTTTTTAAATGTTAAAGCGTGTCAGCAAACACCGCCAAAGCAGCGCATACTCTGAGACACTCTGCTCTATGGGGGCCGGGCGATTCCAGCAATAGTCAGAGTGGAGATGCAGGGGCGCTAAGAAGAGATAAAATACAACAATGCCTCATTAACAAGTAAATGGTCTTTTAAAGACCTGTGAAGTACTTAGGTGTGGCTGTGTGTGTGCCCCCGAAGCTGCCACACACACGGGGTGAGTTGACAGAGGGTGACAGACAGACGGAGACAGAGGGAGGGAGACAGAGGGGGTGAGGCACAGACAGACAGAGGGAGACAGAGAAAGAGGGTGACAGAGAGAGAGGGGACAGAGGGAGGGAAACAGAGGAAGACAGAGAGAGAGAGGGAAACAGAGGGAGACAGAGAGAGAGGGAGACAGAGGGAGGCAGAGGGAGACAGAGGAAGGGAGTCAGGGGGAGACAGAGGGAGGGATTCAGGGGGAGACGGAGGAAGGGAGAGGGAGACAGACAGAGGGAGGGATACAGAGGGAGACAGAGAGAGAGGGAGACAGAGAGAGAGAGAGAGAGATGTGTGTATGCCGGGTCTGGTGGCTCAGTGGACGAAGGCGTCCGCTGCAGGGGCCTGTGTTCAACCTCATGGTCACAGGTTTTTTTTGCTCTAGCCCCACCCCCCTCCCTCACTGACCCCGCCCCCACTGGTGCGGCCCTCGGCCACAAACCACACTGTAAATTTGGCCACCGAGAGAAAGTTTGTGAGTACCCATGCAATAGTGTGTTCTGAAATGAACACCAACTACATACTGCCGCCTTCATCCTCTTCGGCTGAATACATTTGCTACACTTTGTGTGATTTCGGATTTTTCACAATCCCTATGACTTCATTAATGTGACACTGATGGCAGTACTCCCACTTGGAAAATTGTTTTAACAGCAGTAGGTCAGATTATGTACCAGTCATGGGGCTGCCCTCCTCGTCAGGCATGGGGGAAAGGCACTCAGCCTTCGTGGTCCTCTCATGTAGTGCTTCTATTAACCTCTTCCGCTGGTGGCGCTCGAGGTGACCCAGGAGACTCTTTTAATCATTTAAAAAAAGTAAAACATATGCGCCAGGTCTAATAAAATGATTGCATGTACTTTTACTAACCACTCAAACATGGTTGTTTTTCCTTGGACCATGCTGCTATCATGCAATATTTTGCTGAAAAGGATTAATGGAATAACAATGACAGGCAATGGATAGTTGAGTGGCCGCCACATGGACAGGGTAGCTCAGGGGGATAGAGCAACTGCTGAGTGGGTTCATTAGAGAAACGCATTTGATCAGCCACGGGGCTATCAATAGGCAGAGGAGGCTTCCCCTGGATTCCCCTAAGGTGAGCTCGAAATGTCATGTCAGATCCTCCCCACTGGGTCGTTTTCGCGGAAATAATGCGGCGATATTTATAGGCAACAGTGACAAGTAAACTCTCTGAATGTTAGTCAAATTTATATTCAGTCTTGTCATACGATAAACATTTTACCACTTGCACAGACTGCAGGGAGGCAGGCCATCACGTGATTGTAAGGCAGCTAGTTGCACAATAAAATTATTTAGCAGCAGAATGACCCTATTAAGATCCCAACAAGAAATTCTAAAACCTTTTAACTTTTTTTTTTACCAAATTATCTATGCATGGCAGAACAAGGACATTTGATTTTGTTTTGTATCTATCTTCACATAACTATTCAGAAAAAACCCAACTGTGAATGCCTTGCTGTGTTCTTAATTTGCATTCGAATTTAAGGAATAGCCAGACATCTGTGTTTACAAGACTGTGGGAGGCTGGACGACCGGAATCACGCATTATTTCTTTATTCTGTTATACTCCTCTCACAGAGAATAGGTTATATTGCACCCAACTCGCTATAAATTAGATTTTACGGAGCTTTTATCTGTCTGACTCTGTGAATAATCCTGCATATTCAGAGCTGCCACACAAAAGGCATTTTGGTGGTCAGGAAAAGTGAGCAACTTTCTGAATATCCCATTGTAATGCATTGTAAACCTGCTTAATTTAAACCAGGACAGCTTAAAAGCTTTATGGATTTGAATGATGATGCCATAACAGTAATGCTGGTTGATGGCATTTTCAGAACCCCACATATTTCTAGTTCACGCTGGGAGCAGCTAAGTTTATTGTGATAATATATTTAACGAAGAGCTCTGGGATTAGAATCCTGTTATGGCTCCATTAAATAACCATAATGGTTCCGGGTCTTACAGTTTCATGTCAGAGAAGCTCTTGAGGCAACAACTAAGCAATACCTCTGTCGAAATCGATCAGAGGGACTTTTTTCACGCCTGATTATCTGAATGAAGAGAGCAAGTGAGTAACAGCTCCAATTGAAGAGCAATCAAAAGTGTGGCTTGTTTGTGAAGGCCCGCTGGACACTTCAGACAGGACACTGGATGCGACTTCTGGTGATCCAGTGGTTGGGATATGTCAGAGGATATGAGCAAATCTCACAATGTCAGCCCAAAAATGCCAAGGGGGAGTAGAAGAGGACAGCTGTTAGCACCCTGCGGCCTGCGACTGTGAGTCTCCACAGGATCTGCTACACTTTATATTATTCTGCAAATTCTATGAGGTCCCACGAAAAACTTCTATTGTCCCTCTTTTAAAGAGGATGAGTTTTAAGCAGGCCCGTCCAGAATGTATTCTTTTTATTCTTAGTTTCCTGAAATCTGCGGTGAAGGCCAGGGCCTGTCTTGGATAATTGGTAGTATTTGTCAGGGTTTACGTTTACTACGATGATATATATATATATTAGACAAGGCTTTGGGGCCCATTCCTTTAATTGTTTACATTTTTAATCGAGGGTCAAGGGAATATGTATTTAACTTTGTACCTCCAGCTTTGGATCATTATAGACTCTTGTGGAATCTAATTTATTGTGTGATGAAATGCGTTATGATTTTATTAATTCTTTTATGTATTGATAATTTTTATGGTTTTATATGCTGAAACCGAATAAAGTTCACAGATTGATTAGATTGATTGGATTGGATCCCTGGGCAGCATCACATTGATATGGTGCACAGAAGCCCAGAAAAGATGGAACTGTTTTTATTTAATGTATGTATTTATCTCTAAGACGCAAACCACTGACTGACCCATACCTATGTGTGGAGCACTTGTTGCAGCAAGGAACATCAGGAAACAGAACTTCATAAAAGCTCAGCACTTCAACTTTTTCCTAGAGAAGAGGGTTGCCTTGGGTCTAAAATTCCAGAGTTTGGGTCCCAGCGCCGAACATTGCCACAAGATAGGACCCAGGCCGGGGAAGGCAAAGCCGGACCCAATAGAGGCCTAGGGTAAAACGCCGGCCGGCGGCGGGACCCCTCCATGCCACGCCCCCGCAATCAGGAAAACCCGGCTAAGCCGGGGAGGGCATGATAGGCCCAGAAACAAAGGAAGCTCCCACCCCCAATCAGGGGGCGAGAAAGGTAGGCAAGGGGGATATTAAAAGGGGCCCCAACGGCCCAGGAAATTCAATTGCAAGGCTCCCCCTCGCTAAGAAGAAGAAGAAGAAGAAGAAGGACTGGACGTACCTGCGGAGCTTTCGCGCCAAACACCAGCAGGGCTAAGGCGACTTTCCGGCCAATGGGGCCGCGCTCCCACGCGAGGAGGACTGCAGAAGAATGGGAGCAGCAGGTGCAAGAGCCTCCACGCCGGCCGGCAGTATCCGAGCGGAAGAGGCAGGGGCATCGGGTTTCCCTTCACCGGCAGCGGCTGATGCACGCGATGTGTCCAAAGGGCCTCGCGGGGAATCGCGGAGTCACGAGTGCGCTAGTCCTTTGTTCCAGGTCAGTGCCGCTCTGCTCCGAAGCCGAGACTGTACATGCACTGCAGCAGGACCTCACAACCTTCCTTCATAATGGTGGAAGAGCGAAGGGAACAACGGCAGCGGGGGTTAGGAGGGGGAAGCCCACCCGACCGGAGAAGAGGACGCAAGGACGCTACCTGGCATTTCGCGCGGTTGTGTGGAAGGAGAAAATGCAGCGATCACCCCCGTCCCATCTGTCGTCGAGAGACGGGCAGTGTACACCACAGCTTCAGGACACACGAGCACTTGTAGCCAATACGGCGGTGCCCGGAGCAACAGGAGCAATGACCTGGGCGAGGAGCTGGATTGGTGCCACCCGGAGGCACAGGGAGCAAGCACAGTGGGCTCAAGTAAGCAATCACGAGACAATCCATGGAAATATCTTATCTTTGGGAATAGATACCATTCCTCCTCCGCTCCGAGCAGTCCTGTCTACACAAGGGCCCCTCTATTGTAAGAAGACATATGCGGTTGGCAAATCTCGAGCAAGCAACTGGCGGAAAATCACGGCAGGACCACGCGGGGGTCGGTGCGGGCGGCAGTGCCCCCAAAAAGGCGGAAGACTGGCGCGGGCGGCGGTGCCCCCTTAACGAGCCCGAAAGTAAAAGTAAGCGAGTGAGGTAAGGAGCGGGGCTGCACGAAGCCAGGGTACAACCAAAGCAATTTGGAAAAGCAGAATTGCGGGAAAAAAAAAAAAAAAAAAAAAAAAAAAAAAGAAAAAAAAAAAAAAAAAAAGTAACCCGTTTAGAAACACAAATGAAGGAAAGTATAATGTATACTTTGCGGTTTATAGGCAGTTCCGGGATGGAGGTTAAGAGCTTACTAGCACCCTGAACAGTGACCAAGTCACCATAACAACACGCTCGCAGACAGGCGCGCAACACCCATTGGACTCACGGGGCTTCAGCCACCCCCCGTCGTGTGTGGCAGCGACACCTTCCCGGGCACAAAAGAAGCCGCACCCGAGCACTTCACAGGTCTTTAAAAGACCATTTGCATGTTAATGAGGCCTCGCTGTTGTGTCAGCCCTTCTAAGAGCCCCTGCAGCTCCACTCTGCCTATTGCTTAAAGTTCAGCCCCCCCCGAAAATTTTGCTCAGCCCCCCCCGAAATTTTTGCTCAGCCACCCCCGAAATTTTTGCTCAGCCACCCCCGAAATGTGGCTCTGGTTGCGCCTCTGCTCGCAGAGGAATTGAATTAGTTATATAGCGCCGGCATAGCGGTGGGGGAGGTCCGAGCACCTGGCGGCACTCACGCATTACACAGAGACAATCAAGCATAGGTGTGAATCCGTGTATAGGAAATGAGAATCAGCCAAATAATGTAATGAAATAATGAAAATAAGAATCGCGCTGTAGCCAAAGTAACATTGAAGAATGTTCTAATAATGTATGTTTTGCGGGGGATATGCAGTTCGGGGAGGGGAGTTAATAGCTCACAGTTCGTTACTGGGACTTTAAGTTATAAATGGCAAGTAACTTAAAGACGCCTCTTTGGGAGGCAGTAATCGGCTGAGCTGTTTACATTATAGGCAGTCTGTACTCTACGTGGTACACGTTCGTTACAGCAGGCATATTTAACCGCGTCAATACCTTTACTAAGTCAGAACGCCAACCGTACAAACACCGATCTCCCTCCACGCACGCATTCCTGGATGGCAGAGCGCTAGCTAACATGGCGCTGCCTTGAGGCACACACCATCTACCAGGGAAAAGAGATAACCCTAGCTTCATTGCGCCGGGCGCTCTGACCTCTGCGTGTGTGGACGAGCCTACCAACTTCTCATTTGAGTCTCGCTACCCATATCAAGGCAATAACCCAGCTGCTTGACAACCCCCACCCAGACATAGCAGGCAAGATTAATATCGCACCCCAGACTTTTTAGCCTACGTAACAGTGCCCCTGCAGAGTTGATGCTTACTGGGCACACCTGTTCTGCAGCTGTGGGATGTAGGCTCTGACCCTTGTTCTCCCCACCGGCCCGAGGTCGCCGCTGCTGCTCCTGATGCAGCATCAGAACTCCCCCCAGGCACCCTGGAAACTTCGCATCGCTCTGCGACTCCGGCGCCGACCGATATTGCAGGCCGGGGGTGAGAAAGGCAGCTGAGCACCCAGTGGCGTCCCAGCTCCCCCTGCGCCTGCCGTGTCACACCTCCACTAGTTCCGCGGTCATCTGCGGGTGTGGGCCACTCTTGTCATGCCTTCTGGGACGTGGCGGTGTGTTGAGAGGCCCTCCGGTGCACCTAGTCGCTGCAGGGGTCGCTGCCCTCTTATAAAAGCGGCTCCGACCAGTTCCTTCATCGGTCGCTGTCGCCCAGTCCCGGTCCTTGCACGTCTGAAAGGGGAGCAGGCAGGATGATTCCCCAGCACTGGAGCTGTGGGTGGGGGGGCAACCCGTCTCGATACCACTGCTTTCGGCGCCGCGAGCCGCGTGCCTGCGTGACCCTTCCGTCCCAACCTTCCATGCCCCGGGGGAGGGGGGGGGGCATGCAATCCTCTGGCACCTCCTGTTGTAGCTGGGTTCCCTGTTTGGCTGGGAGCCTCCTTTGCCTGGGTCCTGACGGTGGAGACGGTCGCTGCACCTAAGTTCCCAAGACCGATTCGAAAGCCTGTGGCGCCGCTCCCCCAGCTCCCAGGGTATGCAAAGAACAGGGAGTACACCCCCTCGGTCGCATTTGGTGCAGAGGAATTCGGGTAGGGCCGCAGACGCCGCGAATCTCCCCGTGCCCGGGCACCGTCGCGCAGGAGTCGCGGCGACAGCGGGGGTCTCCTCCAAGTAGAAAGATCCGCGCTTAAGGCGATAAACGCGCACATGGTGATTTCGAGGGCAGGGAATTGACTTTTAGGCCAGATATAGGCCGGACCATGAGGGGGGGGTTTACTACGCCCCCCCAGCTGTACACAGGGGCACTAAAGGTGCACGGGGCCCCGGGTTAGCACATGGGGAGGGTGACTCACCCGGAGAACAAGGCAGTGCCAAGAGGTGTGGCAGACCACCATGCGCTGAGATTGATCGAGGGGGTGAGGAGTGGCCTAACGAATGAAGCGTTGACAACTTTCGGGTCTCCGGGCATGCAGAGGCGGCTTGAATTGTTGAACCCACTTGAACCCACTTGCTGTGTGATGACAAGGATTTATTCGTCTGACGGGAGCGGGATTTTGGTAGATTGGGGACAAACATTCCCTGGCAGATGCAAGTATAGAGGTGCCAGGAATGCGATCGTGAACTGAGACCTGTGTCTGGCTTGTGACAGGCGGGCTCCCAGAATCAAGAGTGTTTATGTCGGCACTATGCCGCAAGGTGCCCGCTCTGCTCTGCTCCAGCAGAGGCGCGAGGCCCAACCAATCCGTCCACCTCCAGTAGATAAATAGCAGGGTTCAAAGGGTGGCCGGCTTACCAAGGCCAGCCTCAAGCACCTGAGATGGGAAGCTTGACAGCAAATCCCATGCTGGTTTAGCACAGCCGTGACAAATGACCCGACCACCTCACAAGTCCCAGTACCTTACAAATTACCGTTCAGAAAAGACTCAACCTGGACCACCAGATTAAGTTGCCCAACTAGCAGAGATAAACGCAATTGCATGGAGTACACAGGGAGAGTTGGCTCCTGGGAGACCTTCCTTAGCTAGAACAAACCAGATGTATAGTGTCCAGCGGAGGTGCTAGCACTTTCCATGCGAAACGAAGATCTGTGAGTTGCAAATCCCTGCAGGTACAAGACGAGTTGGTAAGAGAAAACAGACCAAAAAAAAAAAAAAAAAAAAATATACGCATAGCGGCGGTGGCAGCAACAGTGGGGCATACACGAGATGATAGCGCTGTGTCCCTGAGGTGCGCAGGTCAACCCAATTGTTGTGGTCATATTAAATATCATAAGTTTCGAAAAGAGCAAAACCCGGACAGGGCAGTGCAAAAGCTACCCGCGGTCAGGGCGATGGCAAGTTAAGACCCTGGGGAAGCCGCGTTTAGGCTAGGGGAGGGCTCCCCCCAATCTCCCCGATGTCAGTTACGATCAGTTAGCCCAGCATACCTGCGCCACGCAGCAAGCATGGCTAGAGGAGGCGAAGCCAGAGGGCATAGGTAAAAATCCTGACGAGCGCTGAACACCATCAGGGACAAAGCGTGGAGGTCAGGCAGCACGGGGGCATAAAACTGGTAGTAGCCAGGGCAACATCTAGATTAGGGGGTATACCACACGGGGACAGGAAGAGACAAGTTCACGCGATACATCGTGGGCATATTCGAGCTAGGAGGTGGCGAGTAGGTAGCGAGGTTAGGCCGAGCGAAGGGGGGAGCTCCCTCCGATCGAAAAACCGTAGGGAGCGTGGCGGAGCTGACACGAGGAACCTAGTAGAGAACGAAAGTACTAGGAGATAGATGAAAGGCTCACACAGTGTCCTTGGATGCCTCACGCCAGGGGCACTGGGGGAGCCATTGGGCGGCGTGCCGCCAGAGAAAGAACAGAGATGACACTCCCGCAGGACCCCGGGGATGCCTCACGGCAGGGGTACAGACGGAGAAGAGGACAAGGACCCAGCCGCAAGAAAATAGAGTAGATGCTCAAGTAAGGTCCTTGGGATGCCAAACGGCAGAGACCCCTGGGAGAAGGGAGGGCCCCGAAAGGATACAGGACGAGCGGGACGGCACTTGCAGCCCGGGCATGCCCAGAAAGGGACACCCTACAAATCGGTAGCAGGTTGAAGCCTAGACCCGTGAATCGAAACACAGGGATTGGGGCCCCTCCCTCCCCTCCCGGGCAATTGGGGCGGCTGGGTCCAGAATGTGAACAGAGAAAAGAATGAACAATAGATAGAAGTGAAACATGGTCGTTGAAGGACTATAATAAGACCATGAATGTTGAAAGTTGAAATATGAAGATTTCCTGTTACAAAATGCTTGTTGTAAAAAAAATAAAACTGCGACCTTTTCAGGCACCAAGAAGTGGTCAAGTGCTGATTAAGGGAAAAGCGCGCAGCGATGGCAACAAACAGGGGGGAGCGGGGAGGGAGTGCTCGCCGCCTGGACGGGGTTAGGACCCAGGCCGGGGAAGGCAAAGCCGGACCCAATAGAGGCCTAGGGTAAAACGCCGGCCGGCGGCGGGACCCCTCCATGCCACGCCCCCGCAATCAGGAAAACCCGGCTAAGCCGGGGAGGGCATGATAGGCCCAGAAACAAAGGAAGCTCCCACCCCCAATCAGGGGGCGAGAAAGGTAGGCAAGGGGGATATTAAAAGGGGCCCCAACGGCCCAGGAAATTCAATTGCAAGGCTCCCCCTCGCTAAGAAGAAGAAGAAGAAGCCCACCCACCCACACCTATGGATACGGGCGTCGCAGCCGTAGGGGGGGAAGGGTAGCGGAGCTGACACGAGGAACCTAGTAGAGAACGAAAGTACTAGGAGATAGATGAAAGGCTCACACAGTGTCCTTGGATGCCTCACGCCAGGGGCACTGGGGGAGCCATTGGGCGGCGTGCCGCCAGAGAAAGAACAGAGATGACACTCCCGCAGGACCCCGGGGATGCCTCACGGCAGGGGTACAGACGGAGAAGAGGACAAGGACCCAGCCGCAAGAAAATAGAGTAGATGCTCAAGTAAGGTCCTTGGGATGCCAAACGGCAGAGACCCCTGGGAGAAGGGAGGGCCCCGAAAGGATACAGGACGAGCGGGACGGCACTTGCAGCCCGGGCATGCCCAGAAAGGGACACCCTACAAATCGGTAGCAGGTTGAAGCCTAGACCCGTGAATCGAAACACAGGGATTGGGGCCCCTCCCTCCCCTCCCGGGCAATTGGGGCGGCTGGGTCCAGAATGTGAACAGAGAAAAGAATGAACAATAGATAGAAGTGAAACATGGTCGTTGAAGGACTATAATAAGACCATGAATGTTGAAAGTTGAAATATGAAGATTTCCTGTTACAAAATGCTTGTTGTAAAAAAAATAAAACTGCGACCTTTTCAGGCACCAAGAAGTGGTCAAGTGCTGATTAAGGGAAAAGCGCGCAGCGATGGCAACAAACAGGGGGGAGCGGGGAGGGAGTGCTCGCCGCCTGGACGGGGTTTTGCAAATGGTACTAGGAACCGTTATCAAACAATAGTTGGAGGAGTGGAGTGAACGACCAGGGCTCAAGTGCATGACAGAGACGTCAGAAGTAAGGAAGATGTTTTTGGAGTTGCTGAAACTTGCAACAGTAGTCTTTGAATATGTTGCCATTATAGAGTGCCTGTCAGGATCCGTAGGCCGGTAAAACACTGACTACCCGATAACACGGTAAACATCAGGAAGTACCGCAAAAAACTACACTTACCAGCGTCCTGCGCATGAGCACGCTCCACGTGACTCTGACGCTGGTTGAACCCAGATATAGGGACATCAAACGCCTCTAACGCTGCCGATTATTCCTGGATTTCCTGCGGCTGTAGCAGCGTTCCTCTTTGGCTAATACGAGGCAGTAAGGGTGCTTCCTGCACCTTGCTCTGATTCTTTGTTCTATTTTGCACTTTGTTCTTGTTCGCTGAGAACTGCTTTCTCGGCGTGTCCTTGGCCCTCGTTTCTCTGTTGGGGAAAACTGCGCTTTCTGCTGTTTTCATGCAGAGAAGCATATCGGGCAGAATTGTACTCGTCCCTTCATGACTGGCTGGTCGAGAGTAGGACAAGCTCCTACCTTCCTTGTTCTTGTTAGTGGACTCAGTCAGGGATTCTGTGAGGTGAGACGCTTGTGTCTTAACTGCATCTCGCTCTTTTGCTATTTCATTCCCTGTTGGCGAGACCAGTAGCACCTGGATTCTCATGCAGGGAGTGGATCTGTTCCTTTTGGCATTTCTTTTTGGATGAAGCATCAACTTTCTTGGGGATTCCCTGCATTTGAGGATATACGAACCTTGCTTTCCTCTTGCATGCTCACCTAAGCACATCTCTGGATGGCCAAAGGAGTACCGATCTCCTCCAATGGTATTTTGCTGAATACAATGTGCAGACAATTCAGTGCACCTCGTTCTTAGTTCTATTCATATATGGCTTGTTCTTTTACACCATTTCCTAGGAGAGAGGGAGATAAAAGAGGGTGTTTTGGAAGTTATAGATTGCATTTGGGACTATTCCACACATGACCCGTGTAGGTGGAGTAAATACATGTTATTGCTATATCAGAGTGTATTGTGGGGGTATGTGCTATACTGATGGCTGTTTTCTCCCTGGTACAGTTGTTCATGTTGGAAGTCGGCAATCACCTTCTCCTCTCTTCTGGTAGAACTCTTCTTTGTTTCCCTTACAGGTAGAGTGTTATATAGATTCCCTAAGATATCCTCCTAGAGCGTTCATCTGTTTTCACTGTATTGTTGCCTCACATCTGGGTACTTACCTTGTTTTTCATGTGTCTTCCATAGGTCTCCCTCCCTGCTGTTCCTACCCTTTTCTTCCCTCGCTTAACTACCCCACTAGTCTGCGTGTTTCTATATTCCGGACTTGGGTCAGTTGGAGGTGGACCCCTTATGAGCATCAGCACAATCCCGAGGATTCTGAGTGGTGGAACCTGACAGAATAATTGGCCCACGAATAGTGTATCCTCTTGATTGTGCTGGTGACAAACATGGCCACTTTAGAAGATGTCATGGCTGCTTTGGCGTTGGTACAAACAGAGCTCACGGCCTCTCGACGCAAAACCGCTGTTCTCCAGGCCAGGGTGGAATCAATGCAAAGAAACCCTTTCGACATCGGGGGTCTCTTCACCCCGCGCCTCCTTTAGTCGTGGTAGAAATGCCTACTCAGATACCGTTAGCCCCTCCTGAAAGGTTTTAGGGGACATTAAGATGGGTCAGGTATTCATAACTCAAGCACTACTACACTTTACATGTAAACCTAAATTATTTGCAATAAACCAGGCAAGGGTGCCATTTGTGATTTCTTACTTAGAAGGTGAGGCAGCACAGTGGGCGGTCCCCATAGTTAGGCGTGATGACACGTTGCTCTACGACTGGGATGCATTCCGGGAAGCCTTCGAGAAGACGTTCGATCGTCGGGCAGAAACCTTCTCAGCAGATAAGGACTTGTTGGAACTGAGGCAAGAGAAGTCCGATCTGATCAGTTACCTGAACAACTTTCGCAGGCTTGTGGCAGAAACGGATTGGCCTGAGTCTAAACAAGACGCCATTTACTATCAGGGGCTCAGAGATGAGCTAAAAGACATCATCGCCCAAATAGAGCCCCAACCGCAAACGTGCGCGGCTCTCATAGAACTGACTCTGCGGCTGGACCACCTGCTAAAGGAGCGAAGAGGAGACCTCAAACAAAAGGACCGGGATTTGTCACAGGGAGAACGTGCTCGTTCCACAGCCAATGGAAACTCCAAACCCGAACCCATGGACATTGGGGCCGTTAGAGCATCGCTGACAGTCAGCAAAAGAGATCACTGCCGTAAACAGGGCCTGTGCTTGTATTGCGGGAAGAAAGGCCATTACCTCCGTGAGTGCCCTGTGAAACCCAAATACGGACGTCCTAAACCTGGACAAGTGGCCACCATAGTAGCCGGGAACGAGGCGGAAAACTCCAGAGCTTAAGGGTGCAGGAAGGGGAACCTCCAAGCGGACGTATGATCCCTTCAGTAAACCACTACGTCTCCACAGACTCAGTGCATTTCTTTATACCGTTCACCATCGAAATAAATCAGGAGAAAAAGCTAATACAGGCGATGGTGGATTCCGGAGAGACAGGATGTTTTATGAACAGAGAGGAAGCACTAAGGCTGGGGGTACAGTTCATCCACATAACCACCCCTGAACGAGTGTATGCAGTAGACTGCAAGGAGCTGGAATCTGGACCCATCAACTATGCCACCCCCGAATACGAACGGATTTACGACGGATTTCACCATGTACAGAGTCATTTTGGACCTACCTTGGTTGCGGAAGCACAAACCCACCATAGAATGGACCAACGGAATTATGCATATGCAGTCCGCGTACTGTAAGAACCAGTGTATCCAGCCGCTCATCAGTCCTTCCCAATCTTTGACCTTCCGGCATCACATCACAACAGCAGCCGAGAAAGACGTGGTCCTTCCAGGATGTTATGTGGAATATGCAGAGGTCTTCAGCAACACCAAGGCGGAAGAACTCCCACCTCACTGGGTTTATGATTGCCGGATAGACCTGGTTCCAGGAGCAGCGGTTTGTTGCAGCAGCATTTACGCCCTCACAGCGCCAGAAACCCAACACCTAAGACAGTACCAGGATAAATATCTTGCTTTGGGTTTCATTCGTCCTTCCCGCTCCCCGGCTGCGTCACCCCTTTTTTTTATACCAAAGGCCAACGGCGAATTAAGGTGTTGTATTGACTTCAGAGCACTGAACCTCATTACCGTTAAAAATCAATACCCTTTACCCCTGATTCCAGTCCTTTTTGGAACAATTTACGTCGGCCAACATATACACCAAGCTTGATCTCAGAGGGGCATTCCATTTGGTCCGGATGCGGGAAGGCGACGAATGGAAAACGGCCTTCAAAACTCGGTTCGGATTGTTTGAGTATCTTGTTATGCCGTTTGGGCTGTGCAACGCCCCAGCAGCTTTCCAGTTCTTTCTCAACGATGTTTTGAGAGACTTTTTGGACCAGTTCGTCGTGGTATACATCGAGGATATCTTGATCTTCTCCTCCAACGAAGAGGAGCACATACTCCATGTAAGGCAAATACTTCAGGCATTGCAAAAACGTTGTTTTGCCAACTAAGCAAATGTGACTTCCACGTTACCACAGTAGAATTCCTGGGTGTCATGCTCACTCCCACAGGACAAGAAATGGCAGAGAGAAAAATCAAGGCCATCACTAAATGGCCTCGCCCATAGAATGTGAAAGATATTCAGAGGTTTCTGGGATTCGCCAACTTTTATAGGCGGTTTATCCAACAGTTTTCTGACATGGTATCTCCGCTGTCCAGGTTGACAAAGAAGAAGACACCCTTCCTTTGGTCAGAGGAAACACAAACCGCTTTTGAGCGCCTCAAGAGAGCCTTTACCACAGCCCCGGTCCTTACGCATGCCAAACCTGAACTACCCTTCATCGTGGAAGCGGACGCTTCCGATATAGCGGTAGGGGCCATACTATCTCAAAGACACGAAACAACAGGGTATTTGCACCCCATTGCTTACATGTCTAGGAAGCTTAACCCCGCGGAACAGAACTACACCATTGCCGAGAAAGAGCTGCTTGCCATAAGAGACGCCTTTCTGGAATGGAGACACTGGCTGTTGGGAGAGACTCACCAGGTAACTGTGTATTCGGACCATCGCAACTTACAGTTCATGCGAGCAGCAAGACATCTTACTCCAAATCAGCTTCATTGGATGAAGTTCTTTGCTGAAATTCACTTCGTAGTAACGTTCCGACCTGGTAAAGAGAACAAAAAAGCGGACTCCTTAACTCAACAGGAAAACCCGGTGCATCAGGTGATGGAGACAGAAAGAGCGATTCTGAAATTCAGTCAAGTTCTCTGTGTCACCCACACGGATGATTTCCTGCAGAAAGTGAGACTAGGGATGCGATCCGTTGCATGGAAGAGCTGGATGAAACACCACCCAGAATGGCAGTGGTGACAGGGTTTACTGTTAAAGAACCAGCAGATACTGGTTCCCACCAAAGAGTTGACAAAAAACGTTTTTCGATGGTGTCATGAACTTCCCAGTGCTGGACATGGAGGAGGAAAGAAAACTGTGGAGAGGGTGCTACACCAGTTCTGGTGGCCCACGATACGTCCCGATGTGTTATTGTGGGTAAAAAGTTGTCCTACGTGAGATCAGATGAAGTCCAACCACAACAAAACCTAAGGCCTTCTTCAACCTATGCCCACTCCGGAAGCCCAGTGGGAAAGGTTCTCAGTGGACTTCATTGTGGGACTACCCAAAGACCAGGGATGTACAGCAATTGTAGGAGTGGTCGAGTACCTAACAAAGATGGGCCATTTCATCGCCTGCAAACAGGTTCCTTCCGCAGGTCTCTTGGCACACTTGTTATTGGTGAATGTCGTCAGACTACATGGGTTCCCCAAAGTAATTGTTTCCGACAGAGGCGCTGAATTCAACGCCCTCTTTTGGAAAACCTGGTGCTCCGAACTGAAGATAACATCCTCATTGCCCACAAGCTTTCACCCTCAGACAGACGGTCAGACACAAGGGCTGAACCAAACCCTAAAACAGTTTCTCAGGTGTTATGTCAGCAGTCAAACAGAAGCCTGGGTGGAATGGTTATGGGTGGCGGAGATAGCATACAACAGTGTCAAGCATGCGTCTACACTGCATACACCTTTCTACAGCACATACGGTTTACCCCATTGATACTCCCCAGACAGAACACCAAGGTACCAGGGCTCATTTATGAGCCCCTGCGTCACTTTTGCGCCACCGGTGCGTCACTTTTTGTGATGCACCAGTGGCGTAAAACATGCGCCATGATGCGCCATATTTACAAAGTGATGCATCTACCTAGATGTGTCACTTTGTAAACCCCTGCGCTACATTATACCTGCGTCAGGTATAATGTATGCAGGGTGGGCGTTCCCACGTAAGTAAGCATCGTAGAAGTGACGCAGTGAAATCTACGAGATTTCACTGCGCCACTTCTAGGGTGCAAATGCGTCAATATCTTGCGCCTGCCTCACAGCAGGCGTAAGACTGATGCAGGCCCTTTCACATGGGGCATGCCCCATGTGAAAGGACACATTGCTGGAGTTGCGTCACTTTTGTGACACACTCCAGAAATGCGTCACTTTTGCGCCTACAGATACGTCAGAAATACTGACGTATCTGTGACTCCTTGCGACATGATGCGTCATACTGTAAATATGACGCATCATTGGAGTCGCAGGGAGGACGCAGTGAAAAGTGACGCATCACTGTTTTCACGCAGTGATGCGTCACTTTTCATAAATGAGGCCCCAGAGGTGCATCAACGATTGCGGCAGCTCCGCTCAACCCTGCTTGAGACACGGAACAATCTGCTCCGTGCTAAAGTACGGTATAAATCCCAGGCAGACAAACATAGGAGACCAGGTCCCACATACACAAAGGGGGAGCGGGTCTGGTTATCTACTAGAAACATCAGGTTTAAGAGGTACAGTGCCTTCAGCCCAAAATTCATTGGCCCTTACAGAGTCATCAAACATGTCAATCCTGTGGCAGTGAAACTACAACTGCCCGCTAGTCTTCATATCCATCCTGATTTCCATGTTTCTCTACTGAAACCTTCTCATTGCCCTGTTAGGAAACAACCCATACCCATTTGGGTTCAACAGGACCCCGAATATGAGATTAAGGGTATGTTGGACTTTAAGGTGGTTCATCGCAAACTGTGGTATCTGGTGTCTTGGAAGGGATATGGTCCTGAAGAAGACTCGTGGAAACCAGCGGGGGCGGTGCATGACGCGCGTCTGGTAGCGGCTTTCCATAGAAAACACCCAGATAAGCTTGGTGTCAGTCAGTGTGGAACTCGAGAGGGATGTACTGTCAGGATCCGTAGGCCGGTAAAACACTGACTACCCGATAACGCGGTAAACATCAGGAAGTACCGCAAAAAACTACACTTCCCAGCGTCCTTCGCGTGAGCACGCTCCACAGGACTCCGACGCTGGTTGAACCCGGATATAGGGGCATCAAACGCCTCTAACGCTGCCGATTATTCCTAGATTTCCTGCGGCTCTAGCAGCGTTCCTCTTTGGCTAATACGAGGCGGTAAGAGTGCTTCCTGCACCTCGCTCTGATTCTTTGTTCTATTTTGCACTTTGTTCTTTTTCGCTGAGAACTGCTTTCTCGGCATGTCCTTGGCCCTCGTTTCTCTGTTGGGGAAAAGATCGTTTTCGGCTGTTTTTGTGCAGAGAAGCATATCGGGCAGAATTGTACTCGTCCCTTCATGACTGGCTGGTTCAGAGTAGGACAAGCTCCTACCTTCCTTGTTCTTGTTAGTGGACTCAGTCAGGGATTCTGTGAGGTGAGACGCTTGTGTCTTAACTGCATCTCGCTCTTTTGCTATTTCATTCCCTGTTGGCGAGACCAGTAGCACCTGGATTCTCATGCAGGGAGTGGATCTGTTCCTTTTGGCATTTCTTTTTGGATGAAGCATCAACTTTCTTGGGGATTCCCTGCATTTGAGGATATACGAACCTTGCTTTCCTCTTGCATGCTCACCTAAGCACATCTCTGGATGGCCATAGGAGTACTGAACTCCTCCAATGGTATTTTGGTGAATACAATGTGCAGATAATTCAGTGCACCTCGTTCTTAGTTCTATTCATATATGGTTTGTTCTTTTACACCATTTCCTAGGAGAGAGAGAGATAAAAGAGGGCGTTTTGGAAGTTATAGATTGCATTTGAGACTATTCCACACATGACCCGGGTAGGTGGAGTAAATACATGTTATTGCTATATCAGAGTGTATTGTGGGGGTATGTGCTATACTGATGGCTGTTTTCTCCCTGGTACAGTTGTTCATGTTGGAAGTCGGCAATCACCCTCTCTTCTCTTCTGGTACTCTTCTTTGTTTCCCTTACAGGTAGAGTGTTATATAGATTCCCTAAGATATCCTCCTAGAGCGTTCATCTGTTTTCACTGTATTGTTGCCTCACATCTGGGTACTTACCTTGTTTTTCATGTGTCTTCGATAGGTCTCCCTCCCTGCTGTTCCTACCCTTTCCTTCCCTCGCTTAACTACCCCACTAGGCCGCGTGTTTCTATATTCCGGACTTGGGTCAGTTGAGAGGTGGACCCCTTTTGAGCATCAGCACAATCCCGAGGATTCTGAGCGGTGGAACCTGACAGTTCCATTGGCACACCAGTGTCTCAGAGGACCCAGATTTTTAAATGTATACGTTACAATGAACTGAACCACTAATCAAATGGGAGGCAGCTAGAGGAGCTGTAGTGGAGAGAAGAAGGTTTTTCTGGCAACCTGTTTTGCCTTAATTTATTTTAAGCTTTTTAGCTTCCAACCAATAAGCAATTTCTCAGATGCTGAGGTAGAGGTATTGAGATATTGAGGTAGAATTTTGTAAGAGCAGGATTCTAGTACATCCTTCCTATCAAGTCAATTAAGTTGGAGCTCCAATTTTAAATTAAATTAAAATTAAAGGAATAACCTCGGGACATGAAGATGAAAGAAAGGAGCCAATATTTACACTTTGAATGGGGTATCCCAAGTAAGAGTCAATGTACTTTACGGTCAGTGGCAGACATGACTGCCTTAGGGTGGTCTTCACCCCATCTTTTTGCCTTCCACCTCCATTTTTTCTGACCTTGTTTTTGCCAGTATTAGGATTTTGTGGACTTTATCACTGCTAACCAGTGCCAAAGTGCTTGTGCTCTCTCCCTCAAACATGGTACTATTGGTTCATCCCCAAATGACATATTTAATTTACTTGCAAGTCCCTAGTAAGGTGGTACTACATGTACCCAGGGCCTGTACATTAAAAGCTACTAGTGGGCCTGCAGCACTGATTGTGCCACTCACTTAAGTAGACCTCGAACCATAGCTAAGGGTTGCCTTTGAAGAGCATGTGCGAGCAGTTTACACTGCCATGTCGACCTGGAAAAATAAACATGTTGCCAAGCTCAAATCCCTCCATTTAAAACATAATAGTCTCCCTTAAGGTAGGCCCTGGATAGACTAGAGGGTAGGGTGCAATGTATTTAAAAGGCAGGACATGTACTTTTAAGTTTTGCATATCCTGGTAGTGAAAAACTCTCAAATGTGTTTATAAAATACTACAAGGCTTATCTCTCCCATAGGATACCATTGGGATCACCTTATGACATTTTATAAGTGTAATTTACAATTAAGAGGAGATACATTTTTCATTTTTTGTATCGCTGAAATACCAATTTAAACTCACAAATTATGGTGAAGTCATATTTTAAACTGCAATTCTGAATAAGCCACTTTTAGAAAGATGGCATTTTCTTATATCAGCCATTTGTGCCTTCTCCCTGTCTCTGATCACATATCTGGGGTGGGTGACAGCTGGGCTTGGCATATATCCCCTAGAAAGCCACACACAATGGGAGCATAGGTGTGACTTCATGGGCCATTCAGGCAAGATGAGAGGGGGAAGCTGGACCTGGAGTCACTTACACCTGAATAGGCTGTGTCCCCACACAAAGGGTTAAATACTCCCCTGTAGAGTCTGGACCCAAGGCAGGTACCGGCGGGACCTCTGTGCACTTCAAAGGCCTGTCTTTGAAGTCTCCCCCACTTCAAAGTCACCACTGGTATAAGTACTGGACCTTAGACATCACCACTATCATACGCTTCTGGACCTGGGGATACTCTGCCAGGAAGAAGGACTACTGTGCTGCTGAACGACTGCCACTCTGCTGCACTGCTGCTTTGCTGGATTCCGGCTTTGCTGTGCTGACCTCCTGGCTTGCTGCCCTCTGGCCAGGGTGAGAAGGACTTGACTTTCATCACTTGACCCCAGAAATCAAATTGTCTCAAAGGGCTACTTGGCAGGCACCTAGAATCTGCCATCTGTGAGTCTACCATGCATAGTGGGGCCAACTCAGTCTTGGACCCTTGGAAGTGGGCCTGTGTTGCTTGCAGTGGAACCAATGCATCTTCTCTGCTGAGCGACGCATCCCAGAGCAGAACCAACACATCTCCTCGGCTGAGTGGCACGCCCTGAGCAGAACTGGCACATTGCTGCTGTTGTGTGGGTTGGACTCGTCGCAAAAGACTTGCATCGCTGCAGCCTCCCACATCTGGGACCGACTCATCACCTTCAGAACTACAGCTGCGTGCCGCTTTACTACCGCTGCGTGATGCTCCCCGCATTCCCTCGTCGACAGCAGCCTTGATGATAATATCATAAGTCCACATCCCAGCTTCACCGATCATCGGAACCAACGCATCATTCCTGCTGCACCTCGTATCTTCGACACCGAACTCCACATCTCAAGCACCATTGTCAGGATGCTCAACATCGACACATCAGGACCTTGTACCATAGCCTTGTCACGCCTTGGAACCAACGCATCACCTCTGCTGAATGACAAATCTTTGACACTGATCCAAACAACACTCTGCAACCAGGATTTAAGGTACTTTGTTCAGCAGTCCTAACTGGGTCCCAGTTGTCGGCCTGTTCTCCATCATAGTCAGTCTGAGCTTGTGACTTTGTTCCGGTCCTGCGCAACCATATACACCCAAAAGCACTTTTTGTTTCTTGGCGCTATTTTACTTAACAAATTTGAAACTCAATATCTCCAGTTCTACCTATTGGATTTTCTGTGAGTTTGGTCTTGTTCTATTCAATAAAATCTACACAATATTTCTAAACCTGGTGTGTGATCTTTTTGTGTAGTGTTCTTGCTGTATGACAGTTTTACATTTTACACACTTACTTTACACATTGCATATAAAGTTAAGCCTGCCTGCTGCCAAGCTACCAGAGGGTAAGCGCAGGTTAATTTAGGGTTTGCCTGCCTATTAACCTGACTAGGATTCCCGTTGCTGCTTGACAAGGGCTCCTACCCCAGGCAACCAACAACCAAATTTTTAACAGTCAGGCCTCAAGTTTTCATCACAGTTTTAAGCCTCTGCATCAGGAGGGCAAGATTGATGGTGTCAAAAGTTGTTGACATGTCTAAAATGCCAGCAGAAAATGCTTTTATCTGCCTAACGGGCCAGTAATTCAAGTAACACTTCAGTCAAGAGTGCCCAAGTACCATGTTTATGACAAAAGCCTCATTAGAAGGACTGCAACATGTTATATTATTCAAGACGTTCATGAAGCTGGACCCATACACGATTCAGTTAAAACGTATACATCCATGGCAGTCTAAAAGTGGGATGGAAACTGTTATGCTCGGTGGGACTCAGGGAGTGATTTTTGAGCAAAGGTGTAATTATTGGTCTTTTAACAAGTTTAGGAAGAGTATCAGACAATAAAGTATGGTTGAGCATCTTGGCCACAACAGGGTCAACAATTCTGCATTCCTCTAGCTATTAATGCTTGTGGACTCTAGGAGCATGCAATACAGACATGCCACACACGGAGCCCATAACTGATGTCTTTATTCCTCAGCATACAGCATTCAAACTGAATCTTTTTATTATCACATAACCATTAATAACTACACCTTAACACCTCCCAAATGATTATGTAATTCATTCATTGAATCCGCCCAGAACAGCGTGGTCCCAACACTTATAATCGTAAGACACTACCTCTCCTTCCCTGTTAAATAAAAAGGTGTCAATAATAGCAGCATTATATTTCTTCAAAAATTCATCTAGGTGGTTACAATCTTCGGCCAGCTCACATGATATGAGGTAATTGAGCAGCACCCTGAGTGGACACTGAGGGTGAAGGAGCTAATGTTGGATCTAGGCCGTCAGGTGGGGCAGCCTCATCTCTAATCACAGGGGCTGATGAATGTTGTGACAGATGTCTGTAAAGTCAGGAGCCACTTGTGATGGATATTCCGGCACATTGCGCCGTTATCATGTGCCCGTTGTGCACGACAACTCTTAGAGACTCAGCAGCAAACAGAGGGTCCATTTTTCTCTTCCATTTTTGTTTGACAAGAACTAAGTCACCTTTTTTGAAGACGATCTCCTGAGTTTGCAGACATTGATCAGCATATTTATTCATTTGCAATTTCTGAGCATTGTCAGCCGTATGAACTTTATCAGCATTCCGAGTTAGTTCAGTGGTCCACTGTGGTAGTTTTGTTCTTATTGCTCTCCAAAACAGCAAGGTGGCAGGACTCTTGCTGGTGGTGGAGTGAGGAGTTGAGTGATAGGCCTGGAGGGCTATATATACAGCCTGAATCAGCTCGATTCCCTCCATCGATGCACATTGGATCACTATCTTTAGGGTGCCCAGAAATCGTTCCACGCAACTGTTGGCTTGGAGCCGCAAGGGTGTACTTTTTTTGTGCTTGACATTGAGTCTAGTTAGAAACTCCTTACTATTGAATGGTGGACCATTGTAAGATTTAAGAATGTCTGGAATGCCCATACTGCAAAGATGTTGTCCATCCGATCAATGACCTTGTCTTGGGTTGTTGATGACATTTCCTCCCCCAGAGGAAAAAGGGAATATTCGTCAATGACTACCATGAAATGATGTTAATATGCGAGAGGCCCCCAAAAAATCAATGACCTCTCTTTCCCATGCACATGAAAGAAAATAAGACATGATTAGTGGATGCTGTGTCGCTTTAGAGGAAAGGAAATTACATAAATGGCACTCCTTTAGTTCCCTCCCAACTGTATTGTACAGGCATGGGAACCATACTTGGTCCCTCAGGGCTCTTTTAGTGACGACAATCTCCTTTGCGGGTGAGTTCAATGACCTGCTGTCTCATACTCTTGGGTATGATGATCCTTGATCCTCTTAACACAGTGCCTTCTTTAGTGCCAGATAGGTCATTTTGCACACATTTGAACTTTTCAAATTCGACATCATCACTCAGAGGTTGAACTCTTTGTCTCCATGGCTGTGCTGAAACAATGTTCTTAAGAGCAAGCATTTCATTTAATGACATATGTAGCGGTAATTATAAGTTCAATGGATAAGGCTGCTGGCGTGCTGGACCTTACAATGAAGTTGATGTACTCTTCAGCTGTTTTCAATGTTGAGCCATGCCTATGTAATGATACTCGTGAGAAGTAATCTACAGGGTTTTGGTTTTTGCCTGGCTTATGCACAATTGTATAGTCACAGTCTTGTAAATGCTACCCCCACCAATGCAAGTGGGCATCTTGGCCTTTCGAATAGAGTGAGAAGTCCTTTGTATTCTGCAACAATTGTGAAATGCTTGCCATAAGAAAACCAGTGAAAGTGTTTGCAGGCCCACACCAGAGCCAGACTCTCCTTCTCTGGCTGAGAATAGGCACGTTCTTTGTCAGACAGACTTCGGCTGGCATACGCCACAATGTGTCTTGAAGCATTTGGATATCCATTATGTTGAGAAAGGATTGCTCACAGCTTGCATCAACAGTAATCTCAGTGTGTAATTTAAGCTCAAAGTAGGCAATCTCAGTTGCATTTTAAATAGCACTCTTTATCCTTTTAAAGCTTTTGTCACATTCAGGGGAACATCTGAAATGGGCATTTCATTTAGTCAAGGATCCCAGTTGGGCACTCACTGTAGCAAAGTCATAAATGTACCTGGGACAATAGCTGGCCGTGCCCAGTAAGGATCATAGCATGGTGACATTTTGTGGGGGTTTGGTGGTTGCAAGTGCTTGTACTTTACCTGGGTCTGGAGTAATTCCCCATCAGAGAATATTTGCCAAAGAACTTGAGTTTGGTTTTGTTAAATTCACACTTTTCTGCATTTAGAGTGAACCCTGCATTTGTATGTAACTGCCACACTTGTTTGAGAGCTTTGTCATGCTCCTTCCGTGTTGTACCAAATACCACCATGTCATCATTGTAATTGATAGCATGCATAACATTTTGAATTATTCTATCTATAATATCTTGAAATATTTCTGCAGCAGATGATACTCAAAACTCAACTTTATGCATCAGAACAAACCAACATGAGAAGAAAAAGTGGTAATGTGCCTAACCTATAGTTTTCATCCAAATCACATTGATGGTATCCTTGTTTAGGTCAAGACAGGAGAAGGATTTGGCTCAGTTCACCTACATGATCATGTTTGCAATGTGCGGACCAGGATGTCTTACTCTCTCATTTGCTTTGATGGCCTAGCGCATATCCATGCAAATGCGCACTGCCCTCAACTGTCCTTTTTTGGCACTACCACTATGGGCGACACCCATGGTGTGGAACCAGTAGAGCGCTCAATTATGTTGTGCTTCAACAGTGTTTCTAGTTCTTTTTTTACCACTTCTTACAGGTAAAATGCTATTCTGTGGTGCTTCTGTGCAACACTATGTGACTTCATTGATAAGAAGTTGTACAGTTATTGTCTTGAGCCTTCCTAGGCCATGAAAAAATGATGGCAACTGACTCACAATTTCAGATTGAGCATGTAGGTTGAAATTAACAGATATTAGTCCCATGCCAGCAGCAGTTGCAAAACTGGACAAAGTACCTTGAAAAACATGAATTGAGGCTTGCACAGACGTCTTTTTATGTAGTAAGGCCACTGTAAATAATCCTTGACCTTGCAGTGGTTTGGAATCAACCCATGTGTACTCCTTTGACACATCGAGTCATGGTACGGGTGACAAACGGTTAATCTGTTCAACTGGCATGATGTTGATCGATGCACCACTGCTGATTTTGAAGGTTTTGGGACAACTGTTGATCTTTAGTGTGATGTTGGGGCAGCATCCATATAAATTATTTTGTTTTGTTGACTCACATGTCTGTGTCATTTGTTCATTTTCTTTGCAAGCAGCAAGACCCATGTGTGCATGTTGCTTTCTGGTGAATATCATCATCGCTTATTCAGCCTCTTCAATGTCGCTCGATTGTAATATCGAAGAACATTTGTTGGATGAACTTGATGATAATCAACTTCGTTTAGTATCCACCTTAGACAAGGAAGGTTGCTTTTTGTCTTTGTAGGCATGGTGAGAATGCTTCTGGAAATTTCTGGTGTCCATTTTCTCATCTCGCCCTGATGCTGTTGTGAAAGCTGTGTGCTGGGGTGGCAATTAAGGATGACTTAATACAGTGGGATTCAGACATGTGGTGAAATTTGCACTTAAACTAATGAATTTCATGACATTTTAGCCTTTATGGTGAAGCCACTGTTAACATATTACTCAGCCATAACTGTCTTTCAATATTAGGTTTTTAGGTTATCTCATGGGCCTTTTTTTTACATTTTTGATTATGATTTGTGTGGCTATATTATAGTGGTTGTGTTTGGTATATGATGTTGGGTATGTGGACATAAGATGGGTATGCAGATTTATGATGTTGCTTGTGTTAATCTATGAAGTTGGATAGGTTAAGTGCTAATTTCTGGTAGTATGGGTGTGTGATAGTGTGTGATGACATAGATTGTTGTTTGGGTAAAGTTATTGGTGTGATGGTATATTATGTTGGTTGTATGAACATATAATGATTAATTTATAGACGTGAGGTGGTGTGTGTGCACATGCTGAGTGTTGTATCTGTGTATTGTTGTATGATGGTTAATGTGGCAGCACCCACTGCTGTCCCTTTCTGTTTCCCTTTCCTCCTCTCTACACACTTTATCCTCCTAGCGCTGCAGGTCCTCTGTGTAAATCTTTCATTCCTCTCATCCTTTGGTATCCCTCTACCATGCATCACCTTTGTGCGCCCCATTACGGCAAACAGCTTCTTCATATATACCCATTCTCTGCATTCACTCTGTGAATACTTTCCATCTCTGATCTTTGTATATACCCCTCCCTTCCCGCTTATGTGAACCTCATCTCCTGTGCTGCCTCTGTGTGCTCCCTGACCCATTTCTGCTAATCTATATGCCCCAAAATCCAGAAGCCCCTTTAAATGCCAACTTCTCTTACCACTGCATGTATTCATGTTCTTGCCTCTTCAGCCCATATGTGTATCTCCAACCCCTATGCAGCATCTCTATGCTGCCATGCCCCACCTTTGGTCACCTTCAGTGTGGCTCTGGCCCCTGTAGTCCTTCTATGTGTCCCTTCGATCAGCCCATTTGTGAACACCCCACTCCCTTTCTTCCTTTCTGTGCTCTGTGCTCCCTTGCCCTTGCAACCTGTCACTATGCTCCGAATGCAACTCCTGCCCTTGTGAACTGCTCAGCTCTGCAGCTACTTTGTGTGCCAGTCCCGTCACAAATGCCCTTTCCATGTGTGTGATTTATACGAAATCTCCTCCTCCCCAGTGGTATTTATTTAAAAACTCTCCATATTTTCCCCCTCACTCCTCTCACTTTGTCCGAGGACATGAAAGGGATTCCAAAAGTAAAGAAAAGAGCAAATAAGTGGATGATATGTGCAGACCTGAGTCACTCCTACATGGTCCACAGTATTCTGCTAGCCACAGAGAAGAAAGTCAGTTGGTTCCAGCTATTCGCTTCTATACTTTGTTCTTAATTGGGCAGCAGGGTGCATGGGTGAATAACAGGTGACCTACTCCTCCTTGTCCCCCAGCATTGTGTAAGCCACAAAGAAAAAGGTTAGGCCACCTGTCACTGCTGATGATTCCTGTTTCAGATTGGAGAGTAGGGCAGGGGGAGAATGCCAGCTGAGCCACTTTTATGTCCCACTACATTGTGAGGGTCACAGAGGCCCAGGTCACCTGTCTTTCGCTGCTAGTCCTTCTTCCCAATGAGGAAGAAGGGGCAAAAGTGACTGACAACTCAGTAGCTGTTCTGTTTTATGCCTTCTTTTTACTTATTAATTAGTTGAAGGGGAGACCAGGCCCTATTTCCAACAACCTCTGCACGTAGGAGTTGTTCCCCCGTTGCTCATTAGGAACCCACAGAGTGTTGGCAGCCTGCAGTGAAATGGGCTTTGGGTCCAAATATTAGTTTTAGGGCATGCATCTCAAAAAGTTACTGACATCTTTTTTATGTAGGGGTTTTATTTAGTAATTTTTTGAGAAAAGACTGCAGCTTATAGACTATGTGCCCGTTGCCCTGGTGGATGCCCCGACCACCAAATTTGGAAATGTCAATAGTGCCTAAAATTTGCAATCTCGGCTTTACCACTTTACACCAACTTCTTACACCTGACCTATCATCTTGCCAACCATAAAGAAGTCTCCAGGCTGCAAATCTCTAATGTCAAACTAGAAGAGAGAGACAATGCTACTCCAAGAGACAGGGTTCCATAAAAGACTTTATTGTCACAAATAATTTCTCTTAGAGAATTAAAAATGTTCACCACTCACGTACTTCACTTTTATCAAATCATATGCACCTGTACACCCGTTTTCAAAGGGACCGACAAAGTAATTCTTTATAAACAATTTTTTATATGAAACCATATTAATAAGTATACACAATTTGATAAAATTCAAACAATTAAAAACTCTTTAAAGCCTCATCCTGATAATTATTGCACATGATCTCACAAATATATTATAATAAGAGAGATAACACAAAAGACATATACATTTGTCATTTAAACATTTGTTAATTTGAAGGAATCAATTGAATAATTCTGTTATTTGATGTCTTTTCCACATATAACCCTTTGTTCCTCAAATTTAGCACAAGTTGGTGTTGCCGCGTTTCGGTGGGTTAATGGGATATAACCACCTTCTTCAGGACAACAAGAAATATTTTGTATCCCTCCTAACGAAAATGCAGTATTAGCCTGCATAAAAACACAAATCATATATCAGATATTATCTCATTTCAGTATCTCCTGTGACTTAATCACAGTAAAACCATTTGTAAAAATGTATTTTATATCTTAAAGATGAACAGAGAGAAGTTTCTATTTATCTATTATCAAAACAACAACACAATTAACCATCTTACTCACAGATTGCAACATTCATTAAAACCCTAAAACAAGGTTTACAATAAAAACATATGTAGAAAGACTATAATCCTGGAGGTCCAGTTGAAAACTAGGGTGCAAGATCACACAACAACCAAAGCTTTTTTCCACTCTCACACATTCAATGTCAAATAGATAACGCTCACCTAATACCCTTTGGCATAAGGCACAGTCCGGTTTAATGAAGTAATTCTTTAGAAGTTAGGAGTCAAATTTTCAGATTTTCATTCCTAATACAGGGATACAAGTAAAAAACAATCTATACAAATTCGGGAAAATGTTACCCCAAAGTCTAAGCTCTCTCCTGTCTATCCCAAACATAAATCAAACATCTCAACTCATACATTTCATATCCGGCAATCATAGCACAGTTTTCCCGAAAACTATCCAGAGTTTACTAATTCTATTGCCAATGTTTCCATATTCTGCTTACTTTAACTGTGGAGCTCAATCTTTTTGAATATATAACTTCACTACTGTAAACTCTTTGAACTTCTGAATCCATTAGCAAGCTGAGGGAATTATATTAGTCTTCCAATTAGTTAATAACAGAGACCTTGCTACTGGAGTGGAAATAAAAACCAGCTTACTCTGCCCAATGGTCATTTCGACCATGGACGTTGTGATGCCAGATAAAACAGCATATGCATCGGGAGAGAGATTAAGTTGCAGTTTTTGGCTGATTTAAAATATCTTGCCATAATTTTAACAAGAAAGGGCTTTAAACATTACATGAAGCCAATCGCCATTAGCCTGATTGCACCTAAAACAAGCCGGTTCTACCTCTCAATACATTTTATGGAGTTTTGGAGGGGTATGGTATAACATCCATTTACTAAAAAACACTATTCTTCTCAGATTGGCCTCATAGCTAACTTGATTATAAAACAGCCACTGGCAGAGATCCAAGCGACATCCGGTAGAAGCTTAAGAGGTGTGGCGCCGCGGCCAGGGCGACTGCCTCCGGAATCTGGGGATCACAGTTTGATCCCCGGAGCCGGCGGCAGATTAGCTCAGCACCATGTGACTCTGGGCAATAGCTTGCTTAATCTTCCTGATGGCCCCCAGCGCCTAGAGACCCTTACGGGTGATTGTTTCCGCTTTCCAAATGTGGAGTATTATTATATCAGCTGCAGAAGGTCTGGAAACAAGGGCTTACTATTCTTTAGATGAATTAATCTATACCAATTTCCCATTGTTCTCCGCTACTAACTCATCTCCCATTACATATCTCAAATAAAAGTGCTTCATGTGGGTAAAACTGAAAAAGAGCAAGTGTTTAGATAGCCAATCGAGTAATGATTAGGGGTGGGCGGAATTTGCGAAATTCACTTTCGCAAATGATCGCGAAAATGTTAAAAATCTCCGCAAACACGCGGAAATATCGCGAAGATGCGGAAGGTTCTTTCCCGCCCGTTCGCGGTATTTTCTGCTTGGTCGCGGCTCGCCAACTTACCCATGCGGTTGCTCACGGGCGCGGCCATCTTGTTTTCACTTGTCTCGCGGTGCATGATCGCGAGAAGAAAGACGTGATCGCGCGACACATGACGTTACTGCGGGCGCGAACTGTCGCGTGACAGTGCAAATGGCTTCCAACAATCCAACATCTCGTGAAGAACGCGACCGGATCGGGAAAACTTGTCGGCGAACGCGGGGATTCAGGTAAGGCGATCGCGCGCACGCGAGAATGTATTATTTTACAGCGCGAGCAAGAAACAAATTATCGCTAAGCTGCGGAATGCGAAAATTTTGACATTTTCGTGCTTTCCGTGGAACGCGAAAATGCCAAATTATCGCAATTTCCACGAACGGAATGGAATTTTGGCCCAGGCCTAGTAATGATACCTGATACCAGCAGCAGCGACTCGGGGGGCGGTGAGGCGGGGCAGGGGAGGGGCAGGGTTGTGTGTAGTAAACACCGGAATATGGATGAACGGAGGTAAGTAAACAATTAAATAAATAAAACAAATGTCGTTGTGCACACTGCATCGTATTTTGCGATGCAGCGCGCGCAAAGAAATACCTCTATGAAAACCATACTCGTCCCCCAAATACATCTCATAATATTTATATCAATTAATTACATAAATGAACAACCTAAAATCACTAAATAACAACATATATAGAAACATAAATGAAACTGTATCTATAGTGGTTTCACTAATAATGAAAAGATGATAAGTAATGCTAATACTTTAGTCAAGTCATTTTTTTATGTTATCTGTTACATCATGTTTTAGGGTATGGATGTATCTAATTGGCCACTTTGACACGCTGAAGAAATGATTTATAAACCCAGAGCACCTATCCCTGCCTGTACCAGGCTGGCTATTTACACTCCTCCCTGCCTTGCCCTAGCTTCGAGTATGTTTTCTTCCTGGCTTTGTCTAAGAACAGCGGTGCGGATAATTTAAAGCGTGCCTTCCCATCTTTCAGACAGCTGCCCTAGTGTGGGACTGACCCATCTTTGCTTTTCAATGTTACCCTCTTATGCCCCTGACCAAAGGAAGGATGCATTGTGACCATACAATTCCCACAGTATTGGTACAGGTGAGGTTGGTGTAAAAAAAATTAAAGAAGTCTTCATGCCCTTTTGCAAGGCAGGGGTAGAAGCCTCTACTGCCCTCCGTCCAGAAGAATAGATTATTAAACGTTTATTACAGGAATTTATGAGTGTTGAAGAAATGCAAGCAATGTCTGTGAACATCAGCAGAGATTTTAAATAAATACAAGCTGTCAAGGAGACGGGGGTTTCATATGAGTCACTTGGGAAGAGGCGTTAGAAGAGTAAGGTAGGGAAACAAACAGATGGGCTGCGTGAAAAATCAGAGCACAAGGACTGCGGGATGCTGTGGGGGGTGGGGGCACCCACAGGGAAAGCTGGGGAAGGCAGGGATGCATACAGCAGTTGCAGCAGGGAAACGCACATAGAGGGGAACAATTGAAAAGGCAGAGTGGCATGCAGAGATGCAGGAGGAGGAGAGCTCGTAATGGTGCTTCAGGTCCAGCAGGGGCACACGGAGGGGGTTTAGTGGAGCCCTCAGAGGCCGACAAGGAGTGCGGGCAGCACCCCAGACCTGCACAGCTGTGGTACATTTATAAGTGCAGTAGGTTGGCAGGGGAAAACATATTTGAAAGGATGTCACACAGAGTGTGCAGGGGGCGAATGGCACATGATGGGATTACAATGGAATTGGGGGGACTTGCAGAGAGACTGCAGAACAGGTAGGGGCATACAGATAGACTGCAGGGGGGGATTAAAGTTAACAGAAAGCTGGAAACAGCAAGGAAGAGGTTACACAGACGCTAAAAGTGTCAGGGGGACTAAGGACAACCGAAGGGTAGTGCACATGCACGATTATATCCCAACACACACAACCATTGGAGAGGATGTGGCTTAACGGCTAGGGCGGTCGACCTCAAATCTGGGGAACCGGATTTGAGTCTCGTAAACAATGCTCAACATCCTGTGATTCTGGGCAAATCACTTAAAAAAAAATGAATGTGTCCTTGTGAAACTCAACTGGTGCTCATGTAAAGCGCTCTGATACCTCCGGGTCAAGTTCGCACTATATAAAACTCCGAAAAAAACCTAAACCTTCATACATTACACTATCACCATAAGTCCACGAGACCAACTTCTATACCAACAGACCCAACATTTTATATCTACTTAATCAACATCACACAATATTAACACCACTTTCACACAACCAGCATCATACACATCCACAATCGTTTGCCAGCACGCTCAATATCATACATAACACACTCATCATCATCTGTCTACACAACAACCATAATATAGCAACACACCCACTGCCATATATCATGTGCAGTGCAAATCCACCGTTATATATTGTCACAACTAATATACAAAAATATCTTTAAAAAACACTCTATAAAATTCTTTAAGAAACTAAAATTGAAAGGCAGCTAAGGCTGACTATTTACTTAAAAGGGGGATTCTCCAAAATGGTGCTGTTTTCCCTGCATGTCCCAACCACAGTTTGCTAACTAAACCTTAATTTCTACCCCCAACATACAGTCTTTTTAAGAAAAATGCAACATACTACACAATATAAAACAGCATTATCTACATCTTACACCAGCACCCCACCTTCATTGGCCATCCACTCAACATCATTTACGACTACACACCCACTATTATATACCTTCGCGCCCACCAGTGTACTTTTACACACCTTCTACCGAACAACCACACAGCTACGTTCAAACACCTACACCAACCAACATAGTCTATCATCAACTAGCGTATCCCCTCTCACAACTATCCTCATTTTATAACACATCATCCATCATATACCGATCAGCCACCATTTCCCTTTACTTTACAGTGTCAATCCAAGATTTTGGTCATGCCATTACGCATTCTTTTACATACTTTTAAACACATTGTCATAACTTTTCAAGCATTCCTAAGCAAAAATACGGGTGGGGTTGGCTCATAAGTTAAAGGTACTTGAACCATAATTGCTAATTATTGTAAATATACCAAACCATTAAAAGTTTGGCAAATTGTTTATATAAAAAACATAGACCCTAAAAAAGTGAAATTGATCGAGAGTTAAGGTTGACAAATATGGTTTAGTGTATTCCCCGTAAAAACTGTGTCCAGTCCTACTATATTAAAGGAAACTCAACTCTCCCCTCTTTTATTACTATGTTGTAGCTGAGTTGGTGGATGATGGTTGGTGAATTGGTATATAATGTTGGTGATGCTTGCGTGTGTTGGGCAGAGTAAAGATGGTCCATACACAAGTGTTTTACTAATCTATTAGCAATATTCCCTTTGGCAACTTTAGCAAAGAAGAATTGAAAATGGCGGAATTACACCAAATATAGCAGATGTTGTGTATTCCTCAGTGTGATTCCCTCTTATTGGTTTGGTATATTTTCATTTAGCTCTTTATGATCAGGGTCCGACTCACCTATAAGGCAATAATGTGGTGCCCAAAGAGTTGGTCTCATAAGTCAGTATGTTGGCAGTTTCTTTGGGCTATTTTTGGCTCTGTTTTATGGTCTAGTATGAGTCAGCGCGCTTGCTCTGTGAGACTGCTGTAGTAGATTATGGGAGAGAAACAGCGCCCACTCTCCGCCCCTATTTTTCATTGGCTTGTTAGTCCCTCCTTAGTACGGTCTTCTCTTCATTTGTAACCTCCCATGGCTACTGGCCACTTTAGTTTTGTTGTTACACGGGATCTGTTATTTAGTCTGTAAGCACTATTTACTTTATTGAGTTTCTTTTACTGCAGGCCGGACATACGCTGCTTCAGCTGAAACCGCTTGTGTTTTTTTAAGCAACAGCCCCGCCCCCGTAACACGGGCGTTTACTTTCAATCACTTTATCCCAGCATTATATCGTGCCTGTTTCAACCCCCCAAGTAAAATGGATTTAGAAATGATTAGCAAAGTAAGTCACATGAATCCCAGGTAGCACATAATCCTGTGCCAATGAGCTGAAGCTGACAACTGTGTTACATGTCATCTGTCATAAAGCCACCTGAAGGGCTGTTTCAAAAGCCTGTTTTATTAACAACTACACCACCACCACTACCAATACTACTACCAATACCACCACCAATACCACCACCACCAATACCACCACAAATAACATTACCACCAATACCACCACCACCACCAATACCACCACCACCAATACCACCAATACCACCACCACCAATACGAATACCACCAATACCACCACCACCAATGCCACCACCACAAAACCACCAATACCACCACCACCAATACCACCACATCCAATACCACCAGCACCACCACTAATACCACCACCAATACCACCACTACCACCAATACCACTACCACCACCAATAATACCATCACCGCCACCGATACCACCACCAATACCACCATCACCAATATCACCACCACCACCAATACCACCACCACAATATCACCACCACCAATACCACTACCACCACCAATAATACCATCACCGCCACCGATACCACCACCAATACCACCACCACCAATACCACCGCCACCAATACCAATGCCACCACCACAAATACCAATATTACCAATACCACCACCACCAACACCAATACCACCACCACCAATACTAATACCACCAATACCACCACCACCACCAATACCACTACCACAAATACCACCAATGATACCACCACAACCAATATCACCACCACCAATACCACCAATACTACCACCACCGATACCACCACCACCACCAATACCACCACCAATACCACCACCAACAATACCAATAACATCACCATCAATACCACCACAAATACCACCACCATCACCAACAATACCACTTCCAATACCGCCACCACCAATACCACCACCACCAATACAACAAATACCACCACCAATACCACCACAACCAATAACACCACCACCACCAAAACCAATATTCACCTCCAATACCACCAATACCACCACCACCACTAGCAATACCACTACCACCCCACCCCACCAATACCGCCACCACCACCAATACCACTACCGCAAATACCACCACTGATACCACCACCACCAAAACCACCACCACCACCTATACCACCACCACTAATACCAGCAATACCACCACCGCAATACCAATACCACTAATACCAATACCACCACCACCAATACCACCAATACCAATATCACCACTACCAATACCACCAGCACCCCCACCAATACCAACATTAATACCACCACCACCAATATCACCTCCAACAATACCATCACCACCACCAATACCACCGCCACCACCAATACCACCACCAATATAGCCACCACCACCAATACTAATAGCACCAATACCACCACCACCAATACCAATACCACCTCCACCACCAATACCACCACCACAAATACCTCCAGAACCAATACTACCACCACCACCAATAACACCACAACCAGCAATACCACCACCAATACTAGCACCACTGTAGTTTAGTTCCTATATCCCTGATAGGCTCTGCGCATTGGAATAATATACACTATAGTTTTGACATAGGACTAAGGTCAGTATGTCTCTATCGAGTACATTAAACTTAATTACTTGTGTGTGCCAGCTAACTCATAGGTCACTAGAAACGTCTTGAATATACAAGAAGGGATTAGTTTCTGACAACCGCATAAACATGACAACTTTGTTTCCCTTAGAGTCGAAACAATCTCAGAACCGTGGTAACAATAGATAACAGTTTCACTCAGTCAATCCTGCATGCTTCGTTTCTACAGAGTTGCACAGAAATAGCGAGACGAGCATTTCAATAAAAAGGGGGTTTATTGAACAGTCTTATTTCTCATGCAAGAGATATGAACTGCTACAATCGAAAGACAGGATGCGAAGTACAATACGTACAGAGTTAGCAGTAAGATAAAATAATACTGCAATAGCATGGTTTGTAGCTATGACATATATTCATAAAATACATACATAAATAACACAAGGTAAAATTTGAATACTCATATGATGCTTCTAAATAGTTCTACCCCAGTGTACCTAACCTAAGTGTAGTACAAGGTAAGAAGTAGGTGCTGTTTTCTAAAGTATAGCTAGCTATAGTTTTAGTTTTGCCAAGAGCTGCCAAAAGTTTCTCTAAGTTCTAGTCTGCTCCATACCTTAATATGTGTGAGGTTGGAACCTCTTTCCGGGACTCGATATCTAACACCCCGCAAGGGGAGTCAGAAACACTGGAGCTGGATTCTCTGTGAGGAGGATGACAGCGTCTGGTCAGTGCATCAGGCAGGAACTCGATCTCCTTCCGAACTTGCTGTGGTGAACCGCAAGTAGGCAGTCGAACTGGACCGTACCGGAACTGTGGTTTGCCAGGGCAAGTGCAGGTATATTTATACCTTGAAGGTGTTTACGAATGCCTGTATTGACGTAAGAGTCGGACATCGGAACGTCATGAATGATTTCCTAAGGAATAGATGTTCATGCATACTAAATGAGTTCTTGGAGAAATCAATATCCAAGCAAGGGAAAATCCTAAAGGCTTAAGAGTCTGGTTCTCCAAGAACTCGTTGTGATGTGGATTGACGGATGTAGGAGACCGTGCCTGTATTTGGTTAGCATGGGCAATGCCTAAACAAGGGCTGTATTGTCTATGCCTAAATAAGGGCAATATGAATTGTACCTATATAAGGGCATAAATCGGGAAACCTATATACGGAATCTAAATCTACACACAACACCACCAATACCACCAACAATACCATCACCACCACCAATAACATCACCACTACCAATATTACCATCACCACAAATACCACCACCACTAATGCCATCACCACCAATACCACTGCCAATACCAATACCACCACCCCCAATACCACCACCACCATTAATACCACGACCACCATCAATACCACCACCAATACCACCACCACCAATACCAATACCACCGCCAATACCACCACCACTACCACCAATACCACCACCACTACCATCAACACCAATACCACCACCACCAATACCACCAAAGATAGCAATGACATTACGCAATGCCACACTGCACACTCAAATCACAGAGAGGGCAGGAAATTTCCCCCCGCTCTTCCTCTTGAGCCATGACAGTGTAGTCACAGAGCGAAAGGTGTTGGAGTGCTTTGTTAGTGTTTATAGCTCAGATCATATCATCTTCCTTCAGACTTTGTGTCTCTGTAATTTACAACACTTACACATCTTCTTCACGGCACTATTTATCACTACTTTGACGACGTTGCAGGCCGATCTCTTCCTCTGATATTTACAATCTAATAAGCGATCGGGCAGGCCCTTTGTTGCAATGCAACAGATCTCGCTTTTGCGAGAGTTTAAGCTATTAGTACTGTAAATGACAATGCCTTTTATTAATGTTTTAAAACCCAAAACATAAATAAAAGGCATTGTCATTTACAATGCCAATAGCTCAAACTCGCGTGAATGTGAGCCCTATTGCATTGCAAATGCTTGTTTCTATTGATTTCCCTTATACTTAAATAAACATTGCCTGCAGCAAGCCTACATGCATGCAGTCACCCATACGTTGCAGAACACTTAAACAGCGTGTCTTTACAAGTTAAAACTGCCCCAATTTGCAAACCTAGGACACTTTTTTTGGTTTTCTAATTCTCATACTGGGCCTTTTTTATGTCCCAGTCTGACCCTGTTTATGATGTGTAAGTGAAACACTCAATCCCTTTTGACCTTGCATCATCTTGGTATATATTCTTTAACATTATAAAATTTTTAAAAAACGATATTCTCCAATGGTGCTAATTTTTAAAGCACCTATCATGGTCTCCTTTAAGTTCAGGTGTTTTAACAAGGACTTCTTCAAGCTACCCACATGTCCACACATCATGCCAGCCTTGCTGAAGGGCATGGAGGAATTTTTAGCCCCCACTCTACCCTACTGAAGATGCAGAGGAGAATTGTTGACTACATTTTTTTTGCAAATTTTAAGTACTTATAGTGTGGTTTGGGCTCTCCTATCCACTTGCTTATGTGAGAAGCCAATAATCCAATATAGCTTTTAAAAACTACTTACCTGTCAGAAGGGGAGAGAAGCTTGTTTGGTGCCCTACCAGTCTTACTAAAGAGCAAGGTGCAAAATTGTATGTATGAAAAAATCCTGGGGCAGAATGCAGCTGGCTAGTGCCCACTTTAAAACCGAGCATCATATCAGCTGTCCTCCTTCGCCCATAAGAAATAGGTATGACTAGAGTTAGGGGACATCTGTGTAGATAGCGACAGCTGCCAGTTGGCACTTCTATATTTTTGTGGGAAGAAAATTGCAGTAAGAGAAGAAAGAGGGTGACAGCTAACAGCTGCTTTGTCTTCTGTTTGCAATTGAGGAGAGGCCACTGATGCTGCTGTCATGCTTCCCGGGCTTCTTTCACAACAAGCATTGGCATAGCAAATAGCTCTCGCTTTTGGGACCTTATAAGTGTTTAGCGATGCAACAGTTGCATAACTAAATACTTATAAGGTCCCAAAAGCGAGACCTATTGGCTATGCCAATGCTAGTTTCTGTTTATTACTGCTCTGTACTAATGGCGGCGCACGGGTGCCACCATTACTACATAGAAGTAATAAACAGGAGAAAAAAAAACTGTCTCAAAGGAGAACATCAAAGTGGCCGTGTGGCCGCAAAAGTGAAAGTGATTGCGATCAAACATCAAAGCGGCCGTGCGGCCGCGAAAGTGAGGCGCGCGCGCCCGTGCACATGCACTGTAGCTCTAGACGACAGTGGTAGCACTTTTTTGAGCCCTCACAAAAAGTCTTGCCAGACCAGCCCATGCACTGGGTCAGGCGAGACCTAACAAGAAAAATGAAGGTGAGACAGGCCCAGATCATGTGAAAGTGTTCTCATTGACAATTTTGCGAATATGGCAAAAGGGTAACCCTGACTGCCCTAATAAAATAATGATGCATATTTTCCAAAGACACAGCTCCGCTTGACACTGCAAGACCAAACAGGAGGGTGCAAGCAACAATCACATTCCTTGGGCAAAAAGGGATCCAGGATATATATATATATAGAGACCTCATATCTCTCTTATATTGTAAAAAAGAAAGTAAAAAAAAAAAAAAAAAATCTTTTGGAGTGTAGGGGATGTTTCTGATTAATCAACAATATCTGCTCAGTGACATGCATGTTTTGTATCAAAAACAATATTATTGTACTCTACAAATCTACGTTTTTATAGGGTTGGTCAACCTAGACCTGACTCCATCTTGAAATCCAGCATCACTGTGGTTTCATTTCTTCTCTCTCCGCACACAGCAACATGTGCCCTAAAGAAATACACGGTGATGACATTCTGCTCCGGGTAAATTCCGGAGGAAGCTTTCCTTCCAAATCTAACTGTACAAGGTCCTTCCTGCCTGTAACCCAGAAGCACTATCGATATCATAGGTCTGTCATTGTTTTGTGAGCAACTAGGGGCTTATTTACAAGCCTCTTGTGCCACTTTTGCGTCATTTTTAACATTGGAACAGTGACGTACGGGCGGCGCAAAGGTCTTGTAAATATGCCCCTAGATTTGTACTGTCACCTCCGTCAAGAGAGGTCTAATTTTTATTAATTTAGGGGGATGGCGTTTGGGTTGTGTTAAGTATTGTTGCATTTTATCCTGTATTGTGATCACTGAGCCTATGAAACATTTGTGTGATTTTCACTGTGCATTTTCCTATGAACAAAAGACTCATTTTAGAGATGAGCAAGGACTTGCTTTCCTGACTCTTACAGAGCACACGTGTGGTAGTCTGTGCCAGGCATAGGGCTTAATAATTTTTTCGGAAGATTGGTTTATGTCAGATCTGGTGCTGCATTTAGCTGAACTTTAGACTAATTTCCTATGCATGATTTTGACTGATTTTAAGACTAACCATATTTTGCCTCTGAAATGGACTTAAATCTTTTAACAAACCTCCATGGTGTTTGACTTAAACCTTGTCTCAAGAAGGCTTATTTAATTGACCCTCTACTTGTTGTATTGACAAATTTGACTTTGTTAGTGGCACATTATCTCATTATGGGGCATATTATCAAGCCAGGCGATAAAATTATCGCCGCTTTATCGGCAGAAAACTGCCGCTAAAACAGCGATAATGGGCTTGATAATCTGCTCTATGGAATTCCAATTGAAGCCCATGTGAGATGTGAAGGACATCTCTCATGGGCTTCAATTGGAATTCCATAGAGCATATTATCAAGCCCATTATCGCCGTTTTAGCGGCAGTTTTCTGCCGCTAAAGCAGCGATAATTTTATCGCCTAGCTTGATAATATGCCCCTCTGAGCCTGATTCACAAAGGCATCTGCACTTGCGGCGGACGCCCCGTAGTTGCAGGGGAGACTCCACACTCAGGGCACACTCTTCCAAGGAGAATTCTCATTGTGGATATTCTGACTGAGTGTCGAGACTCCTCCATGACTGTGGGGCAGTCGTCATGAGTGCGGAGTCCCTGTGTATAAACATCAATCATGGGATTTGTAATGCTGGAATTCTAGCTCCCTTTATGCCCAAGAGTAAATCTTTTCTCACTGTGGATGCAAGCCTCACAGGGATTGGTGTGGTATTTTCGCAAAACCAACGTGGGGTGGAGAGAACCATAGCATTCGCATCTAGAACTTTAACTCCAGCTGAAAGGAATTATTCAGTAATTGAGCGTGAGGCACTTTGCAGCGGCATGGGGAGTCGAGCACTTCAGGGTGTATTTGTGGGGTGCAAGATTCGTCCTCAGGACGGATCATAAGCCGCTCTTGAAAATTCTGTCGGCGGGAGGAGCTGGTAAAGGATCTGCTTGCTTAGCGAGATTGGCTGCAAGGTTGCAAGAGTACTTGTATGAAGTTGAATTTATACAGGGATGGAGGAATTTGCAAGCGGATTGTTTATCTCGGATGTCCTTAGATTGGGAGTTGGTAGACAAGGATTTGGTGAAGAAATCTGGGTCTGAAGAAGCAGTAGCTTTTGTATGTGAAGTAGGTGAATGTAGTTTAGGAACGTTTTCCAAAGCTCAGTGGACGCAAGAAATGGAGACTGATAAAACGTTGTTAAAAGTTATAGCTTTAATCAAGAAAGGTGCTCCTCGTGAGAACATGGTTTCGGTTGGGGTTAGACCTTTTTGGAAACTTCTAGATGAACTCTCTGTGAGTAGCTCCAATGTAGTGATGAGAGGGGATAGATTTGTGCCTCTGGATGGATTGCGTTTGCACATTTTTAAACTAGCTCATGAGGGTCATCTTGGTCAGGGGATGACTATTAGAAGAGTAAAACAAGAATATTGGTGGCCAGGAATGGACGATCAAATTCGTAGATGGGTTGAGAGTTGCACACTCTGCAAGGAGAGTGAAAAAAGACTGAAAGTTGGGAATCAGAAAGTCATGGGACACATTACTGACCCAGGGAAAGCGTGGCATACAATTTGCTTGGACTTTATTGGTCCCATGTCTGAACTATCATTGGACATGCGTTTTGCTGTGGTGATTATTGATGTTCATTCAAGATGGTTGGTGGTGAAGTTTTTGAAGGATATTACTACTCAGTCAACAATTGGTGTATTGGGAAAATTGTTTGTGGATGAAGGTGTACCTCACGTGATGTTGACGGATAATGGTACGCAATTAACTTCTGGTGAAATGCGTTGTTTCTTGGAGAAGAGTGGTGTCAAACATGCGTGCACTTCCTTATACAATCCCATGGAGAATGGAATGGTTGAGCGGGCAAACAGGTTAGTGAAAGGGGCCATCCAACTTGCTTTGGCAAATGGACAGTCTCCTAGACGTCTGGTGGATGAGATGCTTTGGGCATATCGGGTCACCACACATAGTGTGACCCAGGTTTCTCCGTTCCAAAGCATGAGAGGACGTGTTCCAGGCTCTCGGTTAGTTCCAGGCTGGCTCAGGGAATGGATAGTTTCGGGTGGTGAACATCCTGAAGAGTTTGTTGGCTCAAAGTTTAATGTGGGAGATTGGGTCAAATTGAAGCTTGGTAGAGTCAAAGCGGGGTTAAACAAATTTTCTAGTCCTTGCAAGGTGATTGCTGTAGGGAAACATTGTGTGGTGGTTGAAGGAGGACATAAGTGGAACTTGCGCAGGGTAGCTTTATATCAGAGAGGCGGTTCTGTTGTGGAAGGAGTTCGTGGTGATGACGGGTGTTCAGGTATGATGTTTATCCCTGATAAGGCGTCTGATCTTGAACAAGAGGAAAGGGAGAGGGGTTCTCTTCCAGAGTTGCTTACAGATGCTCAGGGGGTGGAAGATGTTGTAGAAGGGTCCCAATTGAGGTGCAGTGTTAGAACACGCAGGCCACCTTCATATTTGCAAGATTTTGTCACCTGTTAACTTGCATGTTCTGTGTGTTTTTTCATGAAGTTATAATTGGGGTTTCTTTTGTTATTTTATTAAGGAGGAGGATGTGTTGTAATGTAACTTACCTGTGTATTCTGGTTTCTGGAGTTCTCCTACCTGTTCTGGAGTATTCAGTCGTGTGGATTCTTAGAGTGTAAGGCTGACGGCACTCAATAGATGACAGTTGCTGCTGGATCGTCGAGGTGGTCGGATGCCAGGTTGCGTTCTTCAATAAATCTTCTATTTCTTCATCTGTTCCTGAAATTTATTCCAAGCAAGCATCTCAACAATTCCCATACATTGGTTTGTAATTAATACTGAATAATGGACCATGTTTAAAATAAAATACTTTGCTTTTAAAAGTAATCAGTTTTCTAATATGCGCAAACTGATATTACAAGTATACAAGATAATAAAATGTTATGCATCTCAGCATGTTATTATTACATTTCCTTCAATTGTAGCCAATCACATTCCGCTAGATTGTTGTAAAGTGGCATATGCGTAAGTATAAGAAATTAAATACTAGTTTTAATGTATACAAGGCATTAGCCTACAACCCTCAGTTTTGATCAGATTATCAAAGATAGCTTCAGGGGGGGCCACCTCCCAGACCTCCTTCCCAGAGATTAGCTAAACACCCACACAATCCAATAGTAAAAGTGTTGTCTTTCTTTCTTTTATGTGCTTGTTTACCAATGGTAGGAGAAAAATAGAATACGATCACAAGATCCAAACTACACCGCTTTCAAAGAGTCAAGTACTTTCACTCTATTTTTTAATTCTTACTCATTTGCCCAGACATCAAAAACAATTATATATAGAATTATAAATGGGTAACAGTGAATTACTGGGATGTTTTTCACCATGGGGTTTAGGGTGACATCAAATAGACAAGAGCGAAGCTCAAGTTTTTTTATATGGTCACTCCGTACACCGAGGGTACAAGCATCCCCGTAATTACCTCTCTTCCCATCTATATTGTTATGTATGGGCCCCAAAATAATCTGCCCCCTTCTTTCAACTACTTCACAGGGCAGAGGAGTAATGGAGGAACCAACTTATCCCTGTCTCAAATATAATATATATATATATTTTTTTTTTAAAGTGACTTCATAAATAAATCATAGCTAGCTTCCTACCACCCACCCTCAGCACTCTCTGTGTCTTGACTTCTCTCCCATCCAGAGTCTGTGCCCCCTACTTTGCAGTGCTGCACTGACCGGCTGTCCAGGAGTCCTGCTTGAAAAGCCTGGAATTCCTTTATGACGTACCTACAGGCGGTAACAGCTTTTGTTAACAACTGCTGCTATACTACAATAGTAAATTTACCAGGTTTAGAACCTGCCATTAAAGGCAGTGGCCCCTAATGAAAGCCACACAGAACAAACACTCTAAAGCATGTGTCGCTGCTCTGTTTGAAAGGAATCCAGAGAGTGTGCATCTTTTTTTTTACTTGCCTTCAACAGTCTTTGTTGGATGTCATGCCATGTAGACACCTGTCAGATAACATCGCTGCCTGAGAGGGTTGCTGACACCCACTCTCCATCCACCTACCAATAAAAAAAATATCTGCCTTTAAAAAAAAAAAATGATGCTACTTCACATCTGCTTTGGCGCTTTGTTCACAATTGTAAACAGGGCACTAGGGCATCTTTCGTGTGCCATGGGTCTGTGCTTCACTTATGAAAAATGAGGACTAACTAGGACCTGGACAGATGACGCCTGGAGAGAGAACTTCAGCTGTCAGTTCTCCTGGACCTACTTCTCCGTTATTTTGTGAGAGTGAAAGAGGACTGTAAGCTGACAGCTACTCAGTGCAGCGTGAACAGGGCAAATTCACTCCTCTTTAGGCAAGATGAGGGGTGTGCTATAACGCTTTCGGCTCATGGTCATGGGAAGAACAAGATTGCATTGATCTAATGATGCCTCACAGCAACTACCTCCACTAATAATCTTCACTGCCCATTGCAACTGATACTCATTGCTGCATTGTTGATATTCATTATCCCACGGGGTTGATCCAGCGCGAGACCCAGAGGGAAAGAAAAAGGGTGGGAAAAAATATATTTATTTACACAACTATCCTTCCTGCGTCGCAGACCCGACGTCACACTAGCTCATTCACACACGCAGTCATTGGTGGGGCCCATAACACCAACACTCACACATCTCCACTCACGAGTCTGCACACAGGAGGAATGAATAATTCAAGCGCTGGACATTATAACCTATAGGGAAGAAAAAATTATTTTACAGAATATACATTGACATTCGCCACCTATAGATTCCTAATCCCAAACATCAAGGCACTCCACCCACTTGGTCGACGGACCAATTCGTTGGATTGGTTGATGGTGATTTAGAACCAGCTAAAACACATTTTAAGACTCAGAATCCTTTACTCTCTTCATTGAAAAACCACAAACTCGTAATTTCTGTTAATCATATATTTGTTTATCTAAATATTGTTTGCAATTAATATTAGCATTTGTTTAATCAAAAGTTAGCATTTTCTGGTTTAGTTACTACAAATCACATGACATTATATTTACCCATTCTTGCTATCTGGATTTTCGCTAATTAATTTGGCTCTGCATAACCAAATTAGCCGTTAAATTGTCCAAAATAGCAGGTCAAAGCTCAAAGTCCAAAAGTTCTTTGCTCAGCACTTTACAGTCCCAAAGATCTCCAGAAATCATGCAAGCATCTGTCATCACCTGTGGGGTCAAAGAGGGTGTGCAGTCATTGTAACTGCCGAATGCATGGAAAAATGGAAAATGCCAAAATGCCAGACCCTTCCCTATTCTACTAATCTTTTTATAATACATTTCGGGATAACAGGAAACATTTTTAGGCGGAGAAAGTCTGTGATTGGCTGATCGAAAAACGTCCGATTTTTATTCTATGAGGTTCTCATGGATTTTGATGGTTCACTTCTGTAGCTCATGTTTGTCCTTATGCAACAATGTTTAAGGTTTGCTTGTATGATCCAATTGTTCATTGAGACCAGTTTTTACTGGCTGAAGTTTGGCAGTCCACCAAGATCCTATTCTTGACCGGGTACATCAGGAGCTTAGGTCGTCAGGAAGTTCACGGAGCCATCCGAGTCTGCGCAGTAGGCACCGCGCTCACGAGTCGGTGGCCACTTCTGAACTCGATTTCCGACGCCATTTTTAGGTAGGCCCAAATGTCAACTTAAGCGAAACAAACACAAAAGAATAATTAATACAAAAAAATGATGATTCTAATGTTATACCCTCACTAATCCCTTTATGTATTAGTATTTTCCTAGCATATAGCAACATTTAAAGCGATAATATTCACCTTTAGGATCGAAACAGGAACGCAAACATCACATAAGCAACAGAAATCATGCGATATCTAATTACCACATGTACTACTATTAATATGCGTACATATTTTAGTTATTAGAGTTATTTTACCATGCAAATAGCAATTTCCCACGTGTAATTGGTGTATGTACGTGGTTGGTTTAGTAACACACTTCACTCCATTAGTATTTTCATGCAAAATAGAGGAAGTATACAAAATTTTGATTTACCTGCTCCATCAGAGTCAACAATGCTTTTTAATGATTGGTGCTATTAAGAATCTATAATGATGGATTCAGTTCCAGAGAATGTTTGAATGTACAGGTAGAGAGCTCTCTGTGGAGGAGGCTCTTAGTCACATTTTACAGGAAAATATGAAAGTTCTTTCGTACACATCTAATTTTGTCAGCTTGATGCTGAGACCACTTGGGTAGACAGACCTTTTATGACCCTATTGCAGAGGGGGCAAAAGAAAAGATCAAGGGTGAGTGAGATCTCCTGGACAAAAGACCCTGTCCAAAACATATGACACAGCATTGATGATTGAATATCGACTTAGTGAAAGAAGAACATAACAAAGAAGAGTTAAGGGTCAAGGAGTTGCATTTTCCCATATCAAGACAAACTGAACCTGGGACCATGCCTTCTACATCTACTTCCAGCATCTGGAAGTAGGTGTAGATACAAGTGGAGGCCCCTGTGGGCCGCTTCCTCATGTGTAAGAGGATAGAAAGGAAGGCAGGTTTCTGCCTGTACTGGGTTGACTGGGACATTTGAGAAGAGACTGTCCTGTTCAAGTGTGCCCACTGCAAGGTAGAGTAGGACAAGAAATCCCAGAGTTAATACATGTTCTGCGGACAGCAGAGATTGAAAACATTAAGAGCTAATTATTGACAGTGTTTGCGAGCTTTGCTCTCTGCAGCCCATGCATTCACTCAAGATTTTCAGAGTTTATGTGTGCACTAAAAATGGGGAAAAAAAGTCAAACCGCTTCTGCATTGTCGCATTTCAGAAAACTGGATTATGATACAGTTCCTGATCTCCTCATGTGCACTAGTGTTAAAGATTTGTGTAGATGATATTATTTCAGTTATATGATTATTCTTGCACAATCACAACTACAGAGTGCTTTGCAAGAAGTGGCAAAATAATGAACTTCCGCAAAGAACACTGACACTTCAGTGATCTCCGTTTAATGGATCTCGGAATGTTTTTTCAAATGTACTAAAAAAGTTCACCTGACAACAGAAACTTTCGTGAAATATGAGCTAGATCACTTTGTAATTTGAGAGCTGCTTTCTGGAAGAACATGATTTTACTCAGTGCACTTTTGTGGTGTGGCTGGTAGTGTCTTTTCAGAAGGTACTGGTGAGGCAATAATGCCTTATTAAAAGAAGCAGATAGGTCACAAAATTTCAGAAAATGAAAGACTGCTAGAAAGGCTCTCAAAAGCTTTCCTGAAACTTTGACACAACATTAGCATTTCATTGTGGTCATTCACAGATGTTGACACAGTCATTAGGCCTGCTCTTTGTCATTGAGCAGGTATTCATATAGGACAGTGGCAGCGATTGGGAGCACATCAAAACACTGTAAGGTGATAGTTGACTTCAGTTTATCAGTAACACCAAACCTTCTCACAGGAAGCAAATTAACCCAGATTGTCAAGCATCTAACGAAATGTTAGTGTAAAACACAATTGAATCTCCCTTTCCATTGAGGGGTGGATGCAGCATTTGACCCATAGTCAGTCACATCCTTAGACACCTACCAACCTCAAGCATTTTTTTAAGCTCGAGATCCAGGAGGAAACAGGGTGTTGTTGTTTGCATTGATCCTACATTTAACATTTAATGATGATGATGATTTTCAATTAGGAGAATGACAAGTAACTTTTGTCATGCTTGTTTAAGCTATTGAATTGACACAAAGAAGCTGCAGACTCTGAAACACGTACTGGCTGGGAAATGGGTGTACAATAACTGTTCAGTGTGCCATCAATAAATAGACATGTATCCGATTGTTAGAATTGGGAATCCTAGAAATTAGATGCACACTAAAAGATAACCTGTTCTCACCCTCTGGTAGCTTGTCACAGAGGATTCGGGCTCATCTAAAAGGCAATGTGTAAAGCATTTGTGCAGCACACACACACCGTAATACAATGAATACACCACAAAAAGACTCCACATAGGTTTAGAAAAATAGAAAATATTTATCTGAGTAAAATAAGACAAACCTATAAAACATTCAAACAGTAGAAGACAAGATATTACATTTTAAAGAGAAAATTCAAAAATAGTGCTTAGAAGCCATTTTCGGTCAAAAGGTTACTTGAAGTCGTGAGGACCTGTTGGAAATCCAACCACGAAGGAAGGCAGGCCAGCTACAGGACCCACACAGGGCCGGCTGAAAAAAGTACCTTGCCTGAAGCAAAGCGTCAACACTGATGGAATGATACAATGATCTTTTCCATACAGTCGGGTTGCTGTTTTGCATCGCTGTGCTTCACTGAGGTAAAGGCAATACTTCATCGCCGAGCCATGAAGAGCATTGTCATTGGGCCACGCAGGCTGTAGAACTGTTGTTGTGAACAGCCTCTGCATCAGTGTCGAAGGGTGTTGTTTCCAACCGGTGCAGTGGTGATGATGCATCGGGTTTGAAGCAAAACAGCTGCAGTTCCCAGTTCTGAGGCCCAGAACCTGGAGATGGTGCCTCAGGCAAGGGTAGGACTCACGGATGGCAGAGTCCAGCAGCACCAGTAGAATTGCAAGAAGTCTTTTGTGTCCCTGAAACTTCAGAAAACAGAAGGCAAGCCAGCAAGGCCTTGGAGAACACTTGGAGGTAAGGCAGAATCCAGCTCTCCTTTAGCAGAGTCAGAGATCTGCAGGCAGAAAGGCAACAAGCAGAAAAGCAGTCCTTCCAGAGAGGCAGTCCTGTTGAGTGCCTTAAGCAGTACAACAGTCCTTCTGACAGAGGTTCAGTTGAAGATCCAGAATTGTCTGATTTTAGAAGATCGGAGACCCACTGTTATACCCGAAAGTGCTTTTGATGTAGGGGATAACTTCAAGCAGCTCCCTGAAGTGCACACGGATCCCTTTAAACCCAGTTCTGTCTGCCAGGCTATTTATGGGGTATAATCAGTCCTTGGTATGTGGACAGGACACTACCTATTGAAGTGTAAGTGTCAGCCCCTCCCATTCTTCACTGCTCAGGAAGACTCATCAAAATGCAGATGAGTGCTCAGAATGCAGATGAGCCTCACCTTCCTGTGTTTGTGGCTGTCTAGAGGGACTGCACAAAGTGTAGCTGTCACCCACCCCAGATGTGTACTGGTTGTCAGCCACATAGAGCAGTAAATGCAGAGATATTTCAACTTTCTAAAAGTGTAATTTCTAATACAGTAATGTTAAATCCAACTTTACCAGTAAGGAGGATTTATCATTACTATTCCAAAGATATGAAAAATGAAAAAACTACTACTCTCTGATATAATTTACAGCTTAAAAGTGTATTAAGTGATTCCCAATGCTGGCCTGTAAGAGGGGTAAGCCTCACTGTAGTCAAAAATGAAATAGACTGCTGACATGCAAAACATAGAGGCACATGTCCTAATATTGCCTACATGGCACCCTGCCCTTTGGTTTACTTAGGGCCTATCTAAGGGGTAGCTTATATATAACGAATGGGGAGTTTAAGGCCTGGAAAGTGGTTTTATATGCCAAGTCGAAGATTCAGCAAACTGCACACACTGGCAGGCCTGAGACAGGTTTCAAAGGCTACTTAGTTGGGTGGCACAACACGTGTTGCAGCCCACTAGTAGCATTTGAAGTACAGTCCCTGGGTAAATGGTATACCACTTACAAGTTACTTAGCAGTACAATAAATATGCCAATCAGGTTTACATCAATGTCATCATGCTTTAGGGGAGAAACACCTGCACTTGAACTGTGGTTAGCAGTGGTAAAGTGCTTAGAGTCCTAAGGCCAACAAAAAGAATCAACAAAAATGGGAGGTAAAAGGCAAAACTTCTGGGAAAAGACCACGTTAAGGATGACAGGTATAACACCCATAAACTAATACATTCTCACAAAGGAACAAAACAATTTATTGATATGAATGAAATTATGGACAAAAGAAATATGTCTTAAGTGCATATAGTATGATGTTCAGGTTGAAGAGGCATTCTAAAGATTTGTGTTGAAATGTAAACTATTCAGTACTTGAACAGCTACATTGATGTAGTCCTCGCTAACCAATACAACACAGAAGAATACACTGATATTCCATGCCATGCTAAATGCATCTTACTGTGCTATTTTACAAAAAAGCCTTTCTGTGCATTTAAGTATTAATGTAAATGGGTTGGGCACACCTAATGTGATCATAATTGTTCTTATTCAATCTAAAAGCAAATGGAATACTGACAAAACAAGGCAGCCACATTTATGGGCTATTTTAGAGCTATACTACTTTAGCTGACAAATTGCCTGCCATTTTTTGTCCATAAGTGAGGTTTCGTGCCCTATAATTTTGCAATTTGCGCCAAGTACATTGTTTATGCAAAAGTGTCACTCTTGGATCGCAATTTGTATTGCATTAGCACTTTAAACTGTCAAAATCTAAGTGGTGAATAAATGGCCCAGATTTTTGATATGATCTGTCTTATAATTATGATTACATATTCTTCACATGAGTAGTAAATAAATAACCAAGCTTTTCTGATTGTCTAAAGCAACACTAATATAGCAAAGTCTACTGGCTTCGATACTTGATAAAGAAAAACACACACGTGAAACAGCGCTAATGTTTACGCTAACACTGTAATTTGCTTTACATTACTTTCTTATTGATGGGACCAGTGCTTCTCCTAGAGGTCTACTACTCTAGGCAAAGATGCCTTAGTACTCCTTATCGCACCTCCCTGTTCCCTATACCCACCCATCTTACACACGTGCGAACACCCACATAGCGTACAAACTAGCACAAAATATTTGGTAACTATACTATTTAAGCACATTTACATCTTTGTACATTTTCTCACTCTGATACAGGTACAGACACCTCCCAGGCATTAAGGCCGGGATAAAGGTGTTGGAAATAAATGTTTTTGTGGCCTCTTCCACTTTGCTGCCCCATGGAATATCTGGGTGTGCCGGCTACAGCACTGGTTCCGTAGAGACTGGGGTCTGACCGTCCGTAGCTGGGCAAAAAGAGCACAGTCATCAAAGCAGCACCAGCCCTGGAGTACCTAGCATGGTCACCCACCAAGAGAGACTCCAGTGGTGAAAGATCAAAGAGTGGTGGCATGAGATGCTGCTTCTGACTTATGAGATATGATTGAACTAGACTTTTTAAATTACTCACTATTAATCCCTTTATTTTGTTTCTACTTTCACGTCCCAAAACTTGCATCATTCATTGTGTCCACAACCTAGAGACAAGCACCCTGCTGTCTCCCTAAAAATAATAATAATAATAATAAAAAAAATCAAACTCCTCTTTCTCTAAATCCACCTATAAAATTCCACTTTATCTCAAGAACCTCCTAACATTTCATTTGTTTTCTTGTCCAATTCCTTACACCTAGAGGATCTATAAAAGTCTGTGCGAAGTTACAAAGCTTGTGTCTTCAGGAACTATTTGGGTCCAAATCCATATACAGAATCAAGCTATCCTAAGCACTGTTGATGAGCCCTATAATAACCGCACAACTTCTGGCTTGGCAGACTCTACCCTAAAAAATTAGTTTGGACTCTTTTGTCCATTCCCAGGCTCCACTTGCTCAAATTCTGGATTGACGATCAGAGGACGTCTAACATTATATAGACTGATCTTCTGCAGGTCTTGAGAAAATAGATCACCCAATTGTAGGTGGTACTGTTGATAACTCTGTCAAGCTTGGCGTGGAATATGGTTTGGGTGCAAGCCAGAAATTGAATATCTCCAAATTAAGCACTGTCTAAAGTGTACAATTGGCACCTTATCTTTGTTACCTCACCCATACTCGTATATATCTGAAGTTGGTTGGGTGTTCATGCAAAGGAGATGTGTCCGGCCTGAACAACATTAATGCCGCAGAGCTTTTCTCCAACCCTCATTTTAGCAACAAGAGACAATCTTGACAAAAATGTATTGTCTCATACCTATACGAGTTTGGAATGGTCCTCCCTATTTCACGTTCATGGCAAGGTTGTCTGAGAATCGGGACTTAAATTCAGTTATTATTTAATCCCAAGCAATTGGTTTTGGAGAAGTTCCAAGCTCTTCAGAGCAGCATTGAGCCGGATTCTAACTCCTGGAGATAATCATGGATTGGATGAGGTAAAGTTCTGTGCAGTTTCTTTCTTAATTACCTAAGGAAAGAGTGACTCCTTCTATTGGCCACAGTGTCACCCTGCACAGTATTATACACGTGAAAGGTGGCAATTGTCTCCTTAAGAAGCTCCTAGATTGAAGGAAAAATGTATGCTTGAAGACAGAAAATTATGATGCAGTAGAAAAGCCACCACATTTTCCCTGATATTAGGAAAAAATAGAAGATTCCCTCTAAACAATACATGAGAAGAAACTAAATTAAACATAGCTAAAAAAGGACAAGAATCTGTGACAAAAATGTAGAACAAGAGGTTGAAGAACGCAACAAAATGTAAGGAACTAATGCATTGCAACATACCTTCCTGTTGCGATTGCCTCCCTTATATTTGATTTAAGTAGGAACTGACTTTAAGGAAAGACCCATACTTTGTCTTGGAATGGGAACTTCCACTAGTGTTCTCTAGACAAGTCACTATCTTGGAAATGGTAATTCATATGCCTTGCCATGCCTCTTGCTTAATAATCATGGTGTCTGCTGAACATGAGAAAAAGACCACATTTTACATGCTATTTGCACTGCTGGATTTTGCAACTGCATGGCACCCTAGCTGGCTAATACCTTCCACTGATTACAGACCACCAACTTTGGGTGACTGTGAGCACACATAAAATCATCAGTGTGGTCCCAGGCATGATGGTTCCCAACTACTCGCCAAGTGCAGCATCCAGAAATACGAAGTCTGGGTGTGAACAACGTACATAGTCATCCTCTACCTGCAGACAGGCAGTGATCTACCCCATATTCGATAGTCATACCCTGTCGGAACCCCAACTGGACATACTAATGGGACATACTAATGCCTTCCAACTAACGTTTCAACCCTCGATAAAATTGTTGTTGCTACATGACACTACAGACAGCAAAGACACTAATTTACATTGGTACTAGCGGATATTGACCTCCTAGGTGGTCGTCGCAAAGGTGTGCATCTTCACCCCTGGAGATCACCCCCAGCACAAACCTACAAAGAGTGGTTAAGTGACATATTACACATGATCTCATGTGAGAAAATAATATACAGAGCTCAGGACATGATGACATATAGTTCAGAATATTGATATTTGTTCTTATATGTTTGTTACATTACATAAATAATGCATAATCTCACAACTCAACAGTCAGCATGCACGACTCTGGTGCCAATTCCGATCCGGTAAAAACCGGGTACGAACCGTCGGACGGAGCCTTTTCTCCGTCCGACTCGTACCCGGTGCGAAATCCATCCGAAAATGCAAGTACGATTCATACGGAAACACCATTTCCGTACGATTCGAACAAAACACCGACCGAACAGAAACTAAACACAATTCCGATCCTGAAAGGAGCCGACGTGACGTCGGTACGCATCCAGCCTACGTTTCACGAACCAGGAAGTACGATTCGAACCGACGTCATCCCGCACGGAAAATATTTACCGGCTGCCAAAAACTGCCGGGAAATCAGGACGACACACGCAAGGAGCAGCTGGACGCGACGAACAGACATGGACCCGAACCTACGTGCCATCCCTGCCCTCCTAGCAGTCCACCTGGCGTACAGGAACCGACGCAGACGCCGCAGAAGGTCAGCACAACAACCAGGGGCAAAGGGGGGGGCAGGGGCAGGACACACAACACCAACACATGGTACCAAATCACACATGGCCTGGACATACCTGACCATCAGGGCCTGGTCACTTCCAGGGGGTGGGGGCAAGGCCAGCAACGCAAGCGTCCGCCACAACGGAAGTGGATGGTCACGCGAACCGGTACGTACCCTACCCAGGCCGCAAGAGCGTGGGTACGGAACGTACCACGCGTCCCCCTACGTCACTCCAACAATAGCGGTACGGCCCGTACCCACGTCAGAAAGGCCTTGGTACAGCTCGTACCAGCATTGCTGGGGTCATGTAGGGGTACGCGTGGTACGACCCGTAGCCACGCCCCCAAGGCCTGTGTACGGTGCGGACCCCACGGCCCGCAACAATGGTGGGACGCACCGTACCCACACACCAAAGGCATGGGTACGGCCCGTACCCAGGCACGCAGAGCGTGGGCAGGGGTATGTACGGACCGTACCCCCACCCGTGGAAGTACGGCCCGTACCCCCACCCGTGCATGTACGCCCCGAACCCCCACTCGTGTATGTACGCCCCGAACCCCCACCCGTGTATGTACGCCCCGAACCGCCACCCGTGTATGTACGCACCCAAGCGCCACCCGTGTATGTACGCCCCGAACCCCCACCCCACCCTGGTATGTACGCCCCGAACCCCCACCCGTGTATGTACGCACCCAAGCGCCACCCGTGCATGTACGCCCCGAACCCCCACCCCACCCTGGTATGTACGCCCCGAACCCCCAGCCGTGTATGTACGCACCAAACCCCCACCCGTGTATGTACGCACCAAACCACCACACCAGCCGTGTATGTACGCACCAAACCCCCACCCCAGCCGTGTATGTACGCACCGAACCACCACCCGTGTATGTACGCACCGAACCCCCCCCCAGCCGTGTATGTACGCACCGAACCACCAGCCGTGTATGTACGCACCAAACCCCCACCCGTGTATGTACGCACCTAACACCCACCCCAGCCGTGTATGTACGCACCGAACCACCACCCGTGTATGTACGGACCGAACCCCCACCCCAGCAGAGTATGTACGCCCCGAACCCCCACCCGTGTATGTACGGACCGAACCCCCACCCCAGCCGTGTATGTACGCACCAAACCCCCACCCGTGTATGTACGCACCAAACCACCACCCCAGCCGTGTATGTACGCACCAAACCACCACCCGTGTATGTACGCACCAAACGCCCACCCGTGTATGTACGCACCAAACCACCACACCAGCCGTGTATGTACGCACCAAACCCCCACCCCAGCCGTGTATGTACGCACCGAACCACCACCCGTGTATGTACGCACCGAACCCCCACCCCAGCAGAGTATGTACGCCCCGAACCCCCACCCGTGTATGTACGGACCGAACCCCCACCCGTGTATGTACGCACCAAACCACCACACCAGCCGTGTATGTACGCACCAAACCCCCACCCCAGCCGTGTATGTACGCACCGAACCACCACCCGTGTATGTACGCACCGAACCCCCACCCCAGCAGAGTATGTACGCCCCGAACCCCCACCCGTGTATGTACGGACCGAACCCCCACCCGTGTATGTACGCACCAAACCCCCACCCGTGCATGTACGCACCGAACCTGCTATAAGAATGGGGTGTGCAAAACACCCCCAGCAGTGCCCAGACACAGGAGGGGTGGGTGCAGGGTCCTCCCAGCAGTGCCCAGACACAGGAGGGGTGTGTGCCTATCACTCCCAGCAGTGCCCAGACACAGGAGGGGTGTGTACCTATCACTCCCAGCAGTGCCCAGACATCGGACAATATACCCCATCAACAAGTTCAGTGACCTACAAGGGTGATACCCCAGATGCAGGCGGAGCCATCGCTGAGCCAGCATGGCTATATTGAAAGGCAACCCTCACACATCCAGGAAATGTAGACACAGCACAGCACAGCATTTGGGAGACACCCTGCAGGAAAAATGGCCTGGGCCACAGAGGACGGAACACACCTTGGGACAATGTCACCATACAGTGAGAGCAAACATGACCAAATACCATTTGCAGAGACCTTTGTGATGGCACGCAGATGGCAGGGTACACCCCATGAGCAGCACACTCCAACATTTCACAGACCCCTAACACATTATCACCACCCCAACGCAGGGAGCACCAGCACCAACAGCAAGTCCAGGAAAGCATCAGTGTGCAAAACAAAAAGAAAAGGCTTTATTCAGCAGGAAAATATATCAGAGAAAATGTCCACTATGTACAAGGGCCATGGGCCAGCCCAGCAGCAATGTCCGGGGGGGGGGTACACATCGGGACGTGTGTCCCCTAGCTTGCCTGCACAGTTCACAAGTCCATTTCATCCACAGAAGAGGGGGCATCAGGGGGGAGGGTGGAAACAGGCACCGCAGGGACAGGAGGGGAAAGGGTAGGTGTTGTGGGTGCAGGGAGGGATGAATCTGCCACAGGGGGGGTGCCAGCGCCAAAGGTGGAGGACAGAATGGCGCTGCACACGTCGGCAAGTTCCCCCAGCGACTCCCCCGTACCCAATCCAACCACAGGCCCCAAGGAGGGGGGGGGGGCAAAGGGATGGGTCGCAGCGCCACTGGGGGAGGGTGTGGACAGGGTGGGGGACTCAACTCCCCTGGCCGGGTCCCGCCTCCACCGCTTGCGGGGTGGTGTCATCCTGGGGCTGGGGGGCACACTCGCAGTGGATGATGCTGTCACTGACTGTTGGCCAGGAGAGCTAAGGGGAGTGGATTTGGAGGGAGTGGGTTGTGTGGAATGCGGACTCCCACTGTGGCTGCGTGTTCTACGTTTCCCCCCCGACCCAGTGGGTGTGCCTTCCTCACCCTGTGTGTGCGTGACAGGAGGTGTGCGCTTCGACTTCCCTGGTGGTGTGGTGCCTGTGTCTGTTGGGGTGCGTGCACGCTGACGTCTGGATGTGCGTGGGACAGGCACGGGAGTGGGAATTGTGGATGGGGCAGGGGTAGGGGGTGTTACGCAGCGCTGCAGGAGATCCAGTGCTGCAGTCAGTGTGGAGTCTATGGACCTCAGCAACTGCCGTTGGTCAGACTGCGCAGCCGACATGCCCTCCATGTATGCCTCCATCTGGGTCAGCACCTGGGTGTGGGCATGGAGGACATTTAGCATCGCAGTCTGACCAACCTGCAACTGCCTCAGGATGTCCACAGACTCCGCACTCACCGCAGCAGTGGTGACAGGGGCAGGGGGTGCGGTGCCTGGCAGGAAGGAGACATGTGGGGACCGAGCACGGAGGGAAGGGCCACGAGCATGTGGGAGGCCGGTGATGGAACCTGAGGTGGCGGGGGGATGTGGAGGGCTGCCATCAGCTGGGGGGGCAGACTCCGCCACCTCTGGGAGCTCAGCCTCGGACCCGTCTGCGTCATAGTCTGTGTTGGCAGTCAACAGGTCCTCCGCCTCACTCCCTTCGGCCTCCGTGCCACTCCATGTGCCAGACAGGACAGCACTGCTGGTACTGGTGCTCAATCTCTCCTCCCGGTCCGTGCTAGTGTCTCCTTCCGTGTCCCCCGGCGATGCTGTGGGCAAGGTGAAGAGACAGGAGAAAATCAGACACCTGTACACTTATGTCACATGAGTCAAATATACATAGGTCACATTGCATAGCCTGAAAAGCAACAGGAGTAACACCTACAAAACAATGTACACATGTAGGCCATGGAACACACAGTTTTTCTACCCACCATGCCACTGAGACACAATGGAGATCATGACACAACAGCAAATCACTGCACCTGAAATTTTAGAGAGGAGTCAGCCTCTGGGGACAAATGTGCACAGCACCTGCACCACACTGCGTCGTCAAAAAGGGATGAGCATGAATCATATCCATTTACTCTTGCCGCATGCTGCAAAGGCAATACATGAAACCAGGCCACACATGACAGGGTCACTGCACCTTGAGCGTATGTCCAGTCAAACATCACACACAGGCTAAACCCAGCAAGGAGGATGAAGCTTCTGACATGTAGGCCTTGTACGCACAAACCACCCACACCTGAGACAATCTCATTGAGACGGAGAAAGTATGTACACCTCTTACTCTGGGATGGAAACACATGGCCTCCACTAATTCATGACTGTAAACACACAGCCCCTGGTGGCCATGTCCACACATCATTGACAGGCAAACATCATCAGATTGTCTCAACAACACACACAGGTAATGCCCACTGTGAGTATGCACAAGCAAAATGGGTCCCCCTGTACAGTGGACACATGTAGCAACCTGTAGGTCCTAACAGTTGAGCCCAGGGTACAATGCCACCCTACGCAACCCATGGCAAAGACACAGTGAATGGCCATATTGTTGGATGACGCACATGATACCTAGGAAGAGGTGCCCCAGGGCACAGTAGTGCCCACACTCCTCCATGGTCCAGGATGGACATGACTGCAAATTAAGCAACCGTCCCTGCACTTAGCAGGCCTCCCACTCAGGCACATCATGTCAGAGGGCACACAATTGGACATGCATGCTGGAAGGCTGTACATTTTGGAGACACACCCCTATGTCGTGATTCACAATCAGTGCCAAGTGACATGGACACCACAATGACTGAAATTGGCCATGGCACACGCAAGGTCCCCATACCTGTGGCACATCACCCCCACACATGATGCTGATAGCATAGGGCACCTGCATGAACTGCCTGCATAAATAACCTTGTGCAAGAGTGGCGACAGACCAGGGAACACATTGCAAGGAGGGGAAGGGAGGGAGTGAGAACAGCACTGTGCTACTTTGTGGAGAAGTTGACGCACTGCACAATCAAACCCTGGCAGTGTATCCATGCAACTGCACACTTACATTGGCTGGGGACACACAACTGACACACATGTACCTACCCCCTTCCTGCTGCTGCCTCTCCTGTAGGCGCCTGTCCATATCGGGGAAGACCACCGCCAGCACACGCTTCTGGATGTGGGTCAGACGACGGCGGCCACGGTTCTTACGGCTCTCAGGTGAGTCCCCCAGCAGGAGCCGTGCAATCCTCCTCGTCCAGCACCGGATGTCCTGCCAGCGTTTCCTCACCTGAGACAGGCTCCGCCTCCGACCCTCTGTACCCCTCACGGCACTGACGGCTTCCCTCCAGATCTCCCCCTTGGCAATGGCGCCTACCTGTGAGGATGCAAAAGAGAGAATACATTAATCCACATGAGCAAAGACACAGAGACACACATATAGAACAATCCTCATTATGAACAGGCCATGGTATGCATGCAACTAATTGCACCTTTGTCATAGGGACATTATCCACTGTGGAAGGCCAAATGCACTACGTGCCAGTGGAAGCACACGGGTGGCATGAGGGGTACCACACACTCACTGACCAGGGATCACACTGTGCCTCACAGGCTACACCAGGATTATGTACAGCACCTCACAGCAGTCACCTGCCCCAGCACACTGATGCTACCTCAGCAGAGTACACAGACACACACAGGTACAGGACAATCACATGGCATTGCCAACTGCGGGTACACACCTCACTCTGCCCATGTGCCAGTAGACGGGGGTGTCACAGGTGTGGGGCTGGCTCAGCACGGCATGCACACAGCACTGCTCCCTGCTCACATCCGATGGCCAGGCCATATCCATCCCTCATGCTGCTTGTGTGCAACACTCCCCATATGCACTCACCCACATGACAGGGGACTAACACACACACCAATGTGCAGGGGACGAACACGGCCTTTGGACACTCACAGCACAGGTACACTGAACAAACACACATCCATGGGTACTGACACCTGTCACACTGGGGGGAACACAGGATCACATCAGGACTGTGGAAACAACATCCCCAGGAGGAGTATGCAGGCAGAATGTGGCATGCACCTTGCATTCATTGTCACAGTAGGCACTATGCAAGTGAGGAGTGCACACAGGAAACACAGCATGCTCTGCATGGGTGACATGAGGCCTTCCACACCCTGGGACCCACTCCAAACAACAGTGCATGTCTGTCACACATGGACACAATGCCAGAAGTCACTGTCACACAAAAGGGGCACAGTCTAAGCTAGTGGAGTCTGCACTCACCTGAACCCCTGGTCGACCATACAGGCTCTGGAACTGTGGGAGGATCACATCTATCAGGGCAAGGTTCTCCTCCTGGGTGAATGGCTGTGACCTCTCCACAGTCCTGGACATGGTGCCAGAGGAATCACTATCAGCAGCAGTGGTCATGGATGAATGGATGTGCAGGCAAGTGCTCTCTCATGGGACCTGGCTGCCTTATATATGCCTGGCTGGCCTGTTCATGTATAGGAGTACAGATTGATTGGTCAGTCACATTAGCATCCTACGTTTCATCCAATCCCTTCAAACCTACCCCAGTGTGTGGCTTTGCATGGTTTCAGTTTTGATAATGATGTCAAGTCAACATCCACATTGCAACAATGTAGATTCTTTCAAACTGACTTCTGCTGTGCACCTGGTGCTCAAATTCAAAAATTTAACTCAGTCTCCATGGCAACCATCAGGCATTTAGGCCCTTATACTTGTCCCTCATGTGTCCCCTATGTGTTTTCATACATTTACACACAGGTACGGTGCGTTCCACGCCCTAGGGCACCCCACAAGCAGTGATACCGACCGTACATGCGCTTGTACGGTCCGGATCACAATATGGGCGCTGGCGTATGCGTACGCCACAGTAGTACGGACCGTACAAGCGCGTGTACAGTCCGTACTACTGTGGCGTACGCATACGCCAGCGCCCATATTGTGATCCGGACCGTACAAGCGCGTGTACAGTCCGTACTACTGTGGCGTACGCATACGCCAGCGGCAATATTGGCCCAGGGACCCTATACACGCGCTCCGAGCGTATGTACGGTGCGTATAACAACTGTCAGTGGTGACAGGCGGCACACAGACAGGAATGGAGCGGACAGGTATTGCCAAGGGTGGACACCAATGCATTGTCTGTGCAATACCACCTGTGTGTGACACAGGTGTGTCAGGATGTGATGTGGCACTTTACCCCTGAGGTGTGGGCAAAGCACATGTACGATGAGCTGTGTACACATGTCGTGTGTGATGGTGCGCATTGTACCACACATCCCCTGCACTCCTTTGACATGTGTGCATGTCGTACACACTAGTGGAGCCATGAGTCACTTGCATGTCCCAGTCACGGACACCCGCACCTGTCCCCTGATGCCAGGTACACGGAATATTACATATGACACGTGTATGGCTGCGTTGCATGCTGCAACCATGTCATGTGTGTGGCATGTCTTTCCATGATTTTGCTGTAGGTGTGTGATTCAATGTGTCAGCAGTTGCTGCTGCCAACATGTGTCTGTGTGTCGATGGGCATGGCACACTGTTCCGCACACCAGCCCACATATGTGATTTGCCATGAGGTGTGTATGTATCCAACTACACGGAGTATCAACACAAGTACATATCCACATGCTCCCTATGTATGTTCTGTCTCGACATGTACTCCTCAAAGGCAATGTGTGTGGCCTGTCCTATTCCTATGACATGTGACCAGTGCATATCGCATCCAACTACCTGTCTGTACCATACGCATACTACCTCTGCACATGTGTGGATGTCTGTGAATCCTGTGATGCGTGTGCATGTTCACTTACACTGGCCCACAGCTAGTCTCATGCCATGTCATCGTGATCTTGCCCCCCTCCGTTAGTGGCTGTCCCTTGGTAGGAGTGTAACCTGACTGGCGTTCGTGTCCAGGAACTGTGGCACAGACCTGACTCACAACGTGGCATATGTGTATTGGCTGTGTAACATGTGCTCAGTGCATTGACGATGTTGTTGTACAGTGCTCACTCTTAGGTGTTCCTTCCATTTCACTGCAGGGCTCCGCCTCTCCCTCGACGTATGCCAGACATTGCTGCCCTGCATGAACGGGACTGTATACGCCGCTACAGATTCAGCCAACGGTTGATTGATGAGTTGACTGGCCGGCTGGAAGCACAACTCCTCCCGCGCCACAGGTATCCAAGTGCACTGACACCCAAGTTGAAGGTGATGGCAGCCCTACATTTCCTTGCCACGGGTACGTTCCAACATACCATTGCTGATGTCGGGGGCATGTCCCAGACGATGTTCAGCCGTGTTCTGCATGATTTCTTAGAGGCCATGTTGGTTCACCTGGATGAGTACATTAAATTCCCAAATCGTGAGCAGTTGACAGATGTCAAGCGTGAGTTCTATGCCCTGGGAGGGATGCCCCATGTCATTGGGTCCATAGATGGGACACATGTTGCGTTGGTACCACCACAGGCACAGGAGGTGGTGTATAGGAATCGCAAACATTATCACTCCATTAATGCCCTTGTGGTGTGTCTGTCCAACATGGTGATTTCACATGTCTGTGTTCGCTTTCCAGGATCAGCACACGATGCCTTCATCATGAGGCGTAGCAGGGTGCCAGAAATGATGCTGCAGCTGCGGAACGAGCGAGCATGTATTGTTGGTGGGTAGACTCTGGCAGTTCAGTGTTTGGCGTCATCTTCCAATCTCACTGCCTGTGCTGACACACTTCTGTCCATGATGTTTCCTTGTAGGGGACGCTGGCTATCCCAACATGCCATGGCTGATGACGCCTGTCCGCAACCCCAGCACGGCTGCCGAGCACCTCTACAACAACGCACATGGGCGGACCAGGAGAGTCATTGAGAGGACGTTTGGACTTCTGAAGAGCCGATTCCGGTGCCTCCACAAGACCGGCGGAGCACTCCCATATGCCCCGGTGAAGGTGTGCAAGATCATCATCGTCTGCTGCATGCTGCACAACATGGCAGTGGAGGAAGCTGTTCCACTCATACTGGATCAAGATGACCAGGACCATCCACCCGTGGAGGATGAAGGGCTTGGTGACGGGGCAAGTGATGTGGAGGAGGAGGAGGCTGTGGAGGACATGCGGAGTCGGCTCATACGCAACTTCTTTGCTTAGTGGTGAGTTCCAGTGTCTGAGTGTGCACGCATTGGGCCGTGTGTGGCATGTGTTGCAATGTGTGTGTCCATCTGCATGTCTGCCAAGTGAGTCAGTGGTGTGTATTGAAGTGTCACTCAAGTGATGGCGCAATGGAAGGATGTTGTCTGAGGGTCATCATTGTCACCTGTCATGTTAACAACATGATACGTGTTAAGTACATGCTTGCGGATGTGCTCCTTTGTGCTGAATCCTTGTGTGTCTCTCTTCCACAGGTCCATGTGCATGCTGTCTGCTGGTGGCATTGTTGTGCTCCTGCTACTCCTCATGAACACAGCGACATGTGCTGATTCAGCGTCACATGCACGGGCAAGTGTTGAAATCTCCTCAGGGTAAGGGATGCCTCACGTCGTTTTGGGTGTGTGAATTGTTTGTAGTCTGTGTGCACTTCTCCGGTTCATGTGTGTTCCATTTGCATACATGGTGATCCTACATGGGGAACATGACATGGGGCAGGCTTCACCTGGAGCCATGCTCAGACTTGGTGACTGTCATGTGGCAGGGGATTGGGGATTGTGATGAGGCCATCATTGTGTGTAACACTGGCCTCGGAAACATACAGGTTGCACCGGGTTGACATGGTGTGTGATTGCCCCATCAGGGCCTCAATGGTGTATAGCGGCCTCTCCGTGGCAGCAGGGGGTGTTTAGCTGTTATCCGTCACTTGTGTGCCAGGTCAATGGGATGCCAGCATCTGTGTTGCAATGGGGGGTGCCAGTGTTGCTCCCACATGTACATCCACATGACCTGTGTATGTGTTGACAGAGTATCATTGTCATTCCAACACACATGACTAATAAATTTGTCCCTCTGTCTCCAAGGTGCCTCTTCCCTGTCAATGGTGCCCTGTTGCCACTGTGCGTGCCGCAGGTCTGGCATAGTTTTCATAGGTGGTGCATATGTGTCTATGTGTAGAGTGACAAGATGCTAGGGGTTTGTCAGGGAGTGGGAACTGTATTATGCACAAGATGCACAGTTCCATCCACCTCAAGGCAAGAGAGACCATCCCCCAGGGAAACTACAACATCTGTGTAGAATCCTACCCTGCAGTCTACGGACATGTGCCTCACGACTCCCATGGTACTTGTCCATATCCGGAGTGCATCTGCACAGCTCTGCTACTGCGTCGGGCAACCAGGCCACATCAACGTCCTAACGGGATGGGGGGAATGTTTCACAGCCAGCTGCAGGATGACCTTCTAGATCCACGCCCACACTCATGATGCAGCCCACAACCCCAACACAACCATGTGGCACAGTGATCCTAAACTGCATTCTGGCATCTCCATGCATCCAACCTTGGCCTAGCCACCATTCTCAACATCCGCCTGACGCAAGCATGCTGCACATTGTAGGGACACATGTCTAGACATACCTGGGAGCGGCAAGCCAGGTCACTCCACATGATCCCTGACCTCTGCGCATGACTGTTGCTCCCCTGAATGTGTCTGTAGCCACAGTTGTGCGGGAACCACTCAGCTGGTTGGGCCCAGCACAGGTGAGTTTGGTACTCCATGTCTGTATCAGATGAGACATTGGGACCCATGTGTGTCCTGGGCAAGACTGCGACCCCACGGTTTGGATGGTTGGAGTTAATTCTGAGATCAGGCATGCTTTGACTGTACGACACACACATGTATTGTAATAATGTAGAATCACGGCATCATCTTGTAAGTGTGATTAATTTATTTGTGGTGGGGTACGGGTTTGTGGGGATGACAAGAGGTGCACAGCGGGAGTGTAGAATCCAAAGTTCACTGGGGGAGTTGGTATCCTTGTCGTAGCAAAATGTCAGAGTCCATGCCACAGTCTTCGTCAACATAGGTCAGACAGTGACCAGCAAGTCCATGTGGCAGAGAATGTCATGTGCTGCTATTGGGCCAGAGGGCCAGGTGCCAGGCCAGGTGACCTGGGAGATGGTGATGTTCTGCTGACTCTCACAGTCTTTTTCGTGGACGACCCACCTTCCTGCGGGGACCCTCGGAAGCAGTCCGTGACGATGTCTGTGACGCTCCGTCGGATGAATCCTCCTCCTCCTGATCCCTCCCTGTGTCTGGTAATGGCCTTCGCCTGGTGCCACAGGGAGGGTTGCCCATGTTGTCGGCAATCCGACGGAGTACACCGGTCATTTGGGTTTGCACCGCCACGAGCTCAGCCTGTCTATCCTCCATCCTTCCTTGGTGTTGCAGTTGACAGGCATGTTGCTGGGACTGCAGGGTCTTCATCTCCTGGAGGGTCCCCTTGATGTCATTGAGGGTGGACGCAATCTGGTCCATGCCCCTGGTGTCACGCCGGTATGTATCCAGGATGTTGCTGACCTGGGACACTACCGGGTCCTGAGCTGCCTGGTCAGGTTCGCGCCTCCGCCGTCCTCCACTCCCGCCACCCCTGCCCACGTGCACCTGGCCTGCCGTTGTGGGTGCATCGGGTCTCCGGGACCCCTGAGGGATGGCATCTGCGTTGCCGCCTGCCTCCTCCTGGGTGCCCGGAGGACCGTGTCCCTCCTGGGCAGACTGGCTGGGTGGTCGTGTGCGGGCAGGGCTCCTGGACGTCTCCTGGGATGTGGCAGGAATGGGGGTGGTGGTTGGCACAGTTGTACCTGACGCAGGTGCTGCAGGTGGTTGGACACCAGAGGGGCCAGGTTGGTCTGGGTCATCCACGGAGTGGTGAGAGTCATCGCTGGCGGTGGGGTCATCATCCCGCGGAGCCTGGTCCTGTGTGACTTCCCCCCCAGTGTTGGGGGGTGTTCGTCGACGTTGACCTGTGTGTGAGAGAGACAATGTTAACAGTGTCACATGTGGCATCCATGTTGCATGCATTTCTGATTTGGCACTCTTCCTCTGGGTAGTTGGATCTGTCCTGCATTCCTCTCACAGTGCACTTGTGCATGGCTATGTCCCTTGGCCACAGCTGTCAGGGCTTTACGCATGTGTGAGACACAATCTTAGTTGATGCATCTATTTGGGTACACAGTCAGCAGTGTGGTGTGCGGGCGTAGCGAGCCATGCAGAGGCGCCTTACGTGTTGCACTGTACGTGGCCAAATGGTGTTTTGGCAAGGCAATTTGATGTTGCAGGTAGGGGACTGAAGCATTTGTGACAGGGTTCTTACCGACACGGTGGGTGGGTATACTGGGTGTGTGGTTAGGTCTGTGCCTGCAGCACGGATGGACTCGTGCACAGATTGACACATGGACCGGTCTTCATCTACGGAAGGGGGGGTTGAGGCACTGCCAGACCTGGTCTGCATGCACACAGTCCACCGGCTGACGAGTGGACATGGCCACACCACCCAAGGGTGATTTAGTCTCCCTGTGTCTCCCTTCCTCCCTCCCTCTGTCACCCTCCTCCCTCCCTCTGTCGGTCTCCCTCTGTCACCCTACTCCCTCCCTCTGTCTGTCTCCCTGTGTCCCCCCTCTGTCTCCTTCCCTCTCATTCCCCCTCTCCCTCCCTCTCTTTGTCACTCTCTGTCACCTCAGGCCAGCTTCCTGGGCACACACAGTTAGCCGGTCTTTGAATGGCCATTGGCTTGTTCATGTGAGTTAGTCCCTGTTCTCCGGGCACCCATTGGGCAGTGTGTCTGAGTGTAGGCTGCTGCTGTGGCGGTGTGTGCTGAGACTCTATCAGAGCGATGCATCTTCATTGTCTGCTGTTATGTGCAAATTGTGCCTTCAGACCCATGGCATCCTGCATGGCAGCCATCATTTGCAGGCAAGACAGTACTGTGTGGGTACACACAGTTTGTATGGCTGTGCCCTGGGCCATATGGGCTGAGGGCATTGTTGTGTGCTTGTGAGTTGCTCAATGTTAGTTTTGCTGCCCCCACTCCCAGCATCGACCACATCCTGTGTTGTGTTGGTGTTTTGTGTGGCCTGTGACTTGGCATGGCCCTGATTGATGCATGGGGCATGGAGGTGCCAGTGGCATGTGTGTGTTTGTGGAGTGTTGTTGTGTCCGGTGGTGGCTTGGGGGGGGTGGCATGCATGATTGATTGTGTATGGCATCCCCCCCATGTGAGGTGAGTTGTTTGTGTACTCACCAGGGTCTGGGAGTCCTGGCAGTCCGTGTAGTCCCTCCACCGCCAGCGTGGACATCACCTTCTCCTCCCAGGGATGGTATTGTACCGGTCTGGGGGGCGGCCCTCCTCCAGTGATGTTCCCCTGGTTGTGATTGTCAGTCATCTTCCTCTTGACCGTCCTCCGCAGATCGTACCACCTGGATTGGCACTCGTGCCTGGTCCTTCTGGTTGTCCCAACAGCATTCACAGAATCGACGATCCTCTGCCACATGGCGGTTTTTTCGGATATGCTGGTCTGTCTGACCAATGTCCCAAAGAGCTGTGGCTCGACTCTGAGGATTTCGTCGACAAGGATCTCCAGCTCCTCCTTTGTGAACTTTGGATTCTTGGTGGTGGACATGGCGTGGGGTGTGGTTGTGGGGGTGTGGGTGTGGATGGCTGTGGGTGTGTGGGTGTGGTAGTGGAGGTGTGTGTGTGAATGTGATGAGGGGGTGTTTGTGTAGGTGGTTGTGTGAAGGTATGCAAGTGTGAGGTTCAAGTATGGTGGTGTGGGTCGTCTGTGGGCTCTGGCAGCAGTGGGTCTGTTGCAAAGGCTCATGGTTTGTGTGTGTGGTCCATTTTTATTGGTCCATTTGTGGGTGTGGCTGTGTTTGAAATTTGTGTGGGTGTGTTATGAGGAGTGATTGAGTTTTGGGCCTCTGTTTGGCAGTTTGGCAGTTGCAGGTGAGTGTATGTGATGTTTGTGGGGTTGTTGGGCCTGTTTGGTGGTGTGGGGAAACTCTACTTGACTCTCCTTGTGTAAATATGGTTTGTCCGGGTTCAGTACGTGTTTTTTTGGCGTCAGTACGGTCCGTACATGCACTGGTGGGGGTGCGGTCCGTACATTCCCTGGTGGGGTGGTGGTTAGGTGCGTACATACACGGCTGGGGTGGGGGTTTGGTGCGTACATACACGGCTGGTGGTTCGGTGCGTACATACACGGCTGGGGGGGGTTCGGGGGCGTACATACACGGCTGGTGGTTCGGTGCGTACATACACGGCTGGGGGGGGGTTCGGGGGCGTACATACACGGGTGGGTGTTTGGTGCGTACATACACGGCTGGTGGTTCGGTGCGTACATACACGGCTGGGGGGGGGTTCGGGGGCGTACATACACGGGTGGGTGTTTGGTGCGTACATACACGGCTGGTGGTTCGGTGCGTACATACACGGCTGGGGTGGGGGTTTGGTGCGTACATACACGGCTGGTGGTTCGGTGCGTACATACACGGCTGGGGGGGGTTCGGGGGCGTACATACACGGCTGGTGGTTCGGTGCGTACATACACGGCTGGGGGGGGGTTCGGGGGCGTACATACACGGGTGGGTGTTTGGTGCGTACATACACGGCTGGTGGTTCGGTGCGTACATACACGGCTGGGGGGGGGTTCGGGGGCGTACATACACGGCTGGTGGTTCGGTGCGTACATACACGGCTGGGGGGGGGGTTCGGGGGCGTACATACATGGGTGGGTGTTTGGTGCGTACATACACGGCTGGTGGTTCGGTGCGTACATACACGGCTGGGGTGGGGGTTTGGTGCGTACATACACGGCTGGTGGTTCGGTGCGTACATACACGGCTGGGGGGGGTTCGGGGGCGTACATACACGGCTGGTGGTTCGGTGCGTACATACACGGCTGGGGGGGGGTTCGGGGGCGTACATACACGGGTGGGTGTTTGGTGCGTACATACACGGCTGGTGGTTCGGTGCGTACATACACGGCTGGGGGGGGGTTCGGGGGCGTACATACACGGGTGGGTGTTTGGTGCGTACATACACGGCTGGTGGTTCGGTGCGTACATACACGGCTGGGGTGGGGGTTTGGTGCGTACATACACGGCTGGTGGTTCGGTGCGTACATACACGGCTGGGGGGGGTTCGGGGGCGTACATACACGGCTGGTGGTTCGGTGCGTACATACACGGCTGGGGGGGGGTTCGGGGGCGTACATACACGGGTGGGTGTTTGGTGCGTACATACACGGCTGGTGGTTCGGTGCGTACATACACGGCTGGGGGGGGGTTCGGGGGCGTACATACACGGCTGGTGGTTCGGTGCGTACATACACGGCTGGGGGGGGGGTTCGGGGGCGTACATACACGGGTGGGTGTTTGGTGCGTACATACACGGCTGGTGGTTCGGTCCGTACATACACGGCTGGGGGGGGTTCGGGGGCGTACATACACGGCTGGTGGTTCGGTGCGTACATACAGGGCTGGGGGGGGGGTTTGGTGCGTACATACACGGCTGGTGGTTCGGTGCGTACATACACGGCTGGGGGGGGTTCGGGGGCGTACATACACGGCTGGTGGTTCGGTGCGTACATACACGGCTGGGGGGGGTTCGGGGGCGTACATACACGGGTGGGTGTTTGGTGCGTACATACACGGGTGGGGGTTCGGGGCGTACATACGCGGGCGGGGGGTGGTGGGGTGTTCGGCGCGTATGCGGGCACATGTCTCCATGGTTGCTATGGGAGTTCGGTTCGGACGGTGTTTTTTGCGTACGGTTGTGAAATGGGGAGGACGGGAGGGATCGTACTTGCGCAGTCGGACTTTATTTTTCCGCACGGTGGGTTTCTCGCCCGGGGACGTGTCGGTGACTTTTCCCGACCCGAGGACGTGTGGGGAAATCTTCCCAATGCGATTCGTATGGACTTTTTTCCGTTCGAATCGTACTTGGCAGTTTGTACGCTACTTTGACGATTCGGACGGAAAAAAATCCGGATACGAGTCGGACGGGGAATTTTTTTACCGGATCGGAATTGGCACCTCTATATGTGAACATGGCAAATGTAATCCAATGGGGCTGTAAACTTCTACAGGCACCGGTTGCCTCATTAAGGGCTTAGCTTGTACCTTACTTTGAAACAAATATGGTTAAATATGGACTTTTATTAGGAATTTAAATATCACCTCAGAAGTTTTAATTACAGTAAGAATTTGATTTAAAAAATAGGTCACCGGGTAAGTTATGTCATTTCCTTAAGATTCAAAGGAAGAAACTCAGCCCCAGTCGAGATAGCAGTCATTGCACTTATTTGAAACTGTATTGGAAAATATATTGCTGGGAGTAGTTTTAGATTTGTACAAACCTATCTTTGCTTTCAAATTTCTCATTATGTGAAGCAGGTAATTCTGCTTTTGCGGAGTGGTGCTCATCCCCTTAATAATTTTATAGCTAAATGGAAAGGTGACCTGCAGATTTCAAGGTTATGCAATATATGTCAATTAGGCTCCTAGGATCTATTCCATGTGTTACATCTTTGTCCTGCTTTGAGCAGGGCCGGAATGGCCGTACCAGGCATCAGGGATTTCCCTGGGAGTCTGCAAGGTGGGGATCCGGTTTTGTTAGTGGGGTCCAGTTTTTAGCAGTGCAAGAAGCTTCAAAAGCACTGCAAATTTCCTTGTGTATTCAGCAGTTTTCAGGCAACAAAAAAAGTGTCAAGTTAACTCTGGGGATTAATATACCTGCTGGAGAGAGATGGGAGTTTTGTCTAGTAGCAATTTTGACAGAGGGTTAATATGGCTGCTGCAAAGAATGTATACCGTGCATTTCAAACAACAACATTTGGGTGCCGATCACGATCCGGTAAAAAATATCCCCGTGCGACTCGTATCCGGTCTTTTTACCGTACGAATCGTACAAGTGCCGTACGAACTGGCAATCACGATTCGCATGGTAAAAAGTTCATACGAACCGCATTGGGAATCATTCCCCACACGTCCTCGGGTCGGAAAATGTGTCCGACACGTCCTCGGACGATTTACCGTACAAACGTGAAAGGTGAAGTCCGACCGAGGAATCACGATCCATCCCGTGCGTCCGAGGTTACAACCGGATGGAAAAATCACCGTCCGCACCGAACTCCCATAGCAACCATGGAGACGTGCCCGCATACGCGCCCCCAGCCCCCGTAGGTATGCGCCGACCCCCCCCCAGCCCCCGTAGGTACGCGCCGAACCCCCCTGTATGTACACCCGTGTACGTGTCGAACCCCCCGTGTACGTTTGAGTCGTATCCCCACCCGTGTATGTACGGTGCGGTACCCCCCCGTGTACGTTCGAGTCGAACCCCCCCGTGTACGTTCGAGTCGTACCCCCACCCGTGTATGTACGGTGCGTACCCCCAGCGTAGCGCTGGGGGTACGCACCGTACATACACGGGTGGGGGTACGACTCGAACGTACACGGGGGGGTTCGACTCGAACGTACACGGGGGGGTTCGACTCGAACGTACACGGGGGTACGCACAGTACATACACGGGTGGGGGTACGACTCGAACGTACACGGGGGGGTTCGACTCGAACGTACACGGGGGGTACGCACCGTACATACACGGGTGGGGGTACGACTCGAACGTACACGGGGGGGGTTTGACACGTACATGGGTGTACATACAGGGGGGGTCGGCGCGTACCTACGGGGGCTGGGGGGGGTTCGGCGCGTACCTACGGGGGCTGGGGGGGTCGGCGCGTACCTACGGGGGCTGGGGGGGGGGTCGGCGCGTACCTACGGGGGCTGGGGGGGGTCGGCGCGTACCTACGGGGGCTGGGGGGGGTCGGCGCGTACCTACGGGGGCTGGGGGGGGTCGGCGCGTACCTACGGGGGCGGGGGGGGGGAAGGTGCGTACCGGGCCACCTACTCTGGTCGATTCGCGCCGTACTTCGCTTTTGCTGCACTTTTTGGGTGCCGTGAAAATATTGCCGTCCGGACTGCTGTCGGTTCGAATCGTAATTCCTGGGTCGTGAAACGCTGCCTGAAAGCGTCCCGACGTCACGTCGCAGCATTCCCGGATCACATTCGTATGTATATTTTCGTCGGTCGGTGTTTTTTACGATTCGTACGGAAATGGTGTTTCCGTGCGAATCGTAATTCCATGTTTGTAAAGTATTACGACCGGGTACGAGTCGGACGGGGAAAACGCTCCGACCGACGGTTCGTACCCGGTTTTTACCGGATCGTAATCGGCACCTTTATGTGCATCGCACAATGGCCTACTGCTTTTTTCACAGAGATTCTTTTGTTACTGTGAAGTTCATAATTTGCTATTGTAATCTAGCAGAGTGAGATATGAACTGCCATCAAAGAGCTGCATGAAAGCTGTATGGTGCAGTTTAGAAAGTTTTGTTTTTCCCAGTCTTTAATTATCTGGTGGTTAGGGTACAAATACATTCTTATTATCAAAGTCAACTCTGACCACTGTGTTATTTTCTGAATCCTGAGTTTGTGCTTCCTCAGACCAAGGACTCTTAAAAAATGCCTACCAGTATGGATGACATGTGAATCCTATATATTGTAGTCCCATTTACTTTATGTAATATTTTCTGTACACTGATTTACACATGCATGAATCATTGTCCTTGTATGTGTGCGATGTAAAGTACTCCAGCAACCTACAATGGTATGAGAGGTGCTATAAAACAAATAAAATACACGTGAGAGAGGGGCTATGGAGAGATGAGAGGCACTGTTTGAGGGTGAAATTGAGGGAATAATTGTAAAGCCCCAAAAAAGATTGGCATATCCTGGTGGGTGTTTAGCCAAAATATCGAGTTGTAAATTTCGACCTACAACAATATCGTGTTTTTAATATCGTAGGTACAGAATATCGAAGTCAAGAATATCGAGGGACAGAATATCGATCCCAAGGTAAGTAATATCGAATTTAATAATATCGAGGTAATTAATTTCGATGTAAGTAATATCGTAAGTAAAAATTTCGATGTCAATAATATCGATATTTATTTAGTGTAATGTCATTTAATATGTATTTTATTTGTATGTTAAAGATAATTGTAATGTATTTTAATACATTTAAAAATAAATGTTTAGAGATTAATAATTATTTTAAATTTAATTTAGCGTTTTAGTATCAGAGCGGGTTGTGGGTTTATAGGGGAATAGGGTGGGAAGTAATTTAATTATAATTAATGAATTAATCTGTGTTGTTTAATTGGTATTTATGATTAATTAATTGGTATTAATTAATAATTGGTAATTAATTGATTAATTAATTGTTAATTAATTCTTAATTGTAAAAATATTTTATTAATTGGTTAATTATATACATTATAATTAGTTTATTAATATTTATTTATTGTTATTGTTAATTAATTAATTGTTAATTAGTAATTAATTGGTGATTTAATTTTATTAAGTGATTAATTGATAATTAAATTAATTACGTGAATTTTTATGTGTAGTGGGTTGTGGGTTTATAGGGGAATAGGGTGGGAAGTAATTTAATTATAATTAATGAATTAATATGTATTGTTTAATTGGTATTTATGATTAATTAATTGGTAATTAATTAATAATTGTTAATTAATAGATTAATTAATTGTTGATTAATTATTAATTGTAAAATTATTTTATTATTTGGTTAATTATATACATTAGAATTAGTTTATTAATAATATTTATTTATTGTTATAGTTAATTAATTAACTGTTAATTAGTAATTAATTGGTGATTTAATTTTATTAAGTTATTAATTCATAATTAAATTAATTATGTGAATTTTTATGTGTAGTGGGTTGTGGGTTTATAGGGGAATAGGGTGGGATGTAATTAAAATAAAATAAATAATGATATATTGTATTTATTTGTAATTAATGTTAATTAATTGTTATTAGTTAGTTAAATATAGTAAATATAAATAATTTATTATTGTATTTTATTTGTTGTTATTGCTAATTAATGTATTGTTAATTAACAATTAATAGAAGAATATTTGTAATTTCCTAGTGAATATGTATTAATTAGTCAATTAATAACTATATTAATTATAAAGAATGTATTATTAATTGCAAATAAGAGAGAAATTGATATATAAATCTATTGTGTATTTTGTATGTGTACTGTGTTGTGTGTCAAAGGGGGAATAGTGTGGGATGTAATTTAAATTTATTTATTTAAATATTTATTTTACATAATTGGTATTTAATAATATTTTTTGTTTTAAAACATTGTTAACATGCAAATGTTTTATAAGAAATTATTGAATTGGTTATAATGTTCATAGAATCACTATGCTATCTAGTGCTTTCACAACTGTTTTACTATCTGGAGTGGGAATAGTAATTTGTACCCCTACGCTATCCAGCGCTTTCCCTACTGTTACACTCTCTGGAGTTGGAATAGTAATTTTTACCCCTACGCTATCCAGCGCTTTCCCTACTGTTGCACTCTTTGGAGTTGGAATAGTAATTTTTACCCCTACGCTATCCAACCTTTTCTCTACTGTTGCACTGTCTGGAGAGGGAATAGTAATTTTTACCCTTACGCTATCCAACACTTTCCCTACTATTGCACTCTCTGGAGTGGGAATAGTAAATTTTACCCTTACGCTATCCAACACTTTCCCTACTATTGCACTCTCTGGAGTTGGAATAGTAATTTTTACCCCTACGCTATCCAACGTTTTCCCTACTATTGCACTCTTTGGAGTTGGAATAGTTATTTGTACCCCTACGCTATCCAACGTTTTCTCTACTGTTGCACTGTCTGGAGTGGGAATAGTAATTTTTACCCTTACGCTATCCAACACTTTCCCTACTATTGCACTCTCTGGAGTGGGAATAGTAATTTTTACCATTACGCTATCCAACACTTTCCCTACTATTGCACTCTCTGGAGTTGGAATAGTAATTTTTACCCCTACGCTATCCAACGCTTTCCCTACTGTTGCACTCTTTGGAGTTGGAATAGTAATTTTTACCCCTACGCTATCCAATGTTTTCCCTACTGTTGCACTCTCGGGAGTTGGAATAGTTATTTTTGCCCCTACGCTATCCAACGTTTTCCTTACTGTTGTTTTTGTTGAAGTTGGACTAGTAGTTTTATTGTGTCTGATATTAAATATGTTTTGTAATATTTTAGCTATTGTAATATATAATGAATAATAAAAATTATTCAAATTAAAATTATTGATTATTATTTGCTATATGTAATTATTTAATATTTATTAATGTTATTGTTTTATGTGTATAGATGTATTGGTAACTTAAATAAATATTTAATAATTTATATGTTACAGAAATTATTATTAAAAGTAATTATTAAGTAAGTGTATATATTATATATTATATATATATATGTTTAATTAAAGTTTCATTTAATTATATATATTTATTATAAATTTTACATAATATAAAATATATTTAATTATGTTTCTTTGATTTATAAGTATTATTTGGTTTATTTTACATATATTTTTAAACTAAAAAAAAAACGATATTTTTGAATTACGATATTTTTGACATCGATATTAAATTATCGATATTTTTGTACTTACCATGTTGTAGATAGGATGTCGATATTCTTGACCACGATATTTTTGTTGCGATATTTTTGTAGGTCGAATTTTTGTCTTTCGAAATTATGTCATACAATCATCCTTGTGCACAGTAAGGTCATCATTTACTATGCTTTAAACGCTAATACAATTGAATATAAAATGACAAATACGTTGCAGAATGCACCATTTCCCACCCCCCTCAAAATCCACCTTTGTAGTGGTCAGGGTTGCCTGCTGCACTCCCTATGCACCATATGGGGAATGGTCTGAAAAAAAGATGACAGGGCTGCTTTGGGTTCCCAGTCTTGACCTGGTTTAGTGTGATAATAGAATGAGTTCTATAGATCCACTAACAGGGAATTTTAACTTAGCAACTCATGATGAATTATTGCACTTTATCTCTCATCCTCCCTCGCCCCAGATGTGCAATATGATATTTATTTTTTTAAGGGATTTTGCACATGTTTTAAAACCGTATCTGTTGCTGCTGAGCATGGTTTTGTTGAAAGATGGTAATGTGCACAAAAGTACTATTGTAGATGACATTAGAAATTGTTTTCATTCACAAATAGTTATTTTTTATCTATCAAGTCTAAACGAATTGGGCACATTATTTTTTATCTTCATTCTTCCTTGATATGTTATAGGATATTTATAATGTTAAGGGATTTTTAGTGATTGTTTTAAAATCTGTGAATCAATGTTTGCAGGTGGTCAAGAAAAGGACATTTCATGCATTGCTGTACTAGTGTATTATTAAAATTATTCTGTATTTTGTTGTTGAGCTCCGCAGATGTCTATATCACTGTTAATAAAAATGAAATTTAAATAAACAGAACATGCAGGCAACAGTATCTACAATACTTAGCCTTTATGCTGATGTTCAGAAACACAATTAACTTATTCCTGAATGGAAGACCTTTGGTGTTCACTGAGATAGTCGAATGCTAGACTTGATTAAATAGCCCTCAGTTTCCCTCTCTCTTGCCTGTAACCCCACTAAATGGCCAATATTTATTTTTCTCTTCCTCTAGCCTATCATATTACCTGATGCTGCTTTTCTGTACCTTTCTTGTATAGATCTGAACTTCTGACCAGGCCCACCACTGAACGAGCTGCACAACTGATGTTAGTACACTACATGCAGAACCTTATGAATCACCTCTACCCTGCCTTTGTGTATGCATAGGATATGTGCTAGGGAGAGCCCAGCAGAGCAGAGTGTTGGATGAAAGTTAATGTGGCTTTTCAGGTGGGTAAGGCCAGGGTTGTGTGAGACTTTTTGGGTGAGGGCGAGGCTTTTAACATGTGCAGGATTCTCTATTGCACTGGAGAACTTGATACAAGGAACCAAATACCTCAGCCATGAGCAGATTGAACCCTGCTATGTGACCATACCCCACAGCAAAGAGGATGGGGAGAGAGGCAGCCCAAAGCCCCAACAAATAGAAAAGCAACTGGAGTTAAAGCAAGCCCAGAGTAGGCCGGGCACGCTCCCAACCAAGCAATGAGCAAGGGGGGGGGACTACCAGAACCGAGAGCCAACAAGCCCGTTCAAAATCCAAGGAAAACAAAGAAGAAGGCCCACACCAGGAAAGGAAAAAAGGCTGTTCTATCATAGCTTACAGTAGCCCATGCTCCAAGAAACAAATATAAATGAGATAAGGAAGGAGGAATTGAAAGATGCTAGAACCAGCCAGGGTACTCAAAAGGCCTGAAATACAAATCCTCCAGTCCAGCCGGAAGCAAGGGCACAAGGTAAAAGTGGAGCAAACATTCAAAACACAAATAATAAACATGTCCAATCCAGTAGTGGCTGCTACTGGGCACAAGTGGTGGGGCCGAAAACATAAAAGAAATACTTACCTTTCTACGGCTGGCTGGCCGCCGCCTCTCTTCCATCCTCTTCTTCCTGTCTCTTTTCCCAGCAACAGGAACCACCCAGGCTCCCAGGCTCCCCTGAGCCAATCACAACGCTGCAATGCAGTGCTGTGATTGGTCTGAGCATCGTGGATTGGCGCCCAGACGGGGAATTGGAGGCTGAGCATGTTCCTCACCTGGCTGTGCATTACATACTGGTGGGGAAGATGCAAAGTGCGCAGGACTGTTTGGCTGGTCCAAGAGGGCTGGCCAAGCAGTCTTGCGCACTTAGGGAGTGCAAACCGCTCCTCCCCCTACTCTGGCCAGCCCCACCCTGAGAGCCACTGACTACAATAGGAAAACTAAAATGATAATAATGATACGTTATTGTGATTTAGTTTTCCTCTTGAGCTGCAGGGCAACGCTCCTCCGCCTTAGTGCAGAATGTAAACACAAAAACCAGACCAAAACCAGACAGTCAGACCCAGAAAACATTCAGTAATGCAGATAAGTCACACAAAAAGACCTTAACAAAGTCGCCATAGCTTTATGGGGAGGGAAAAAGCCAAGAGAAAATATATCTACAAAGGGAAACACAAGACTAGCCAGCCTGTCAGGCAGTGAGCGGAGCAAATACAACTTGACTAAAGTGACATTGCACTAGATACGGTCAACTCCCAAACATAGAACTGGGTTTTTCTACTAACAGATGCCACGCCCAATAAGACAGAGGAAAATCCTCTAAAGTGAAACAAAGATTCCACTGGAACACTCAAGCAGCAAAACATAAAATCCACAAAACCATAACTCTCACAGAACTGAGGAGTCAACACAAAACCTTGGCTGATGGACAGGAAGTGGCACAAAGAACACATGGATAGCAGTCCAAAGTCCCAGATACAAGAGGGATAAGGAGGAGCATACCCAAAGGAGGAAAAAAAGGAGCAAGGTGGCCCTGGCTATACATAACCGAGGTCCCAGACCAAGAAAAAAATGCAAATCTCTTCACTTAAGCGACAAAGTGAGGAGTAGGGGCAGGGCAGTTTAGCTCAACATACCAGGTTTTAAAAAGAGGCTGGTAGTGGCTAGAAGACCAATGAAGAAGGCATAATTAAAAGACCAAGCCCCCAACAGAGAGGTGGAAAGAGCCAACCCCAAATGTTTAAACCACCAGGGTGAAGCTAGGGTGAAATGCCCATGCATTAAGCCTAAAAGGGAGCAAGAGCAGATCCCAATCAAAAGCCAATCTACATATTGTTTCAAACTAGGACACAAGCAGTTATCTCTTTGGTAGCCCCATTAGAGCAGAATCCATTGGGAACAGCCCTCGTTGGGAATTGCAGCGCCGGCCCAACCAAGGAGCTTTCCAATGATGAAGCATGACACCCCTAGGGGTGTGTGAGGGCTCTTGCTCCTGAAGGCTCAGATCCCTTGGACTTGATCACTCAGGAATTTACTGACCTACCTTTCAATAGGGACTGCACACCTTCTTGTTTTCCACGCTGTACTATGTAACATTAGCGCTGTATGTGCACACTTTGTAACCCATAACATTTATAAAATCCCTGTAGATCTTTCCTATGTCCACTTGTGGAATGAATTAGTGGGAGGTGGCTACTTAGTTGTCATATATCAGATGGATGAACTGCCATGAAGAGTAATTCTTGTAGAGCTGTGGATAGATTTTCTTATTGTTTTTCCATTGTGAAAAGGCCAATGCTAATGTGTGGTTTCCCTGGATATATATTGGCTTTAACCCCTTTGCTGCTAGGCCTTTTACCCCCTGTGCTAAGCCTTTTGTTTGGCTATCTGGGATAGTTTGCCCTTAGACCCCTGTAACTTTTTGACCACATAAGGTATCCACACCAAATTTGCGTCCTTTTCTTCCAACATCATGGGGATTCTAAAGTGCCCAGGGTTTGTGGATTCCCCTGGAGGGAACCCAGAAATTAGCCAAAATACAGCTAAATGTCGGGGCAGATTTATATCAGACTTGCGCCACTTTTACGCCGCCGTTGCGTCACTTTTGTGATGCAGCGGCGGTGTAATCCCTGCGCTATGTTGTGCCCCATTTACATCGTGACGCATCTATGGAGATGCATCATGGTGTAAAGCCCTGTACCGCATGAAACCTGCGTCAGGATTCATGTGGGCGTTTCTACTCAGGGGGGGCGTTCCGTCGCAGGAACGCCCCTGAAAAGTGACTCAGTGAAATCTATAAGATTTCACTGAGTCACTTTCCCAACACTGATGCATCAAAACCCTGCCCCTGTTGAAGCAGGCGTAAGGTTTGACGCACCATGTTAGGGATAGGGTAGGTTGGAACAGTGCTGGAGTAGCGTCGCGCTTGCGAAGCAACTTCAGCACTGCGCCAACCTTACGCCGGCAGATGCGTCACGTATCTGCTTGTCCTTGCGCCACGATGCACCGCATTGTAAATGCGGTGCATCTGCGGTGGCGCAAGGGCACACTTGTGTGACGCATCTTCCCTGGCGCATCCATGCTGATTTGCAGGGATGCGCCAGGGAACATAAATCTGCCCCTTTGTTTTTTGGGGGGGGGAAATCGGAAAAAAGTGCTGCAAATGAAAGCGTATGGTCTTTTCCCTGCAAATAGTATCAAAAAGGGTTTGTGGGGCTGAAATCACCATTTTCCCAGCTTTCGGGGAATGTCAGACTTTTGTCAGAAAACCAACATTTTTTACACAGTTTTGACATTTTTCTGGGACATGGCCTATTTTTGCTATTTTTTGTGCTTTCAACCTCCTTCCAGTTAATGGCAGAATTATGAAAGCAATAATGGATCCTGGAAAGCTATAGATTTTAGAAAAGTAGACAAAACTCTGAATTCAGCAAGGGGTCATTTGTGTAGATCCTTCAAGGTTTCTTTATAGACACATTGGTGCCGATCACGATCCGGTAAAAACCGGGTACGAACCGTCGGACGGAGCATATTCTCCGTCCGACGCGTACCCGGTCGTCAATTTCTACAAACAAGGAATTACGAATCGCACGGGTACACCATGACCGTACGATTCGTAAAAAAGTCCGACCGAACAAAAAAACACCTACCAATGCGATCCGGGAAAGTGCCGACCTGACGTCGGGACGCTCGCAGCCAGCCATTCACGACCCAGGAATCACGATTCGCACCGACGTCACCCCGCACGGTGAATATTTTGCGGCAGCCAAAAACTGCCGGGAAATCAGGACGACGCGAACAAGGACCACCAGTACGCGACGGACAGACGACGACGCGAACAAGGAGGACCAGTACGTGACGGACACACAGGACGACGCCACCAAGGAGGACCCGTACGCGACAGGACGACGCGATTGGAGTACCAGTACGCGACGGACAGACATGGACCCGAACCTACGAGTCATCCCTGCCCTCATAGCAGTCCACCTGCTCTACAGGCACCGACGCAGACGCCGCAGAAGGTCAGAATAACTAAGGGAGGGGGGAAAGTGGGGTGGGGTGGGGGTGGCACGACCAGGGCAGACCACAAAACAACCACATAAGTCACACATGGCCTGGACATACCTGACTCCCATGCCCTGGTCACCACGAGGGGGTGGGGGTGTGTCCTGATAAGCCAGCGACCGCCACAACGGAAGTCCGTCACCACGCGAACCGGCAACACAACCAGACAGGTACGTCCCGTACCCACGCCTCAAGAGCGTGGGTACGAGTCGTACCACGCCCACACACACGTCACCCCAACAATGGCGGGACGGATCTTACCCACGTGGCAAAGGCCTCGGTACGGCCCGCACAAGCATCACATAGCGTGGGGACGGATATGTACGGACCCTACCCCCACCCGCGTATGCATGGAGCGTACCCCCACCCCAACAGTGTAAGTACGACTCGAACCCTCACCCGCGGACGTACGGACCGTACCCCCCATGCCAACAGTGGAAGTACGACCCGTACCCCCACCCGCGTATGCATGGAGCGTACCCCCCATGCCAACAGTGTAAGTACGACCCGTACCCCCACCCGCGTATGCATGGAGCGTACCCCCCATGCCAACAGTGTAAGTACGACCCGTACCCCCACCCGCGTATGCATGGAGCGTACCCCCCACCCCAACAGTGTAAGTACGACTCGAACCCTCACCCGCGGACGTACGGACCGTACCCCCACCCCCACCAGTGTAAGTACGACCCGTACCCCCACCCGCGTATGCATGGAGCGTACCCCCCATGCCAACAGTGTAAGTACGACCCGTACCCTCACCCGCGTATGCATGGAGCGTAACCCCCATGCCAACAGTGTAAGTACGACCCGTACCCCCACCCGCGTATGCATGGAGCGTGCCCCCCACCCCAACAGTGTAAGTACGACTCGAACCCTCACCCGCGGACGTACGGACCGTACCCCCACCCCCACCAGTGTAAGTACGACCCGTACCCCCACCCGCGTATGCAAGGAGCGTACCCCCCACCCCAACAGTGTAAGTACGACTCGAACCCTCACCCGCGGACGTACGGACCGTACCCCCACCCCCACCAGTGTAAGTACGACCCGTACCCCCACCCGCGTATGCAAGGAGCGTACCCCCCACCCCAACAATGTAAGTACGACTCGAACCCTCACCCGCGGACGTACGGACCGTACCCCCACCCCCACCAGTGTAAGTACGACCCGTACCCCCACCCGCGTATGCATGGAGCGTACCCCCCATGCCAACAGTGTAAGTACGACACGAACCCTCACCCGCGTATGCATGGAGCGTACCCCCCCACCCCAACAGTGTAAGTACGACCCGTACCCCCAACCGCGTATGCATGGAGCGTACCCCCCACCCCAACAGTGTAAGTACGACCCGTACCCTCACCTCGAATGCATGGAGCGCACCCACACCGTGTATGTCCCAAGCGTACATATCCAGAAATTGGAGGTGTGTGTGCAGAGTCCTCCCAGCAGTGCCCAGAGACAGGAGGGTGTGTGCAGAGTCCTCCCAGCAGTGCCCTGAGACAGGAGGGGTGGGTGCAGAGTCCTCCCAGCAGTGTCCAGACCCAGGAGGGGTGTGTGCAGAGTCCCCCCAGCAGTGTCCAGACCCAGGAGGGGTGTGTGCAGAGTCCTCCCAGCAGTGCCCAGAGACAGGAGGGGTGGGTGTGGAGTCCTCCCAGCAGTGCCCTGAGACAGGAGGGGTGGGTGCAGAGTCCTCCCAGCAGTGCCCTGAGACAGGAGGGGTGGGTGTGGAGTCCTCCCAGCAGTGTCCAGACCCAGGAGGGGTGTGTGCAGAGTCCTCCCAGCAGTGCCCTGAGACAGGAGGGGTGGGTGCAGAGTCCTCCCAGCAGTGTCCAGACCCAGGAGGGGTGTGTGCAGAGTCCCCCCAGCAGTGTCCAGACCCAGGAGGGGTGTGTGCAGAGTCCTCCCAGCAGTGCCCAGAGACAGGAGGTGTGTGTGCAGAGCCCTCCCAGCAGTGCCCTGAGACAGGAGGGGTGGGTGTGGAGTCCTCCCAGCAGTGCCCTGAGACAGGAGGGGTGGGTGTGGAGTCCTCCCAGCAGTGCCCTGAGACAGGAGGGGTGGGTGTGGAGTCCTCCCAGCAGTGTCCTGAGACAGGAGGGGTGGGTGCAGAGTCCTCCCAGCAGTGCCCTGAGACAGGAGGGGTGGGTGTGGAGTCCTCCCAGCAGTGCCCTGAGACAGGAGGGGTGGGTGCCCATCACTCCCAGCAGTGCCCTGATACAGGAGGGGTGTAACACATGTGTGTGAGGCCAGAATTATCCACATGCATACTGGCTACAAGGGAACATGTCCCCATGAACTCATGTCAACAGACTCCACACACAAGTACAGTGATCACCAAGGATGCCACGATTGTCGCAGGTGGAGACATGGCCCTGCATGCATGGCCAAAGTAGAAGGGCTCCGTCACACACACAGCTCATGTAGACACAGCTCTGCGCTAAACATTGGGAACACCCTGCAGGGAAGAAAGCTGGGTACACAGAGGAAGGAATACACCCTGGGACAAGTGCACCATGCAGTAACTGCTTACATGAACAAAGAAAGTTAGCCAACACCTTGTGATGGCACACAGATCACAGGGTCCCACCAATGAGCAGTACACTACTACACATCCCACACACCCAAACCCTTACACACCACCCAAAACCATGTAGCAGCCCCACCAACACCAATACCAGCATAGCAGTAGTGTGATAATGAAAACAAAATTAAGCTTTATTCAGCATGAGCACAATGTCCGTGGATCGCAGGCAGTTCAATCTTCACAAAGCCCATAGGGCAGTCAATGATTCTCAGCTGGATGGGGGACACAGTGGGATGCGTGTCCCCTACATTGCCTGCACAGTCAAATGGCATCGTCTTCCACACTGGTGAGGGCATCAGGGGGGGGAGAAGCAACAGGCACCGCAGGGACATCAGGGCAAAGGGGCGGCGTTGTGGGTGCAGGGATGGAGGACTCCACCACAGGGGGTGGGTCAGTGCCAAAGGCGGAGGCCAGGATGGCACTACACACCTTTGCAAGGTCCTCCAGGGAGTCCCCTGCACCCGAAGGGACCTCAGGCCCCAAGGAGGGGGGGGGGTCAGAGGGATGGGTCGCAGCGCCACCGGGGGAGGGTGGAGACAGGGGGGGAGACTCAACCACCCTGACCGGGGACCTCCTTGACCGCTTGCGTGGTGGTGTAACTGTGGGGCTCAGGGACAGAGCGGCCATGAAGGTGTCCTTGGGGGAGATGTGGCCAGGAGAGCTGAGGGGAGGGGATTTGGAGGGAGTGGACTGGGTGGAATGCGGACTCCCACTATGGCTGCGTGTCACACGTTTGCCCCCCGACCCAGTGGGTGTGCCTACCTCACCCTGTGTGTGCGTGTCAGGAGGAGTGCGGTGGACCTTCCCTGCTGGTGTGGTGCCCGTGTCCGTTGATGTGGGTGCATGCCGACGTCTGGGTGTACGTGTGACAGGCATGGGAGCGGGAAGTGTGGATGGGGCAGGGGTAGGTGGGGGGAGGTCGCGCTGCAGGAGACCCACTGCTGCAGTCAGTGTGGAGTCGATGGACCTCAGCAAGTTGCGTTGGTCAGCCTGCGATGAATGAATGCCCTCCAAGAAAGCCTCGATGTTGGTGAGGGTTTTGCCGTGGGCATGGAGGACATTCAGGATCGCAGCCTGACCAACCTGCAGTTGCCGCTGGATGTCCACAGACTCTGCATTGGCGGCAGCAGTGGAGACAGGGGCAGGGGGTGCGGTGCCTGGCAGGAAGGAGACATGCTGTGACCGGGCACGCTGGGAAGGGACACGAGCAAGTGGGAGGCGGCTGGTGGAAACTGAGGGGGCGGTGCGAGGTGTTGTTCCGCTGTCAGCTGCTGGTGCAGCCTCCGCCCACTCGGAGACATCGTCCCCGGACCTGTCAGCTTCGTAGTCTGATGTGCCAGTCGACAGGTCCTCGGCCACACTCTCCTCCGCCTCTGTACCACTCGATGTGCCAGACCCGATGTCACGGCTGGCACTGGTGCTCGGTCCCTCCGCCTGGTCTGTGTCCATGTCTCCCTCTGTGTCCCCCGACGATGCTGTGGGCAGGGTGGAGAGACAGAAATAATCAGACATCTGTACACATCTGTCACATGAGTCCAATCCACATAGGTAACATTGCATGGCCTGAAAAGGAAGATCCCTAACATCTACTGAACAGGGTACCGATGTAGGGCATGAAACACACAGTTGGTTGAGCCACCATGCCACTGAAATACCATGGAGAGCATGAGACAATAGCTAAACACAGGAAAAGGAGTCTGACATAGCACCCAGGCCCTGGGGACAATCCAGCACTGCATCTGCACCACACAGCGTTGGCGAAAATACCGATGACCAGGGACCATATCCATGAACTTGAGACACATGCTGCATAGGTAATGCTGAAAACATGCACAACATGACTCTGTCACTGCACATTGCGTGTGTGTCCAGACACATCACACACTGCCCAGACCCAGCAAGTGGTAATCAGGATTTAACACATAGGCATTGCCCACCCCAACAAGACCCTACACGAGGCAAATTGTTGAGACACAGGTGGCACCAACATCTCATAGTCTGGGTGATACACACAGGGGCAGGCAAAAAGCGAGATTGAACGCCAAACAGCCAAGGTGCGCCTGTACAAATAATGTGGTACCAGTGCCCATCCTCAGATGAGTATAGCAAGACACACAGGCACTGGCAACTGTGAGTATGAAGAAGGACAATCAGGTCAGGCTGCACAGTGGACACCTGTACAAAATAGCACGTCTATATACATGGTGACAGGGGACAATGGCAGAGAGCACAACTTACGCTGTAGACACTGACAGTGGCCACGTTTATGATGACACATACACCACTGAGGAAAAGGTGCCCCAGGGGACAGTAGTGGGCACGCAACTACATGCTACTGAATGGTAATGACTGCAACACACGTCACCATCCCTGCACTATGTGTATCGCACACTCATGCACATCATGTCACAGGCCACTACATGGGACATGCGCGCTGTAAGGCATGACACATGAGAGACCAACTCCCATGTCTGGAGTCAGCATCAGTGCCAACTGATATGGAACCCACATGCAGTGAACTTGACAGTGCACAGGCAATGTCCCACAACCTGTTACACACCACCCCCACACATGATGCTACAGACATTGTTCCCGTGGACAAAGCGCCAGCCTACATTACCCTGTGGAGGAATGACTACACACAGACCAGGGAACACATTGCAAGGAGGGGAAGGGTGGCAGGGGCACAGCGCTATACTGGGGCAAACAGGATCTGCACAGCACCTTTAAACCCTGCCAGTGAATTCATGCTACTGTGCCCTTACAAATGCCGGTGATACACAACAAACACACATGTACCTACCCCCTTCCGGCTGCTGCATCGCCTGTAAGCGCCTCTCCAGGTCTGGAAAGACCACCGGCAGCACACGCCTGTGGAGGTGGCTCAGACGGCGGCGGCCGCGGTTCTTGTGGCTCTCAGGTGAGTCCCCCAGCAGGAGCCGTGCAATCCTCCGCGTCCAGCACCGGATATCCTGCCAGCGTTTCCTCACCTGGGGAAGGCTCCGCCTCCGACCATCCACACGCCTCACGGCACTGACGGCGGTCAGCCAGATCTGCTCCTTGGCAGTGGCGCCTACCTGTGAGGTAGAACAAGTGACACCACATCAATACACCAGCCACATGTCACAGAGAGACATATGGGTACAAATTAGCTGGTTACAACAAGGCATGTCATGCAGCCAACGCATTGCACCTTTGTCATAGGGACATCATCCCCTGTTGAGGGGAAAAAGCACTACGTGCCACAGTGGGTACACAGGTGGAATGATGGCAATGTCACAATCAATGATCAAGGCTCACACTGTGCATCACACCCACCCCTCCTGTCTCAGGGCACTGCTGTTAGTGACAGGCACACACCCCTCCTGTCTCAGGGCACTGCTGGGAGCACACTGTACCCACCCCTCCTGTCTCAGGGCACTGCTGGGAGCACTCTGTACCCACCCCTCCTGTCTCAGGGCACTGCTGGGAGCACTCTGTACCCACCCCTCCTGTCTCAGGGCACTGCTGTTAGTGATAGGCACACACCCCTCCTGTCTCAGGGCACTGCTGGGAGCACACTGTACCCACCCCTCCTGTCTCAGGGCACTGCTGGGAGCACTCTGGACCCACCCCTCCTGTCTCAGGGCACTGCTGTGAGTGATAGGCCCCCACCCCTCCTGTCTCAGGGCACTGCTGGGAGACATCAGGCACCCCCCCCCTGGGACCCCCCCGACAGTACATGGCATGTGTGTTACACCTGGACGCAATGGCAGAAGTCACAGTCACAACATAGGGACAGTCTGTGGCAGTGGCCTATGCACTCACCTGATACCCTGGTCGCCCATACAGCATGGGGTACTGTGGGAGGATCACATCCAGCAGAGCCATGTTCTCCTCCAGGGTGAATGGCTGTGTCCTCTCCACAGCCCTTGACATGGTTCCAGGGAATCAGTAGCAGCAGCTGGGTCGACGAATGCAAAGATGTGCAGGCAAGTGCTCCCTCATGGGACCTGGCTGCCTTATATGTGCCCTTCTGCCCAGTCTCATGCACAGGAGTACAGAGAGATTGGTCACTCACATTTGCATCCTATGTTTCCACCAATCCCTACAAACCTAGCAGTCTGTGTGTTCTCTATCGGTTTCATTCTCCTGCATGATGTCAGCCCCACAAACACATTGCAACAAAGTAGACAAATTCCAACTGACTTCTGCTGTGCACCTTCCAGAACAATTTCGAATTTTGAACTTGGTCTCCATGACAACCAGCATGCATGTAGGCCTTAATACTTGTCCCCTATGTAATTTGGAGCATCACACACAGGTACGGTGCGTGTGGGGGCCCTAGGGCACCCCAAATGCATGGCAACGGCCCGTACATGCATGCCTACCCTCTCCATCACTATGGGTATGCACGCGTATGCGTACCCGTAGTGGTACGGACCGTACACTCGCATCTACGCTCACTATCACTATGGGTCTGCACGCGTATGCGTACCCGTAGTGGTACGGACCGTACACTCGCATCTACGCTCTCCATCACTATGGGTCTGCACGCGTATGCGTACCCGTAGTGACACGGACCGTACACTCGCATCTACGCTCGCCATCACGATGGGTACACATACGGCAGCACTCCCACAGTGATTTGGGAACATGCACAGGCCCTCTCAGCAGCAGTACGGCGGATTTTACACATCACTGTGGTGATAGGCGACACACATGTAGGAATAGGACGGACATACTTGTCCATGGATGGACATACTTGTCCAGGAATGGACATCAAGGCATCGTCTGTGCATTACCACATGTGTGGGGCACAGGTGTCACAGGCTGTGATGTGGAACATGCCTCCTGAGTGGAGAAGGCACCAGATGTATGATGAGATGTGTACATGTGTACTGTGTGAGGGTGCAATGTGTGCCAGGCATGCCCTTGACTCCTTTGACATGTGTGCATGTGGGACTGCGCACTTGGGGTGAGCGTCACTGGCATGGCACCGACACCAACACACGGAAGTGTCCCATGATGCCAGGTACAGGGTTCATGACACATGACTTATCACTACCCACAGTGCACAATGTGACTATGCCATATATGTGTCCGGGATTTACATCAGGTTGATGTTGTAGCACCCTCAAAAGCTGCAGCCGTTGCAGCAACCAACATGTGGCTGTGTGTAGATTGTCATTGCACACTGTTCCCAACACCATGCCACATGTGTTCTCGGATGTGAGGTGCACATGTATGCAAGGGACACGGAGTAGCGTGACAAGGCCATGTCAGCAAACTCACAAGGAATGTGTGGTGAGTCATGACATGTGCACCTTCATGGCAAGGTGTGTGGGCTGGACTAGTGTAATGTCATGTGACCTGTGGCTCAAGTGTTCCGCTGCCAGTCTCTGCAATCGGCATCACACTTCTGCTGATGTGTGGGTGTATGTCACTCCTGTCTTGCGTCGGGCAGTGCACTTGCACTGGGACACAGCTATTTCCATGGCGTGGCATGGGGAGGTTCTCAATCACCGTGTGTAGCTGGGTCTTGGAAGGAGTGTCACCTTGCATCCATACGTGTCCTGGGCATGTAGCACATGCCTGACTCCCTATGTGGCATGTGTGTATTGCCAGATTTACATGTGCTCAGTAGACATGAGTTGTTCTCGTAGTGCACTCACTCTTCCTTGTCACTTCCAAATTACTGCAGAGCGCCTCCTGTTGCCCGAAGAATTCCAGACTTGGCCACCATGCAGGAGAATGACAGGATCCGGCTCTACCGCTTCACCCAACCGTTGATTCTGGAGCTGACGGCGAGACTGGCACCACACCTGCAACCGCAGCACAGGTATCCTACGGCACTGACACCCCAGCTGAAGGTAATGGCTGCCCTACATTTCCTTGCCACGGGTACCTTCCAAAATACCATAGCTCATGTTGGTGGCATGTCCCAGAGCATGTTCAGCGGTGTGCTGCATGATTTCTTGGAGGCCATGTTGATTCACCTGGATGACTTCATCAAGTTCCCAACCCCTGAACAGATGACTGAGGTCAAGCGTGGTTTCTATGCCCTGGGAGGGATGCCCCATGTCATTGGGTCCATAGATGGGACACATGTAGGTTTGGTACCACCACACGCACGGGAGGTGGCGTACCGCAATCGGAAGCACTACCACTCCATCAATGCCCTTGTGGTGTGTCTGTCCAACATGGTGATTTCACATGTCTGTGCTCGTTTCCCAGGATCAGCACACGATGCCTACATCATGAGGCGTAGCGGGATGCCTGATATGATGATGCAGCTGCGCAACGAACGAGCATGTGTTGTTGGTGGGTACAGTCTGTCTGTCCTGTATTCTGTTTGGCCGAGCAGCACTACCGCTTCGCCAGTTCTAACGATGTCCATGTGCTTCCCATGTAGGGGACGCTGGCTATCCCAACATGCCTTGGCTGCTGACACCTCTCCGCAACCCCATCACGCCGGCCCAGCTCCGCTACAACACCGCCCATGGCCGGACAAGGCGAGTGATAGAGAGGACGTTTGGCATGCTGAAGAGCCGATTCCGGTGCCTCCACAAGACCGGCGGCGCACTCCCATATGCCCCGGCAAAGGTTTGCAAGATCTTCATGGTCTGCTGCATGCTGCACAACATGGCAGTTGAAAGAGCTGTGCCACTCATCCTGAATCAACATGACGAGGACCATCCACCCGTGGAGGACGAAGGGCTTGGCAATGGGGCTAGTGATGTGGAGGATGTGGAGCCGCAAGAGGACATCCGGACTCGGCTCATACGCGACTTCTTTGCTTAGTGGTGAGTACCAGTGTCTGAGTGTGCACGCCTTGGTCCCCGTGTGGCATGTGTTGTGATGTGTGTGTCCACCTGCATGTATGGCACGTGAGTCAGAGGTGTGTGTGGGTGTGTCACTGGAGTGATGGTGGCAGTGATGGTAGTATTTCCCCAGTCATAATTGTGACCTAGCATGTTGTCATCCATACATGTGTCGAGTCAATGCACATGCAAGTGGCTGTGCTTTTTGTGGCTGACTTCTTGTGTGTCTCTCTTCCCCAGGTACCTGCGCATGCCATCTGCTGGTTGCATTGTTGTGGCACTGCTATTCCTCATGGACATGGCATCGTGGGCTGACTCAGCGTTACAGGCACGGACACGTTTGGAAGTCTCCATGGGGTAAGGGATGCATCTGGGGTGTATTGGGTGTGGCAGTTGTTCACGATGTGTGCACACTGCCCAGGTCGGGGTTTGGTTCCTCTGCAGTCATGTTGCATCCCCATGGGACACGACATGCAGCTGGGTACACCAGAATAGATGGGCTGCCTGGTTGTCAGTCATCAGTGATGGGATGGTGGATTGTGATGATGGCATCAATGTGTGTGACACTGCCCTCGGACACATACGGTTGACATTGGCTTGACATGGCGTGGGACTTCCACATCAGCGGATCTATGGTGTATGGCAGGCTCTCCGTGTGCAGCTGTGGGTATTTAGCTGTTAGCCGACGCTTGTGTGCCAGTACCATGGCTATCACGCATTTGTGCTGCAGAAGGGGGGTGCCAGTGTTTGAGCCACATGTTACTCCACATGATGTGTTCATGTGTACTTCAAGTTGCCTCTGCAATCCCAAAAACATGACTATTAAAGGTGTCCCTATGCCTCCAAGGTGCCTCTGCTCAGTCAATGCTGGTGTGTTGGCACGGTGCATCCTGCATGTCTGGCATGGTATTCCCAGATTGTGGCTATGTGTCAATGTGTCGAGTGGCAAGATGCAAGCTGTGTGTGTGTGCTGAGACTGTGTATTGGGCATGATGTCCATGACTGTGTGGGTAGTGTGACATGTGCCATCCCCATGCATCCAACTTTGTCCAGGCCCCCATTCTCTGCATCCACCGGACTCAAGCTTGCAGGACATGGTTCTGCCACCTGTCTACACGTACCTGGGTGCCCCCCAGGACACGGGCCAGGTTCCCTGACCTCTGCGCATGACTGTTGCTGTACTCAATGTGTCTGTCAGCACGGTTGTTCGGCCACCCCCTCAGCTGGTTCTGCACATCACGGGTGTGTATGGTGCTCCATGTCTGTCTTGCCTAATAAACTGTGACCCATGTGTCCTGTGCCAGACTCAGGCCCCAGGGTGTGGATGGTTGAAGTGAACAGATGACTCAGGCATGTTTAGACTGTACAAGACACATGTTAGGTAATAATGCTACAAGCAGGCATCTACTCTTAATAGTGTGATTTATTAGGGGGGGGGGGGACAAAGTGGGGGGCTTTCCGGGATTAGGGAATCCAAAGTTCAGTAGGGGAGTTGGTGTCCTTGCCATTGGAAATCCTCATAGTCCATGCCACAGTCTTTGTCAACATTGGTCAGCCAGTGACCAGCAGGGCCATGTGGCAGAGAATGTCTCTTGATGCTGTGATGCTGTTGCTCCAGTGGGCCAGGTGCCAGGCCAGGTGTCCTGGGAGATGGTGATGTAGCAGCCACCCTCACGGTCCTTTCCGTGGACGACCCGGCTTCCTGCGGGGAACCTCAGCAGCAGGCCGTGACGACGTCTGGGATGCTCCGTCGGATGTTTCCTCCTCCTCCTCATGATCCCTCCCTGTGGGTGGTGATGTTCTCCGCCTTCTGGCACAGGGAGGGTCGGCCATGGTGTCGGCCATCCGACGGAGTTCAGCGTGAATCCCCTGGGACGCCGTCACTTGCTCAGCCTGTCTGTCCTCCATCCTCCGTTGGTGTAGCTGTAGACAGGCTATTAGCTCCGCATGTTGCTGGGCCTGCTGGACCTTGATCCCCTCGAGGACGGACACAACCTGGGCCATGCCCGTGGTGTCCTGCCGGTATGAGTCCAGGATGTTACGGACATGTGAAAATACCGGATCCCCAGCCAACTGGTCAGGCTCGCGCCTCCGCCGTCCTCCACTCCCACCACCCCTGCCCACTTGCGTCTGGCCTGCACTTGTGGGCACATCGGGTCTCCGGGACCCCTGAGGGGTGGCATTGGCGTTGTCGCCTGCCTCCTCCTGGGTGCCCGGGACACCGTGTCCCTCCTGGCGAGCCTGGCTGCATTGTGGTGTTGGGGCAGGGATCCTGGGTGTCTCCTGGGATGTGGCAGGAGTGGGGGTGGTGGTTGGCACGGTTGTACCTGACGCAGGTGCTGCAGGTGGTTGGACACCAGAGGGGCCAGGTCGGTCGGGGTCGTCCGCAGAGTGGTGAGAGTGGTCGCTGCCGGTGGGATCGGTCTCCTGCAGATCCGGGTCCTGTGAGTGTTCCCCCCCAGTGTTGGGGGGTGCAGCACGACGTTGACCTGTGTGTGAGAGAGAAAATGTTAATTTTGATCCATGCAACATCCATGTTTCATCCGTTACAAAGTTGGCACATTTCCTCTTGGAATTAGGATCTGTCTTGCATTCCACTCACAGTGCACTTGTGCATGTGTGTGTCCCTTGGGCACCAATTTGGCCCCTTTAACTATGTGTGGCACAGTCTTACTTGCTGCGTCAAGTGTGACTGCAGTCAGCAGTGGAGTGTGCATGTGTGCCGAGCTATGCATTTGCGCCTTCCTTGTAGCACTGTACATGTGCACATGGAGTGGATCCACACACTCATATGATGCAGGTGGCTGTCCTTGTGCTCGTGTACAGGTTGTGACATGGCCCTGCGTTTTGCCATGATGAAGAGGGGGGGTTCTGGCACTGGCCACCCTTGTCTACATGCACGCAGTCCACCTGCTGACGAGCAGACATTCCCACACACCACAGGACTGATTTGCTCTCCCTGTGTCTCCCTCCTTCTCTGTCCCCCTCTCCCTCCCTCTCTGTCCCCCTCTCCCTCCCTCTGTGTCCCCCTCTCCCTCCCTCTGTGTCCCCCTCTCCCTCCCTCTGTGTGTCAGCCTCCTCCCTCTGTCCATCTTCCTGTGTCTCCCTCCCTCTCTGTCCCCCTCTCCCTCCCTCTCTGTCCCCCTCTCCCTCCCTCTCTGTCCCCCTCTCCCTCCCTCTGTGTGTCAGCCTCCTCCCTCTGTCCATCTTCCTGTGTCTCCCTCCCTCTCTGTCCCCCTCTCCCTCCCTCTCTGTCCCCCTCTCCCTCCCTCTGTGTGTCAGCCTCCTCCCTCTGTCCATCTTCCTGTGTCTCCCTCCCTCTCAGTCCCCCTCTCCCTCCCTCTGTGTCCCCCTCTCCCTCCCTCCGTGTGTCACCCTCTGTCACCTTGGCCCAGCTTCCTGGGCACACACTGTTAGCAGATCTTTGAGTGGCCCTTGGCCTGTTGATGTGAGTTTGTTTCTGATCTCCAGGCACCCATTTTGTCTGCTGTGTGTCTGTGCGCTGCTGCTGTGGTGGTGTGTGCTGCCACTCTTTCACACTGTTGGCTGTTCATTAGCTGCTGGCATGTGCAAAACAGTGCCTTCACCCCCATGTGTTGATGCAAGGCATCCGCCATTTGCTGGCAAGTCATTCCTGTGTTGGGACACAGTGTTTGTCTGGCTGTGACCTAGGCCATATGGGCAGAGGGCATTGTTGTCTGCTTTGGAGTCGCACTATGTGATTCTTGGTGCCCAGCCTCCCGCCATCCGGGTTACCGTGTCATGTGTTGTTGTCTTCTGTGGCCTGTGACTTGACATTGTCCAGCTGGGTGCATGGGGCATGGTGGCAGCAGTGGCATGTGCCTGCTCATGGAGTGTGGTTGAGTAATGCGATGGCTTGTGGTGGTTGCGTGCCTGTTATTAATTTTGGTTGTGGTTGCAGTTCCCCCCATGTGAGGTGCGTTGTTTGTGTACTCACCCGGGTCTCGGAGTCCTTCTACTCCTTCAACTGCCTCCACCGGCAGTATGGCCATCACCCTCTCCTCCCAGGGATGGTACTGTACGGGTCTGCGGGAGGGCCCTCCTCCGGTGGCGTTGGCCTGGTCGTGTTCCTCCTGTCTCTTGGCTCTGACCCTCCTCCGCAGATCGTACCACCTGTTCTGGCAATCCTGCTTGGTCCTCCTGGTGTCCGCAACAGCATTCACAGCATCGACGATGGTCTGCCACATGGCTATTTTGGCTGCCTGGCTGGTGCTTCTGACCAATGTTCCAAAGATCTGTGGCTCGACTCTGAGGATTTGATCAACAAGGACCTCCAACTCTCGGTGACTGAACTTTGGATTCTTGGTAGTGGGCATGGTGAGGGGTGTGGGTGCGGATGGTGTGGGTGTGGGGGGTGTGTGGATGTTGGGGGGGGGTGTGGATGGTTGTGTGTGTGTGTGAATGTGATGAGAGGGTGTTTGTGAGGGTGGTCGTGTGAAGGTGTGCAAGTGTAAGATGTGGTGTCGCTTGTAGTCTGGTTCTGTGGTGTCTGGCAGCAGTGGGTCTGTTGCAAAGGCTCATGGTTTGTGTGTGTGGGCCCTTTTTATTGGTCCATGGGTGGGTGTGGCAGTGTTTGAATTTTGGGTGGGTGTGTTATAAGGAGTGGTGGTGTATTGGGCCTCTGTTTGTTTTTGACAGTTGCAGGTCAGTGATTGTGTTATTTTAGTGGTTGTTGGCCATGTTTAGTGGCTGTGTGCCTTTCGAATGGTGTATTGTTGAGTTGTTTTGTTTTGTCCTTGTTGTGTACGTGCGTTTTGAGCGTGTGTACGGTGTGTACATGGGCCATTTGGTTGTACGATTTGGTCCTTGTGTGTGGCTTTGTACGACTCGTACATGCGGTTGTGATGTTGGGGCATGGGGTGCGCTCCGTACTTAGGAGGTTGTGTTGGGGGTGCGCCAGGAACGTACTGGGGTGGGGGTACGACTGGAACGTACTGGGGTGTACATAGACGGTGGTACGACACGTACAGGGGTGGGGGGGTGTACATAGACGGTGGTACGACACGTACAGGGGTGGGGGGTGTACATTGACGGTGGTACGACACGTACTGGGGTGGGGGGGTGTACATTGACGGTGGTACGACACGTACTGGGGTGGGGGTACGACTGGAACGTACTGGGGTGTACATAGACGGTGGTACGACACGTACAGGGGTGGGGGGGTGTACATTGACGGTGGTACGACACGTACAGGGGTGGGGGGGTGTACATTGACGGTAGTACGACACGTACAGGGGTGGGGGGTGTACATTGACGGTGGTACGACACGTACTGGGGTGGGGGTACGACTGGAACGTACTGGGGTGTACATAGACGGTGGTACGACACGTACAGGGGTGGGGGGGTGTACATTGACGGTGGTACGACACGTACAGGGGTGGGGGGGTGTACATTGACGGTGGTACGACACGTACAGGGGTGGGGGGGTGTACATTGACGGTGGTACGACACGTACTGGGGTGGGGGTACGACTGGAACGTACTGGGGTGTACATAGACGGTGGTACGACACGTACAGGGGTGGGGGGGTGTACATTGACGGTGGTACGACACGTACAGGGGTGGGGGGGTGTACATTGACGGTGGTACGACACGTACAGGGGTGGGGGGGTGTACATTGACGGTGGTACGACACGTACTGGGGTGGGGGTACGACTGGAACGTACTGGGGTGTACATAGACGGTGGTACGACACGTACAGGGGTGGGGGGGTGTACATTGACGGTGGTACGACACGTACAGGGGTGGGGGGGTGTACATTGACGGTGGTACGACACGTACAGGGGTGGGGGGGTGTACATTGACGGTGGTACGACACGTACAGGGGTGGGGGGGTGTACATTGACGGTGGTACGACACGTACTGGGGTGGGGGTACGACTGGAACGTACTGGGGTGTACATAGACGGTGGTACGACACGTACAGGGGTGGGGGGGTGTACATTGACGGTGGTACGACACGTACAGGGGTGGGGGGGTGTACATAGACGGTGGTACGACACGTACAGGGGTGGGGGGGTGTACATTGACGGTGGTACGACACGTACAGGGGTGGGGGGGTGTACATTGACGGTGGTACGACACGTACAGGGGTGGGGGGTGTACATTGACGGTGGTACGACACGTACTGGGGTGGGGGTACGACTGGAACGTACTGGGGTGTACATAGACGGTGGTACGACACGTACAGGGGTGGGGGGTGTACATTGACGGTGGTACGACACGTACAGGGGTGGGGGGGTGTACATTGACGGTGGTACGACACGTACAGGGGTGGGGGGGTGTACATTGACGGTGGTACGACACGTACTGGGGTGGGGGTACGACTGGAACGTACTGGGGTGTACATAGACGGTGGTACGACACGTACAGGGGTGGGGGGGTGTACATTGACGGTGGTACGACACGTACAGGGGTGGGGGGGTGTACATTGACGGTGGTACGACACGTACTGGGGTGGGGGTACGACTGGAACGTACTGGGGTGTACATAGACGGTGGTACGACACGTACAGGGGTGGGGGGGTGTACATTGACGGTGGTACGACACGTACAGGGGTGGGGGGGTGTACATTGACGGTGGTACGACACGTACAGGGGTGGGGGGGTGTACATTGACGGTGGTACGACACGTACTGGGGTGGGGGTACGACTGGAACGTACTGGGGTGTACATAGACGGTGGTACGACACGTACAGGGGTGGGGGGGTGTACATTGACGGTGGTACGACACGTACAGGGGTGGGGGGGTGTACATTGACGGTGGTACGACACGTACAGGGGTGGGGGGGTGTACATTGACGGTGGTACGACACGTACTGGGGTGGGCGTACGACTGGAACGTACTGGGGTGTACATAGACGGTGGTACGACACGTACAGGGGTGGGGGGGTGTACATTGACGGTGGTACGACACGTACAGGGGTGGGGGGGTGTACATTGACGGTGGTACGACACGTACTGGGGTGGGGGTACGACTGGAACATACTGGGGTGTACATAGACGGTGGTACGACACGTACAGGGGTGGGGGGGTGTACATTGACGGTGGTACGACACGTACAGGGGTGGGGGGGTGTACATTGACGGTGGTACGACACGTACTGGGGTGGGGGTACGACTGGAACGTACTGGGGTGTAGGTAGACGGGGCTGTGACACGTACTGGGGTGGGGGTGTGGCTCGAACGTACTGGGGTGTAGGTACACGGGGGGTACGACACGTACTGGGGTGGGGGTACGACTGGAACGTACTGGGGTGTAGGTAGACGGGGCTGTGACACGTACTGGGGTGGGGTTGTGGCTCGAACGTACTGGGGTGTAGGTACACGGGGGGTACGACACGTACTGGGGTGGGGGTGCGACTGGAACGTACTGGGGTGTACATAGACGGTGGTACGACACGTACAGGGGTCGGGGGGTGTACATTGACGGTGGTACGACACGTACTGGGGTGGGGGTACGACTGGAACGTACTGGGGTGTACATAGACGGGTGGGGGTATACATATACGGGGGGTACGTGTCGGACGTACGGGGCTGGGGGGAGTGTTGGGCGCGTATGCGGGCACATGTCTCCATGGTTGCTATTGGTGTTCGGTGCGGACGGTGTTTTTTCCATACGGTTGTAGGCTTGGACGCACGGGATGGATCGTGATTCCTCGGTCGGACTTGGATTTTTACGTTTGTAAGGTAAATCGTCCGAGGACGTGTCGGACACATTTTCCGACCCGAGGACGTGTGGGGAATGATTCCCGGTGCGGTTCGTATGGACTTTTTACCATGCGAATCGTGATTGCCAGTTCGTACGGCACTTGTACGATTCGTACGGTAAAAAGACCCGATACGAGTCGCACGGGGGAATTTTTTACCGGATCGTGATCGGCACCTAACAGTTAAATACAGGAAAAATTGAAAATTAGTTGAAAAATACAGCCATTTGTGTAAACGTTTTCACCTGTAACTTCTTCTAATTATGACAGCTCTTTGAAAGCAATATACCGTTACATGTGCTGGTCCTTACTGGCTGTGGGATATATAGGACTTGTAGGTTCACCAATAACCTGACAACCCAGAAACTGAGCAGCAACTTGCAATGGTTTTTTATTATGTCCCGGGTATATAGCAATTATTCTGGGAAAATGTATACATGGAAAAATCGGTATGAAAGACACCTATGTATTTCTGAAATGAGAACAAAATATAGAGTTTAGAAACAGTAGATATTTGCACATTTCTGAAATTGGGAATACTCATACTAGCATGAGAATTATCGGTCATTTTTCAAAATGACTTTTTTTTTACACATTGTCTTTCATTTGGATGGCATAAATGCATCAAAAGTCAATAGGTAATAACAATTGCTCTACAAATCTGAACTACAACAAGTCTCCCGATAAAAATGGTACCTCACTTGTGTGGGTAGGCCTAGTGCCCACAACAGGAAACAGCTCAAAACGCAACTTGAACACACCACATTTTCACAATGAAAAATTACCCTTTTTTTGCAAAGTGCCTAGCTGTAGTTTTTGAACCCTATCTCTGCCGGCACAAATGGAAACATAGCACACCTATACATTTTTTTAAACTAGACACCCAGGGAAATCCAGGACGGGGTGACTTGACTGGCTCTCACCATGTTCTGTTAGCCAGAATCCCCTGCAAACCTATAAAATTGTCAAAAAAACAAATTTTCCTCTCATTTCTGTGGTGCAAAGTTCTTGAATCTGCGTGGATCCACAAATTTCCACCCACCCCATGTTCCCCAAAGCCTTCTGAGAAAAATGGTACCTCACTTGTGTGGGTAGGCCTAGTGCCCGCGTCAGGAAACAGCGCGAAACGCAACGTGGACACACCACAATTTCACAGTGAAAATTACCCTTTTTTTGCAAAGTGCCTAGCTATAGTTTTTTAACCCTAGCTCTGCCGGCACCTAGGGAAACCTAGCAAACCTATACATTTTTGATAACTATACACCCAGGGGGATCCAGGATGAGGTGACTTGACTGGCTCTCACCAGGTTCTGTTACCCAGAATTCCATCCAAACCTAAAACATTTACCAAACAAACACATTTTCCACCCACCCCACATTCCCCAAAGACTTCAGAGAAAAATGGTACCTCACTTGTGTGGATAGGCCTAGTGCCCGCGAGAGGAACCGACGCAAAATGCAACGTGGACACACCACAATTTCACAGTGAAAAATGACCCTTTTTTTGTGAAGTACCTAGCTGTAGTTTTTGAACCCTAGCTCTGCCCGCACCTAGGGAAACCTAGCAAACCTATACATTCCAGGGGAATCCAGGATGTGCTGGCACAAATGTCTTACCCCACAATGTTCCCCTGAGTCTCCTGAGTAAAATCATACCTCACTTGTGTGGGTGGGGCACGGGCCTGTGACTGGGAAGAGCTTAAAACATAGGGAATAAGGGTATAGCACCGAGAATTCTAAGCGCTACATTTTTAAAAAAATATGTTTTTAGCCAATTCTGCATTGGACACGCACACAAGTGAGGTATCATTTTATTCGGGACACAAAGGAGAACGCTGTGGGACATTTTTGCCGGCACAGTGATTACACACAAAAATATGTGGAAAATTTCAGGTTTGCATGGCATTCTGGGTAGGAAACGTTGGGGGATCCATGCAAGCCATACCTCATTGGACTCCCCCGGGTGTCTAGTTTTTAGAAATGTTTGGGTTTGGTACTTTCCCAAGATGGCCTCCGAGCCTGGGGCCAAAATCTCAGGTGCCCCACCCAAAAAAAACAGGTCATTTCTTTATAGGTAACTTTTAAGTCTTCAGAGTACGATTTGGGCCATCTCCTTGTTGCAGCCACTATGCCTACCGACACAAGTGAGGTACCATTTTTATCAGGAGATCTGGGGGAACGCTGGGTGGGAGGAAATTAGTGGATCCACACAGATTCCAGAACTTTCCCACACAGAAATCTGAGAAAAAAGTGATTTTTCAATGAAATTTTAAGTTTGCAGGGAATTCTGGGTAGGAGAATGTTGGGTGACCCATGCAAGCCATACCTCGCTGGACCCCCCCGGGTGTCTAGTTTCCAGAAATGTGTGGGTTTGGTAGGTTTCCCTCGATGGCCGCCAAGCCCCTGGCCAAAAACTCATGGGACCCCCTTGCAAAACCAGGTTGGTTGATAGGTAATTTTGATGTCGCAGCAATAGGTTTTGGGCCTTTCCCTGCCATGGGTACTTGACCCACCCACACAAGTGAGGTACTATTTCTATTGGGATACTTGGAGAAATACTGGGGGTTGGAAATGTATTGTTACTTTCTGCAGCGTGAATTTTTGAGCACAGTAATGCTAGGGAAATATGACAGTCACATTTTGAGGTTTGCAGGACATTGTGGGTAAGATAACGTGTTGGGATCCACAAGAGAGATATCACCATGTACTCCCATGGGTGTTTAGTTTACGACAATATCTACAGTTGCTAGGTTTTTCTTAGATGAAATGTACACCTTGGCAGAGAGACAAAAAAAGACAAAGATTACTGCACAGCCATCTATTTCTGAAGCACAAACACATACTGGTTGGATTTGGCATGAGGGCGAGTGATGGTTCAGTATATAAACTTTTATTAACAAGAGATTTCACAAAAATGAAATGCACTGTCAATAACTGAAAGGACAAAAAACGGAACCAGTTACTCACACCTCGTGAGCTGTAAAACCATGACAAGGCACCAACTGCTTTCCAAGCCATTCACACACCTTTCATACATGATACACACAAGAACATTCACACCACCAGGCACGAAACCAACACATTACAACATTCACAAAAAGGGAAAAGGTGCACCCTGCTTGACAAAAACAGAAAAGACAAATATTTCTGCACAACCACCTATTCCTCAAGCACACACACATACTGGTTGGATTTGGCACGAGGGCGAGTGATGGTTCAGTATATGAAATGTTATTAACAAGAGATTTCACAAAAATGAAATGCACTGTCAATAATTGAAAGGACAAAAAACTGAACCAGTGACTCGTACCTCGTGAGCTGTAAAGCCACGACAAAACACCAACCGCTTTACAGGCCATTCACACACTTTTCATGCATAATACACACAAAACAATTCACACCACCAGGCACTTAACCAACACGTTACAACATTCACAAAAAGTGACAAGGTACACCCTGCTTGACAAAAACAGAAAAGACAAATATTTCTGCACAACCATCTATTCCTCAAGCACACATACATACTGGTTGGATATGGCACGAGGGTGAGTGATGGTTTAGTATATACAGTTGTATTAACCAGAAATTTCACAAAAATGAAATACACTGTTAAATTCATACACCTTTCATATGTGTGACACATACAAATTCATTCACACCGCCAGTCCAGGGCCCAGCACATTACAACACTCACACCAACAGACAGCGCCATTCATGGGCCCATCACTTTCACACGCCCACATTCCTGACACAGCAACCACACCAGCTCACGGATTGCTCCCAAAAAATATTTTGTGTGTGGTACATTTTAAAACAAGCAGGCACACACAGCCCAGGGTTAGAAGGACACTCAGGCAGTACATATGAGTCTCCTTCCGCATACCTCTTCACCGACAGACTCTGCATTTCCTACTGGGAAAGTCTTTTGAGGGTGTGGGAGGAATGTGATCAGGAAGGTGACTAACTTTCAATCTAGCCACATCCTCCACCACTCCAACTCTAGGAACACTTGCCTGTTCCACTAAAACAAGGCTGCCTATTACAGACTCCTGAAACTTAGCAAAAGTCATCTTTGACTCAGTACAAGAATCCTTGAATACAACAAAATAATTAAAGGTTGCCAAGTGGAAAAGATGGCTAGACAACTTCTTATACCAAATGTAAGCCTTACGAAGAGCAGCGTAAGGTTCCAACCTCTGATCTACTCTGTCAACACCCCTCATGTGCCTATTATACTCTCAAATGCACACAGGTTTGTGCGCTTCAGCAACCTGACCCCAAGGGTCACAGGTGAAGTGCTTTCATCATGGATGGTAGTCAGCATGTAGACATCTCTCCTGTCTGAAAACTTCACAGCTAGAAGTTCCTCGCAACACAACGCACTGCACTGTCCCCGCACAAGCTTTTGACAAACTAGTTCTTTTGGGAAACCTTTACGGTTAGAGCAGATTGTGCCACAAGCAAGTGTCCACTTTGGCCAATTCCCTGAACAACCGCACACCAGTGTAGAAGTTATCTACATATAAATGGTGACCTTGTTAAAAAGTCCTCTACCAAGTTCCCACACAATTTTCTCAGTCACTCCAAAAGTGGAGAGACAACCAGGGGGGTTAATCCTGGATTCCTCACCGGTGTACACCCTGAAATTAGAGACATTTCCAGTCCTACTGTCACACAGCATATACAGCTTAATTCCATAGCGTGCCCTCTTACTAGGAATGTATTGCCTAAAAACCAATCGGCCCTTGAACAAGACCAACGACTCATCCACTGCTATTTCTTTCGCTGGAGCAGAGATCTCAGAAAATCGATCTACAAAATGATCAATGACAGGCCGAATCTTAAAAAGACGGTCACACTCAGGGTGATCTCGTGCCAACGCTACACCATTATCGACAAAATGCAGCACATGAAGCAGAAGCAAATACCTATCACGACTCATGACTCAAATATAGCCGTTGCCATCAAGGGACTAGTAGCCCAATATGAAGACATTGATGGCTTCCTTAGCAAGCCCATCAAAAAAGTTAAACCCAAGAAATTCTTCATTTCTTCCAGATTTGTGGAAGTCCACCGGGTAGCTCTAGAATGGGGCTTAAGGCTGGCACTGTTGTCCCTCAAAAACGGTTCGGTATACAAATTAGTCTGCTCAACAATCTCTGCCAAAAAGACATTGTCCATAAACAACTGAAAAAAATGTATTGGGAGATTTTTTTCTGTATTCACTCTACACCCTAGAACACCAGTAAAGTCTGGCAATGCCGGCTGCACCATGCCTGGGGAAACCCAGAGGTCATCACTTCCAACTGGAAGGCTGCAACCCAGATGCCATTTGCTGCACTATCGGCACATCAATGTCTTCCTCTAAAATAGGCACTTCATCTGCACTAAGAGTCGCTTCATCCACACTGAGAGTAGCTCCATCATCCGATGATTCCATGTGGAGAGAAAACTTACTGCCTGAATCTTCCCCTCTCTCCTCTGACTCAGATGAAGAGTCAGTTTCTGAACCATGGTCAGAGGAAGCCTCAAAAAGCATACAAACAACCTGCTGAGCAGTAATCCTGCACCTACCCATTATCCTTACTAAGAAAGGAGACTGCACTAACAAGTCAACAACAACCAACACTGCAAAATAAGCAAGTAAAAAAAATGTGTACCTTTATACTCAAAAACTATACGATTCACTTGCAAGAGACAGCTACACTCACCAGAACCTAGTCTGCAGAAACAATGATCCACGCACGATCAAGGTGCATTGGATGCATCAAAACACGTTGGCATTTGTGCCTCTGCTTTATTTGAAGAAGCAACGAAAAACTATACCGGAGTGCTGTGGGATCCATTCTTCATTGTTTGAGGAACATCTTTTTGCCTGATTTAAACAGCGCGTGGCGAAGAGATACATCATTAGACATCTGCTCCTCCCAACAGCCCAATAAAAAAATTAGGGTGACTGTGGTGAAACAGGTGCCCATAACATTAGTTGCTTTTACATGACATCATCCACAACATTTTTGGTGGGACAGAGTTATAGCATAATAATTTATATTTTAGTTTGTTTATAGTGTATGACTGGCTTTGCCATGCAAATTTAAAACATTTTAATCAACATTCTATTATGTTCATAGTGACTAGCCTGCCATCAAACAGTAATTACATCAAGCGTGAGTGAAATTTGTATTACACCAAAGTAATCAGAGTATTTTAAGTAGTCTTGCTGTACATTTTTGACACAACATTACAGAAAATTATGTGATTATTGTTGTTCAGATAATTCTGAGTAATTTGGCACCAAGATCCTACCACAGGAGCACAGGAACAACAAACATGGCAAGTACAGGTGGCTGCTGGCTGCTGTTGATCACACTCTGTTGCATTTTAGTAATAGTAATGATGGCACAAGTGTTATACGAAATGGCCAATCTATATGGAAGTTTTCGTAATACTCGTTAAGGCCACAATTGGTCTACCAGGTGGGTTGTTCTGATTTATGTGCATTTTGGATAACAAATAAAAAGTTGGAGTTACCGGATTATCTGTTTTCATATTCTTCAATTTCTAGGAGGCCTGATTCTGGCAATTGATTAGCAATTCATGGTACCTAACAATTAGGTATTTTTGCTACCTTTTTATTAATCTTTGAATGGCATTTAGCATTGCTTAATTGACACAGTGTCTCTTTGCCACAGTACAATATGTCCACTCTTATCTGAGGTTTTAATGGCAATATCCTTGGCTCTCTGCAAATCCTGGACAGTTCTATATTGAGACCATGTAAAATTCTTCTGAACTTTTTTTAAGTTATGTCACCTCGAAAATTTAAGTTCTATAACTATTGGATTGTGAAATACATTTATTACATCATATTGCATTATATATATTGTCTTTGATTGCCGATTAAAATCCATTCAGTGCTTGGACAACTGTTTCTATACCGATAAAGTTCAATATCTGTATGACCTGTTCCTAACTCTTTGTAGGAAACTTAGATTTTGTTGCAGTTGTCTCTCCATGTTTTCCCCTTAGAACTAATAGGTGCCAGTTTTGGATTCTACAAATGTTAGATTAAAGTGCCTACAAGGAATTTTATTCATTCATCTTACTCTATTTTCATATAAATTTATAACTAATATGTTGAGCCCCAATTGGTGACTAAACGTTGAAAGAATCTAAACATCAATATATTTGTTTATAGAGTGACTTTTTAGCAGAACAGTTTGAAACATATGGGTATATCTTTTTTTCAGATTACTAATTTTTTTATGTATAACAAAAAATGTGAGGGGTACATTTAGAAACAGTAAAACACCATGATGGAGGATACATAAAAGAGCCTGCAAATCATAGGTGTAAACATCCAATCCAAAAATATATAGGAGGGGAAATGAATCAATTCCTCAAGCAACTCAAATGCTGCAGAAATGGATGTAGCAGTCGAAGTTTCGGTTTGTAATGGTGATTTCATCCGTCAGACCATCTTCAGGACATATAGTTGTTTCTTAAACAAGTCCCTCTAATCTTATCCGATAGTGGGCTCGAACCAGAGTGATCAGAAAAAATGAAGAAAGGGGCCTCACAAATAGGCTCCTATTATCATAGAAGGCGCAATCTTAATCTTAATCTCTAATGCAATGCAAAGGAGGAAGCCAGGCCTGGGGACCTCAATCAGAAGGGCAGACATCCCTTGCGGTAAATTTCCAATGTTCAAGGAAATAATTGTGGATGATACCTCCAACGAGGTGGGTGGAAAGTGGTTCATACACAAGGCAGTCATCTCTTTCAAAAATTTTCCCAGGTTTACGAAAGTAATAAGGAATAATACCTAATAAAAAAAATGGGGATTTTGGCTGCACTGAGGCTTGCTAACCAGACCTCAGTACCAGTGCTCTTACCACTAAAATACATGAAGGCTAATTGTAACCCAATTACCATGGACTTTAGCATCCCTGTAAGTCCCTTGTAAATGGTACCCCTGCTACCGAGAACATGGGTACTAAAGAAGGCTCCTAAAGGCTGCAGCATGTCTTATGCCAAACTAAGGGACCCACAAACAAATTGCATGCAGGCTATCATTTCAGACTGTGTGTCATGGTGCAAACTATGAGTGACAACATGACATGGCACAGTTACTGTGCCCCATGCCAAACTTTACTGCATATAATATATGTAAGTCACCCCTACAGCTGGCCCTGTAGCTCTAAGGCAGGGTGCATTACATTACATGTGGGGGCATATCTGCATCGATCAGATATGCCCCTCGGCTGTCAACTTTCATTACTAGATTATACAGGTGAACAGGGAAGCCATCTTAAGTATATGTACTGGGCACTGGTCATTATGAGTTCCCCAGCTACATGATGGCTTCACTGAAAATACTGTTTTTGCTATCAAACACCTTGTCCTAATAAATCTGTGCTGATGCCAGAACTATATTTATTATAAGATGCACCCTTAGTGCACCTTTGAGGTGCCCTCTGAAACCGTATGAGTCTTCTAGTGTGCTGACTGACTGGGACCTTCCAGCCTGCCACCACAGACACATTCTTGACTCCTTGCATGTGAAAGCCCATGCTCTCAGTAGGTCAGGAAAAATTCCTGCTCTGGTAGGAGGTGTTATCACCTCCTCCAGTGGGATGGCTAGTGAATCTGTATACCAAGGCCAGAGGCTTCAAAGCCTCTGCCACCTTTGATTTGAAAGCCAGCTTCCCCCAGACTTAGGGAATGCCACTCCCTGCCCTGACTCCCATTTGGCATCAAGACAGGTAGGAAATTAGATAGTCAGGGGGTGTGTTGCATTATAAGGCTGGACACACCCCTAGGGTGGGCAGCCTGAGGAATTTCACCATCTTGTATGTGGTGAAATTAGGAACTCTGGGACATGGTGATGCCCACTCCTCACAGGAAGTTGTCATCTAGGGCGTATAGTGACGCCAGGGTAAGTAGCCCATTGGCTACTACCATACACTCCCCTTGACGCCAATAAATGGAGAATTTAGATGGCTCCCTGACACCAGAAAAACTGATCAAGTCAAGACTTCAACTACTAGGAACCAAGAAAAATAAAGAAGGACCTACAGAGCGAGAACAGAAGACCTACAGCAAAGATTTGCGCCAAACCTCACAAAGAGATGGAAACCCTCCCCAAACCCTTAGAGGACCATCCAAGAACTCAACAATCAGGAAAAAGCTCCCTTGTAGAGGAGGAGGCTCTTCTCTGCACCAGTAGGCACCATTTGCAGCTACCTGGTCTAGCGTTCTGTCAACCTTGGGCCCACCGAGGGAGCAGCAACCCAGTAAAAATTCTTACTACTCTAGGAGATCAGATCCATTTCCTCATCAAGTTTGGAGATGCCAGGACCCCCAGGAGCGGCCCTCCACCAAAACACAGGGTACCAGAGCTGTTGATGCAACCACAGCTTGTTTCATTTCCAGTCCAAACACCACCGATGCCGACACCAACGAGAGTTGTCAGCACCAAGAGTGGCCCTGCTGCCCTGTTTTCTCCCCTTCACCAGGTCTCCAACACACAGTGAGAGCCACTGACAGCCTGATCCGGCCGGACAAAACACATATGCACCCGAGCCCCACAGCCCGAGTCTACAGAAACCAATGGTGTCCCTGTCCCCCAGAGACCTGAGCTCTCCTTTAGGTTCGGCCGGACTGGTCCCGCAGTCCCCACTTGCAGCCTCTTTCTTTCTCCCATTGACTTTCGCATCTAGTGTTCGATTCTATCACTGTGACCAGCAGCTCTGCACCCGCACACCCCAGGGCAGGGGAAATTGAACTCCTGGTGGTTTCTTAGACCTTGGCCTCTAATTACCATAATTTCAGAAGAACAGTCCTGTAAGTCAATCGTAAGTGACCCTATGCAGGGAATGTTTCTCCCATAGGATAACAATACCGTGTTCAAGGCTGATGCCTCATATCTGACGGCTGTCATTTCCTACTGTTTCTACTGTGAAATCTGATTTCATACTTGCCAGATTACGAAGTTCTAGGTGTCTAAAATTCTATACAAATATATGTTATTTTTCTAAATTGGTCTTGAGGTTCTTCTTGAGTGTGTATCTCATTTATTGACTCTGTCTGTACAACCAGTGCTTGAATCTATACTCTGATAAGCCTAAATTGCTTGCCCACACTACCACAAAGAAGAGCATTTGGGATTATAAGTGTGAACCAATAAGGGTCATCTGGACGCTCTACATAGTGTTCCTCATTTTGGTACACTATATAAAAAGCCAGCTTCCTCCACTATTGGTCTCATTTAGTTCTAGAATGTTTATGTCACCTTCTTCACAAGTCAAATCTCCTGCTGCTCACCAACGTCCCTTATTGCCTTTGTACTACCTTTTGGTTTTTCACAACTATAATACATTTTTTCTTGGATAGCTGTTGGGCTTTCAACAGTTTACATTTCTGAATAAATTGGAACAGATCTATCATTGTTTGCACATAGTCAAACTGCACTATTTCCTATGTACATTGATTTGATGAATTGATGTCATATAGACCCCAGCCAGGCAGTGAAGGCCCCACCTGTGCCCTCCTGTGACTGACAATATGTCCTATTTAGAGTTAACTACCTAAATAGAGCAGACTACATACATGTGGGAGCACCTTTACCTGCAGGATGGAATCCTTTTTGTCAGAAATTAATGAAGTGTAGACCCACCATATTAGGGTGACAGCCGCTTCCTTTTTTAGAAATAAACTATTAAAGCAGGTATTTGTTTCTCAAAAATAAAACTAAAGCATGTGTGCATGGAAATGTTCTTCTTGTTTTCGTTGTTGATTTTCAGTGTCAGATCTTTCATGCCTTGCATGGTGGACTCAGGAAAAGAAAATCTAGAGACCCTAATTGGATGGGCCTTTCAATGCACTAAAGGTGGTGGACCTGTGTCAGACAGGCCACCGCCAACGACTGTGTGCAGGGGAAGGTACCAGGAGTGTAGGCTTCACCGGAGCTCAGGCAACAGTCTCCCATCTCTAAACAGGACTGGGGACACTGGGTTTGGCAATGTGGGTATTCTGCTGATTGAGGGGCTTCTACTCCTCCAACTCCTAAATGAGACTCTTAGTTATACCGTAACTTCTACCTTGCAGGCATTTTTCATACTAAACAATTCACTAAGTTTCAATAAAATTAATGAAATACAATTTTAATTTCACTCAATTCTGTACAGTACTAATGGAGATAGGCACTAAAATAAACTAATTAGAGTGAGAGACACTTAGGGGTCTATTAGGATGACGGTCGGAAAATCACTCTGACCGCCATGGTAGTGGGAAAACACCACCGCAGCAGTACGATCGCGGCATTTAACATTGCGGCGGTTGCTGCTACCAGCAGCATCGCCGCGATGTCCAAAAAAGCATGTCCAGCATATCCCTGCACTGCGTGGCAGGCACTGCACAGTGCCTGCCACCTAGAACAGGGAGATGTAGGGGGGTACCATGGGTGTACCCCAATACACCCGAACCCCCCCAAACACATTGGGGGCCCGCAATGGGCCCCCAGAGAAATTCTCCGAATGCGTTTCCATGGAGGTTCCACCGCCGCGGAAAGGCTGGCTACCGGCGGCATCATAATCATGCTGGCGGAGCCTGACCCTCCACTGGCCCCATTTTAGTGGTCAAGCTCCGCACGCCAGGCAAGCATGCGGACTGCTACTGGCAGAAAACTGGCTGGCGGAAAATTTCAAGGCCGCAGTCATCTCCACCATGCTAATGGGACCGGCGGTTTTCTGGGTTGCGATCGCGGGCGGATGACCGCCCCCTGCCTGGCGGTTGCCACCGCTGGCCCGGCGGCGGTCATCCAACCACCATTCTGATGGATCCCTTAGTGTGACCTGCTGTTCTGTCCAAAGTTTCAAGGCATCATTGTCCTTATCAAAACGTCTACGATTCATTAGCAAAGATTGGTATTTTGTTGGTCCCAGATATAGTTGTTCTAATATTTAAGTGGTGCAGCCTAAATGTAGCAAACCCAAGTTGTATTCTGTTTGCCATGGGATTTGTTGAATGAGCAAGCTGCACAACACACAATGCATTATAGAGTGGCTATTTTGCTAAAGCATCAATGCCAGTAATCAACATTTATGTTATAAGGTAATCTAATTTTACCATGCACTATATCAGCCAGTAAATATTTGCTAAAAGCTTTTATCTCTTTAGTTACAAGAGTCCTTAAAGGTTTTCTAGATAAAAGACAAATCGTTCTTTATCCCCCACCTCAATGGGCCCTATTTGCAATCCTTAAAGGTCAAAATAACCACCATTTAAACATTTATCTTTGGTTCAATTGCCCTTAATTTTAGCTAAAGTAGTTTTCATGTTACTCTTGTTGCTTTCCCGAAAGTACGCTATTATGCCACATAGCATAATTAAAATTATCCATTTTCCACGAATATGCCACTCACTGTAAAAATTCACTGCGAACACACAGGAACATCTCAAACAACAGAATCTCAATGTTGGTTGTTTGCTGCACTATCTTGCAGTGGTGGCTCCTCGAGAGAGTGCTGCAGGGCAGCGAGGCGGGGAGAGGCGGGGTGGGGGTAGTAAACTCCTGTATACGGCCAAATGGAGTTGAGTAAATAAATAAAAAAATAAAACTGTGTACATTGCATCGCCCCGCCCCGCAACACTCCCTCGAGGAGCCACCACTGCTATTTTGCATTATTTTTTAGTGTGAAATGCCCCCACTGTTTCCTAGGTAGACACAAGGACACCTTTTGGCCTATATTGCTGGAGCAAATACAGAATACAGCACACATAGTTGTAGCAAATCGTCAATTATTTAATGAATGCTTATGTGCAGGAAGGGACACCTTTCTGCACATAAACAATCATTAATGGCATTTTGCTCTTTCTATGTGTGGCAGCACACATAGAAAAAGGAAAAACAAGGAGAAATAAAAGTATTTTTCCTCATTTAAGCATTCTAACGCCTTCTCCTTCATGGCGTTAGCTTTTGGCGGTGCCTCAGATTTACATCTCCTTGTAAATCTGGGGCAGCGTCAAAAGTAATGGGTGTTGCGGTGGAACACCTTCAGCAACACCCATTGCACGCCCCTTTCACACTAAGTGATGCGTGTAAAGAGGCCTTATTAACAAGGCAGCGTTAAGCCACAAAAAGTTTCTTAACACCGTTTTGTAAATATGGAGGAATGTATATCGCCACCAGAATGTTGCTAAAAGTGACACTTTCTGATGGTGATATCCCTCGTGTAAATATGCCCCTGAGTGTCTATCAGTCTGGACAGTAGGAGCTGGAGTGTGCTTTATGTTAATGCCTGCTCCATGCAAAGGGTAGAAAACAAATTCATACACAGGCTTCCGGCTGTTCCTCAGTCTTCATCCATTATTTTCTGCCATTCTGACATGGGTCTCGGCTTTGTGGAGGACTATATTAAGCTGCAACCTCTGCTATAATGCTCAAGAATTTGGAGGGAACCAGTAACGCATACAACTAGAGATAGAATACTGGACTGCCTTGCATTAGACAATGCCACGAAAATACTGTGGTTGACTCATGTTAAGAAAAACTTTAGCGAGTTGGGGGCCCCTGAGTTGTTTTTAAACCCAGTGGGCTCCCCGCACCTAGCCCCAGCTTTGTTGAAAGGCTTGTAGTTTAAATGGCCCCACAATGCACGCATGGTGGAATTGTATGCAAGGGAATCGTGTGCATGCCCATGGAAGGTTAGTCTCAGCCCTCCACCAGTGAGTGGCCTGTCTTCATCTTATTTCCGATGAATGGGACAGATTTCTCCTCAAGAGGCTGCATTTTGCCTTAATCCATATCCTGTTGGCCTTGCCCATCAAGAGACGTAGTTCGCATCCCTGCCCTCATGCCCCTGTGATGGCAGTCCTACACAAAGCACTATGCACGTTATTTCATTCTGTACTCCATATGCCACACAAAGAAAACATTTCATTATTCCAATATTATGTAAATCCAACATCAGATCTCACACGGCGGCTCTCTTCTAATTACACAATCAGGGAGCTCCGAGGTATGTTATGGCATGATTAGTTTTATAAAAATGTTCTTTATCAATTAGAAAGCTACACTGATTTGCACAAAGGATGTCTGTTTACTGTAATTGTTTTTTGCACATGCCATCTTAGTCATTGCATCGTTTTATTGATGCACTGTTTTTGTTATGCACTTTTATGGCTCAAAGCAGCCGAATAAAGTAAAGTAAAAAATGAACATATGATTGTTGCTCTGTCCTGCTTATTTTACCTATTTTTATACTTTGCATTGGCTTCTTCATCTTTGGCGACAAAGAAGCTTCCTCGATGTCCTAATCCAAGTATAGACCTTTATTCCATGAACCCTTATCCTCTAGCAAGTCATTTACTTTTTCCATGACTACCCCCTGCGCTCCTGAGTGGCTAGACAAACATGGAGACTCCCACATTTGGAACATGGATGAATCATGGAGTGAATTGTGCATTTGACAGAGTCTGCTGCTTATCAATACTTGCTGAAGAAGGATGCTATTGAATGAGATTGTAAAGAAGTAACAGCTAGTGAGCAAAAAGATGCATTGGAGGTTTGCCACCAACTTATACAAAACCTGTTCTTGGGAGCTAAGGCTTCTGCTTGAGGAGCCACGATGGCTGCTTTATATTCAGGAAACAAGGATCTTTTAATGTGCCACATACTCATGAGCTGACACCAGCAGCCCCCACCCCCGTGTTGGCCCGCAGGTACTTCTTTATCTGTTCCTTTAACGCTGCAGCGGGCCTTTAACAGCTACGGCGGGCTATAAGGCTATATTAGAACATTGGAATGTTGGGAGCTCCGTTGAAAGCAATGGAGTGCTCCGGGCTTATAATGGCTGGTATAAGCCCGGAGCTCCAACATTCCAATGTGTCTTTGTTCACAGCTCTGGCAGCTGTGAACAAAGGCTTCAGGGAGCCTGAGGGGATTTGAATCCCCTCGCGCTCCCTGAAGGCTTTGTTTTATTAGAACATTCTGCCCTCTAGTGGCAGAATGTTCTAATAGCCGTATAGCCCTTCGTAGCAGGGCTATACCGGCTTTTAAAGTCCCTCTGCTTTGTTAAAGTCCCTCGCCTTCGGCTCGGGCCTTTAACGCTGCAGCGGGCCTTTAACAGCCGGTATAGCCCGCTACGGCGGGCTAAAAGGCTATAGTAGCGCACTGACTGGGATTGTGTTTTCTGGCTATTCATTACTTAGTTTTCTATCTGGCCAGCAGTCGGGACGACAATTACAGCTGATAGAATACAATTCTAGAGAATTTCTATGGCTCTGTTTCTCTTGCAAGGTCAAACAAAACATCTCTGCACAGAAAAAAACATTTTCATTGGTGTATTGAGTGCTTAAAATCTGTGCAACATCTCCAAAAATAATCATTTCGAGCTGATATATATTAAAGGCAGCACTTACACAAGCTCAGTTAAAGCCAGCAGTGGCTTTACATGAGGGTTACAATGACATTCCAGTGAAGAGCATTTAGGTTATGCAAAAAGGTATCTGCACACCAGATTGTTAAAGTAATTCTCTGAAGCTATTTTGCTTACAAAACCTCTTTGCAAGAACACTATCACGACATCTTGAACATTACGTACATGGTCTGACACACATTGTGCAAATGTTATTTGTTATTTCGTTCATGAGGCAACTTTGCCATCACAGAGACAATAAACAATGTCAGCTCAGCTGAGGCATCAACACTGAAGCATGTATACCATTGTTATGAAAACACGCGCACTTCTGTACTTGAGAGAGGAGTACTTGGCTGTCAATTGCCCGGTCATCGCTGAGTTGGTGTTTCAACTTAGCTGTTTCCTGTTGATTCCTCTGCACGGAAAGATGTCCAACCTGTGACCAAGACAGGCACCTACATACATTTCCTTGAGGTAACAGGGAGTTAGATCATCCGACAGGGGATTCTTGGCATAGCACAAACACCCTAGGCAACTAGGTTAGGGAACACATAGTAGAATTACACTGTACTCAGTACTTATATGCCAGCATAAATACACTGTTTTAGCATGATGATGAAATTGTTCATTCTTTTCTCTGTCTTTATACTTCTAATTACTTGTATCTGCTTCTGTCTATTGACCATTGCAGTGCGTATATTTTACACAAGAAACACGATAGTTCAATAAATATTGAAAAAGCCCCTTAGGTTTTTTCTTGGTTATCTCTCTGAGAGAGCCTGACTGAAATGGTTCTAGATCTGTTACCAAATTCCTGGGAGGGATCAGGCTTGTAATGTTCTGAGGTTGCCCACACCATTTGTTACCTTAGTAGGTTTATGGGTCTATATGCAGTCACTGTGAGTTAGCTGGTCTCTAGGACAACATATCCTGAAGGGGTGCATAGAATCAGTCTGGCACCAATCCAAATGTTTATTTTGACCAACAAACATGCAGTTCTTACTGGAAAAGTAGAAACTGTATGACAGTGGAAGGTGAATGGATAGTAACTAGATAGAGAAAGGATGGCGGAAGGAGAATGGATAGTTACTAGATTGAGAAGGGATCTTTGTATTTCTTTTTAACGTCTTTTATGCACAAATTACCTCAAAGTATCTCTGGCTTAGTGTATTTTTTTTACACAAAACTCAGAAAGAAAGGGAAGTTTTCATGTCTTTGGCAAGATACCAGAAAGAAACACACAGGATACGTCTCATGATGGGCTTTTCTGTCTCAGCACAGAGCCGAGAGACAAGCTTATGCTCTTGAAGGGCGTAAAGTGAATTAATTTAAGTAAATATTTTACTGGGTTAGTGCTTTATTTTCAGACAGTACAGCTCATCTCTCCTCTACGCTAGTAAAGCCCATCATAATATGGTTCCAGATCCCCCCTTCTCCATTGGTGTAGTGCAGAAAATGGGATCATGATATGGGTTAGTTTCATGAAAAGCTCAGGATAAAGCTAATTAATGAACTGTGAACAGCACACATCAGAAACAGAGGGGTAATCCCTGCTTAGTTTCTGGCTTTTGCTGAGTGCTTTTTATCCAATACTTAAGTGAAATGTATATATATTAACTTTAGACGCTGAAAGAGCATAAAAAAGGGAGCTTGACTCTGCACTAAACCAGCACATCTCTTCAAGATACAGTCTCAGCTTTATTGGGGATCTTTTTGAAACTATGCAAGATTGTTTTTTAATAAACATCATCAATGGTGAAATTCATAACACTCGATGAAGGGCAGACAGCAGTAACATGACATGGCTCCTAGAGGCTTTTGACCAGTGGCGGCTGGTGATCTTTAAAAGTGGTGAGCTGTAATCTTTGGCTCAAATTGCATGGAGGGAACCTGACTCTCTATGGGTTCCGGGGTGGAGGAGAGGGGGATATCACTCTCTCAGTTCTACTCAACCTCACTCAATCTAACTCAGTCCCACTCAATCTCACTCATTCTCATTCAGCCCATTCATTTTGACTCGCTCAAACTCACTCTGAATCATATATCACTCATTCTCACTGTGACTAGCCAAGTCTTGCAGGTTTCCACTTAGTCTTACTAATTCTGACTCACTTTGACTCACTGACACTCATTCTCTGATTCACTCAGACTGTGACTCACTCAGACTCCCTCACTAAATCAGTTTCACACTTTCTCAGCCTCACTCAGGACCACTCGGTTTCACTCATTCTCAATCAATCTCACTCTGATTCATTCAATCTTACTGACTCACCTAGTCTCAATCATTTTCACTCATTCCTCCTCAGTCCCACTCATTCATACTCATTCTGACAGAATCAGTCTAAATGATTCTCACTCTGTTTCACTCATTCTGACTCACATAACTGTGACTCACTCAGTGTATTAAACAGAATAATATGTAGTTAAACTCACTGGCATGCACCTTCACTCAATATCATTCAATCCTGTCATACTCACTCTTCCCGTCACTCATGTTTATTCACTGACTCCCTTTACTGATTCTCTCTCACTTTGACTCACACACATGAAACACTCCAACATGCACATCCTTCTACCATGAGCACACGCTTACCCACAGACACACATTGCTACCCGCACACATTCTGGGCACAACATTTCAAAGCTTTTTTTTACTTACCTTGCAACAAGTCCGTTTGGACTTTTGCTACTATCTACCTCCGGCACTAGCGCATAAAACTGAAACCTCAAACCTGCTCAGTTACAGGGACCACAGTTCAGCTTCTGCTTTTCATCCCATCTTTTCCCAATTCTGGGACAATATGGGACAGGGTGTGGTGGCAGGATGATTGGTGTGTGACCAAGGACACTGCAGGATTTAAGGCTGTAGTGTCTATGTTTAAGGTTAGCTGTGACGCTTTAGCACATCACAAACGGGAGAGGCACAGCTGCATGCCAGGGCCCGAGTCCAGGGATGGGATTTCTCCAGCCTGGTACGTTTCTCTGCATGCTGATGAGCCTGTGCCAGCATTCAGACAGAGGCTGTTGCCAACATGAATGAGCTCAGCATTTTTTGTTTATACCAAGAGTGAATAATACTGTATTATTGACTTGCCATAAAAAAAACAAGCTTTGGCAAAGCCAATAGATCTCCTGTAGTACTCCAGCCTTTTGGCAAATCTTGTTTTGCCATGGCTTTTGCAAAATGTTATTGTTTGGGAAACTGCTGTGTGTTTGCCAATCTAAAAAAAACTTTGCTTTAAGATGTGATAGTTCATAGTGAAGTCAGTCGGTGGTTAAACTGAGGTAACACATTGCTCCTTAATGCATCAAGTGGGTTGGAGAAACATGTGAATGATACAACCACAGACAAATGGATGAAGTGTTGCTGAAATCCCCTATAAGGAGCTATGCCATACACAAACTTTTAGTAAAATCAAATGCCCTTGGCTACCTCAGACCTAAAAACAAAGGATATTGTTGTACCATTGGCTGTCAGCTTCTTACCGTTGAGAAAGAAAGAAAGATAAAAGGAAGGAGAAGGAACAAAAGAAAGCAGAAAAGAAAGAAAAGGAAAATAGGAACGTAAGAAGGAAAGAAGGTAAGAAAGAAGGCAAGAAATTAAGAAAAAAGTATGAAAGAAAGAAAGCAAGAAGGAAATAGAGAAGTTAAGAATGAAGGCAAGAAATACGGAAGGCAAGACAGAAGGAAAGAAAGAAGGCAAGAAAGAAAAAATGAGGAATGGAAGAAAGAAGGAGGACTAGAAAGAAGGAAGGGGAGAGCAAAGAAAGACAGAAAGCAAAAAAGAAGGAACCAAAGGAATGAAAGCAAGAAAGAAAAAATGAAAGTAGGATGAAAAGAAAGAGAAAGCCAAAAAGATAGAGAAAGAAAGAAAAGAAAGAGAGAGACAGAATGCAAGAAAAAAGGAAGGAAGAAAGAAAGAAAGAAAGACAAGAGAAGAGAAAGGAAAGGAGAGAGGGGAGAAGAAAGACAGAAAGAAAGAAGAAATGTAACCAAGAAAGAAGGAAAGACGGAATGAATGCACGAGAAAAGGAAAGAAGGAAAGAAAGAAGGCAAGACAAAACGCAAGTAAGGAAGAAGAAATGCAAGAAGAAAAGAAAGAACGGAAGAGAGAAAACAAGAAAGAAGGAATGAAAGAAAAATGAAAGCAAGTATGAAGGAAATAAATTATGAAAAAGAAAAAGTAAAAAAGAAGAAAATAAATGAAAGAAAAATGATAAGAAAGAAGGAATGATTGACTGAAAGAATGAAAGAAGAAAGTATAAGGTAAGAAGGAAAGAGACAATGGAAACAAAAATGAAAGAAGCAATTAAAAAATGGAAAGCAAGAAAGGAGGAAAGAAGGAATTAAAATAAAAAGGAAAGAAAGAATGAAAGAAAACAAAAAAGTAATGAAAGAATAGAAGGAAAGAAAGAAAAAGAAAAAAAAAAGGAAAGAGATGGGAAGATGAATGAAATAATGAAAAAAGAAAACAATAAAGAAACAAAGAAAGAAGGAAGAAGCAAAGCAAGTAGAAAAGAAAGAATGCAAAAAAAAGTGTTACAGGTGCTGCAAATTAAACACGGTAAAGGCTGGTTTTCTTCCTCGGAAAAGTTTATTGAAGAACCATTGGTGAAACTGAGCCCACAATAAACACGTTCTGAAGAATTGTTAACTTATGAAATCACATATACAATACTGAAGCTTTCAATAACTTAATATAGAACAGTTTCTAATGGGTGCAATCTGTTATGCTGTGAAATACCAACAGTCAAACAGTGAAAAAAACTAATAAAGGACACTCCAAAAAGAATTTATAAATGTGGAATGTGGCCTGTGCTTACATCTGGTGGAGCATCCTGCTTTCACATAAGACTCTAAACACAAAGGCAACATCAACATAATAAAAAGAAACATTGGCAGAGAAGGGAACTATCTTGTGTGTGGATGTGCTCCTTGTGAAAGAGCAAATTGCAGTCACTCAAAGTGAAGCTATCGAGCGACTGAAGTGGGCTGTTCACTCCGCCCCATGCTGTAAGCTATAGTGGGTGGTAGCAAAAGGTAAATGACACACTAACAGACCAATTGATCAAAAACGCTAGCTGAAAGCCCCTTTAAAGAAGTATATCGTGCATAAACAAATGGGCCAGAAAACAAAGGATGTGTAGCTCCTGAGATCCTTAACAGGAGCCACTACTGTTTCGACTCAATCGCTGTGCAAATGTTAATATCGATGAACACGATGTCAATGTAAACCGTGATATATGCACGCATAACAACATCAATACCAGTGAATGCAATGTCAATGTACGGCATAATCTATGCAAGAATAGCAATGTCAATACCAGTAAAAACTATGTTGACAAATGTAAGCATGATAATGAGAATGTCAGCAAATATGATATCAATGGAGCCACAGACAATAAGCCGCTTGCCTACCTCGCCGAGTTTGACGGGAGACCTAGAAAAGAAAAGGGTGCCGCTCGCAGCTGTTACTTTGGCTGATTTCCTACGGACTACTGCAGTGTGGGACTGCGAGGACCAGCAGTCCACACCACCTCCAGCTGGTTACTCTTCCCGTCCCACCTCTCTGGTGCATATAACGGCTCGCGGCCCCCGCTTCGCGGGAGCCGCTCGCAGCTGTTACTTTGGCTGACTTCCTACGGACTACTGCGGTGTGGGACTGCGAGAACCAGCAGTCCACACCACCTCCAGCTGGTTACTCTTCCCGCCCCGCCTTTTCTGCACTTTGCCCCCAAACGTCACTATATATACTGACGTTCATTGCTGTGCGGGACGCGCGTGGGACGTGCCGGGTGAAGCCCGGGCCAAGGGTGGGCCCGTTTGAGCCCGTTCGAGACCAAAGAGACTGGGCTGGGCCAACCCCTACATTTGTTCATCGAGGCAATAAGTTTAGTGTAACTAGAATTAGTTCGAGGTTTGCTCCATAACAATGACGGGTGGAACGGGCAGGGGAAGAAGCACTGCAGTCGGCGTTACTATGGCAGGTACACTGGATAATTTCATTGTAAGAGCTGCTACCCTTCTTGAACGTGAAATTGATCTCACAGAGCGTCGCCTTTCCCTTGACCCTGTTTCCCATAAACGTTCATCATTGGGAAAAATCGCATCGTCTGTTACACCCAAGGTTAAAACTAAAATTCTTGCCCTACATGACTCCATTGTCTCTGATGAAGACAGTAATGATGTGTCCATGGACATAACTATGGAAAGCAAGAGTGGCAAAGAAGGGAGAAGTAACGCAAGGCATCTAACTTTCAAAGTAGACCACACGATCGCTCAAACAGAAGGTGTATCCACTCGGGCACTAACATACACTGTTACTGAGGCTACTATTTCTTCCACAGATCAAACCCTGGGAACCAAACCGAAACAGAAGATTGCCCAGCGAGGAAAAAAGGGCAGTAAATTGAGATCGATGAACTCGAAAAATATAAAATCGTTATCCAAGAATCAACCAAGTGCTGCTGACCAATCCTTGTCTACAGTGTCTATAGATCCAGTTATCAATCTGGACGAGGGACTTTGCTCCAAAATTGAGGAACTTCTTGCCCTTTCTACTCGCTCTATTTTGGATAGACTCAAGCTTATTGAGGAGCGTCTTAAGAAACTTGAACAAATGGCTCTGTCGAACCTTGAACTCAATCAAATGTTAAAGTCGGGATTATCAACAGAGCCTAATGAGCAGCTTCCCTCTGGCAATCAGGCATCTAAGGCCGTACCCTTGGCTCTTACTTCTGAACCTTCGAAGGGATGTCACAGGGATAAAGGTGTGGATATACTATGCACTAAAATTACCCCAGATGTAAATGGCCTTACAAATCTACCTATAAGAGTAAATACATCTCTAAGACATAGTGATGTCAATGAAAAAGCAAAATGTGGTACGGTTCAGAATTTTAATGAGACAGAAAATAGATCCGTTCATAATAATAGTAGAGGTTTTTTGTTACCTACTTTAGATTTGCCGCCAGAATCCTCTCCCTATGTCATCGTATTAGCAGGGTTTCCTGGTTTGGAAAATACCGCCACTGAAACATACCACGAGCTAAAGAATAAAACAATGCACTGGCTTAATACTAACCGACCACTTCCCCCCTACATACATAGTGAAATTTTGTTTGTTCGGAGAGTTAGTTGGGTGGGCAAGGGCAACAAAGACATATCAGGGGATTGCATCGTTGTCAATTTTAAAGATACACAGACCGTAAAATATATTCAGCAGGAGCGGCCATTCATGCCATATACAAGAATTCGGCCACTTCCCCTTGGTTATTTTTATGGTTTTAATCCCTACCAATCAAATAATAGTACTTGGGAAAAGGTTGGGAGGGGCAAAATAGCTACTGATACCCAGAGATGCAGGTTGGCTCCAGCAGATTACGGTTGGTTAGAGGCCTTCCCGACAAAGAACAGATTTAGTGGTCTTGACATGGTTGATTGACTGTGCCCAAAATTCATTGACCTTGAATCTACACGGGAAACAATAACTGATGATAGGACCAAGCAAGCTAGTGAAAATAATATATCCTCTGGCTCCTTGGCAGTTCACTTGACGATTGACCCTAAGGACAAATTTACAAATGTTCTTTCTATCAGTGAAGATGGGGAGCTAAATAATTACCCCCCATTGATTGAAAGCCCAAGAGGAGTTCCTGTCACCGAGGTTTCGTCCCAAATTTCAAATGTGAGATCACTCAAAGATGCTGATAGAGTCTCTGATTTAAGACTCCTTACCTGGAATGTTGCAGGGTTGTCTGCCAGGCTAGGGGACGTAAACTGTATATCTTTTTTACAACAGTTTTCGATTATTGGTTTACAGGAATGTTGGTCAGTGGATCCCATTCATATGAATGGCTACCGTACCTTTCACACGCCGGCAATTAGTACATCAAGGGGGAGAAATAAAGGAGGTCTTTGCACTTACGTATCCAACTGTATGAAAGAAACAAATATTCTTTTTGCCCCTGTCTCGGATTTTTTCCAGACTTTGACAATTATGTACGGGGGCAAACCAAATATAATTCTGATACATTTTTACAATAATATCCCAAAAGACGAACGGACCTCAACTTTCAATGAATTACACAAGACCCTTAAAAACATCGAAGGAAAACAAGCTGTTGATACTTGTGTGATGTGGATGGGTGATTTCAACTCTTATTTATGCCCACATAGCAATCTTAATATTTGCGGGTTGGGCGAGGTTATAGACGTCCCTACAGCACACTTTTCCCATACGCCTTTGGGTAATCTTTTAAATGACTTAATATTTTGCTTGGACATGAGGTTCGTTAATGAACTCTGCTCCCCCTCAGTCCCCTTTAATACCACATTTATAGGAAGGGGCTGTAAATCAGTTATTGATTTTATGCTAATATCTAAACGGTACTCTAGCCATATTCGCTCATTTGAAATATGTGAGATAGTAATGAGTGATCATTTGCCAATCAGTATGTCCATTTCCTCCTTGGGGGGTATTAGAAAGGCTAACACTGTGGTCCAAAACCTATATAATTATAGGCTGAGACTTGCAAGAAAGAATGGTTACACTCTAAAATGGGATAAAGTGGAACCAGTGGCTTTTTTTAGAAATCTAATTCAGTCCAAAGAGAGGGAATTTGACATTTGTCTTACTGAGAACGACGATCCTATTAATGTACACAACGCTTTCCTTAGTATTTCAGAGGAAGTACGTAACTTGCTTTTAAAACCTCAGAAACCAAGGGAGGCTAGGTTAAAGAGGTGGTTTAACAGGGAATGTAGCAAGACTCATGCTTGTTTAATGACACAGTTAAAATGTGACCCTAGGGATAGGGCTGAAGTCAGACTTGCTAGATCTGCTTATCAATGTGCACTAAAAAATAGAAAAGAACAGATAAAACAGGAAGCATGGCAGACCTTGCAGGAAGCCTCTCAGACAAAAGATAATATTGCTTTCTGGAGAGCTGTAAATGCTCCCTTTTTCAAAGATAATTCAACAGATACAATTGAGGTAGCAATTACAGAAGAGTCATGGGTGACCTATTTTGGGGAGCTCTACCAAGCTGAAACCGAGGAAGGCTCAGAGAGGGGGTTTAATTTACCTGGTCAGGATATGGCTCCATACCCAATTAATGTTGAATTCCTTTTTGAAGATGTGCTGGTAGCTATTGATAAGAGTGTGTCAGGGAAGGCCCCGGGCCCCGATGGAATTCCTGTCGACATCTTCAAGGCTAATACTGCTCTGTGGGCCCCGCTTTTAACAAATGTTCTAAACAGCTTTACCAAAGTAGGATTTCCTTTTACCTGGCAGGAAGCAATTGTGGTTCCTATTTTTAAAAAAGGCGACCGAAATGAGCCGAAGTGCTATAGACCAATTTCTTTATTGGACTCGCTCATGAAGATTGCCGGGAGAGCTATACTCAATAAACTGCAATTATGGGTTGAAGATAACGGTATTCTCTCACAGTTTCAATGTGGTTTTAGGGAAGGTTTGGGAACAATAGAGCAAGGTTTGAACTTAGCTCTTTTAGTAGCCAAATATGTTGAGGCCAAAAATGAAAGCTTATTTCTCACCTTTGTAGATCTAAGCTCGGCCTTTGATTGCCTCAATCACAATAAACTTTGGTCAATAATGCAGGATATGGGAGTAGACCCAAACCTCCTAATTTTTATCAGGGAACTATATCGAGGAGCAGGTGCCCGGGTTCGTTATGGGAATAAGGGGGATTGTACTTCCAAATTTGCGATAGGGAAGAGTGTGAGACAAGGCTGCATATTAGCTCCATTCTTGTTTAACTTATATATTAATTCGGTAGCCTCTCACCTCTTGGAAGACAAGCAAGATTATCCCAAAATTGGAAACTCCTATATCCCCATTCTTTTATATGCAGATGATGCAGTGATCATGGCTCGGACACAAGTGAGCCTCCAGAGATCACTTAAAAACTTCTCAGATTATATGGGCAACAGGGGCCTAAAGATTTAACGTAAGTAAGACCTTCAACATGTGTTGCACCAAAAAGAGGAACATCACCTGTAAAACCTTCCTATCTAATTTAAAAATTGATACGGTAAATACTTTTTCCTACTTAGGTATCAATTTTGAAAAAAAGGGTTCTTGGACTGTAGCAGGTGAAACAAGAAAGTTAGCGTTCTCACGAGCAATCGGGGCAGTTACAAATTTTGCTAACAAGGTGGGAGGACGTCCAGTACCTGTCCTAGTGGACATTTATAAATCTAAATGCGTGACCACGGCGTTATATGGTGCAGGGATCTGTGGGATAGCGAAAAATCACAGTATACAGCCCTGTGAGAACGCTTTTCTTCGCTATCTCCTGGCAGTGCCTGGGTCCACTTCCACTTTTGTATGCCATCAAGAGCTAGGCCTACCTTATATTATGGACCTTATTAAAGTCAACCCTATTTTATTGTGGCACAAAGTATGGTCCTCTAATGAAACAGGCCTGAATAGGGACATAATTTTGGACTGTTTAGGTCTAGAGGGGGTTTCAAAGATTTCCTGGTTTAAGTACATAAAACATTTTTTGGTGGACATGGGTCACCAGGAATACTTTGATGCACCGGATAGCATGGCAGGGACGTCAAGGAAGAAGCTCAAGGAATTATGTTTGCATTTCCTAGAAGACAAACGGTGGCAGATAGAGAAATGCAAGAGCACTGTTATGGCTAATTGTTTACTCATACAAAATCAAGGTATTCAGCCATATTTGTTGCAAGAGCCCTGCTGCTATTCCTGCATGTTATTGACTCGTTTCAGGGTGGATATCTTTTGTAGATTAGTTACCTCCCCGGAGATGAATTGTTGGTCTAAAGAATTAATTCCCTGCCCATGTGATTTGGTTTTCACTCAATCCTCCCTTCATTGTATTTTCTTTTTTAAATTTTATTCAGGACCTAGGAAAGGAATTTTAACTCCTGTTTTAAGAAAGTTTGGCTTGAGACAATGTAGATTGGCACTGTTAAGATTACAAATGCTTGATGATGATTTGCTCATGTTCTCGGTGTTAAAGTTTCTTAAAACCATTATTAGATTTAGGACCTCAATGAATTAAGCTTCTTATTGTAATTCTTATATTGTTATTTAAAGGTTAATTATTTATTAACTTTGATGTATTTATCAATGGAATGTTTTAAAGTGTGCTTTTATGGTTTTGATTTTAAAATCGAATAAAGCTATTAGAACTGAACTGAACTGAACTGATATCAATGACCACCATGTTATATGTACATTTAATAACAAACTCATATTGCTGTCAAATTCACCCGAGATAACCTCCCCATCAACCCCGAGTCAGAGATATGTGGTCCGACATGCCCTGGGACCCAAACCCAAGTCTAACGATTGATAGGTCACGGGTGGGGTTACACTTAGCCCGAAGATAAATGTGCAAACAAGGAAAACCCTGATCAATCCAACAGATAAGCAGTTACACCACAAACAGGTCAGACGAGATTGGCCACAATAAAACACCTTTGGCTAAAGGCGCACATTCCAAAATTACCACAAAGTCAGATGCCACATGTAGTTAGAAACACTCAGCCAATCAGAACACAGCATGCACACCACACGCAGTGATCACGCGCTCCCCATGCTGGACATCTGGACACATACACACTGGCCCACACTAGCTCTCCACCAAGTCGAGAGTCATATGTGTCCCCCTTATCAGATGGTTGTATTTATGGTTCATGACTAGGCCTGGTTCTACATACTTTACCAGAATGTGTAATAATTTTATTGTACCTCAAGACTGTATATATGACCGGCCAAAACTTCTGCACTTTGGGACTGTCTTCAGACACGACTCTGATGATGCTCTCCCAGCCTCTGCGTTTAATTAAACCGACTTGCTCCTGTTTTGCCAAACGCTCCTTGTTTTTTCATTTTTTCAAGGTAAAATCATATCTGAGCAACACAAACTCCTGCACCCCACCCCACAAATCTTATAATGTATTGCACTGTTGAAATGTTTCCTAAGGTCGCGGGTCTGCTCTTCTGTGTCAAGTTGAGGAGCAGCCAGTGAACAGGCTGTGTCCTATCTCAGTGTTAGAGGGAAGCTTGCACTGCTGCAGTTGCTGCCAGTTCGCGTCTTTCCTCTGTGTTAGGGAAGCTTACACTCCTGCTCTCCATGATGTGTCTGTGCTGTTTGTATTATTGAAGCGTGGTAAATTCTTTTAACTATTCAACAACTCATGCATCTGGCTTTGTCAATGCTGTTAGCTTTTATCTCGTGTCTGCATTTCATAGCAGTGCCCGATAACCCATGAAATCTGCTTCATGAATTGCTCGTCCCAGTCTGCAGAGGATGTCCCAATCGTTTAAATTGTTTCAGTGATTGACCTTGAAGCAATAACGCTGATGCAAACTGGAATTCATATTCAAGACCTTAGGTACTGTGCAAATTTATGGCAATCCCTAGGAATTACTCCCCAAAAATGACTATTCAGTTGTAACATTCACTGATCAAAACATCTCAAGGGGGCGCGTAGTGGGAATGAAGCTGTGAACGTCCTTGGTAATGGAGTGCGAAATTGTCCTCGAAGAACCCTGCATCGCCATCCCTTTGTTGGAGAAGGGAGAACTGCGAGAAATGCTTGCCAGGGGAGGAATGTTTTATTACACTAAATTAACTTGTAACAGGCACGGGAACAGAACAAGCTAAAGCCTTAGATATTATGCACTCCATCTAAATACCCCCATGTTCTTTTATTTGTATGTTTTTTTGCTGCAACGTTTGTATTCTGCTCTGCATGAAGGGCAGGCAAACAGTACCATGCGGGCCAATGTTTTAAAATGCCTTTCTTTCACTGTTCACCTAGGATTTTGCAGAAGGAATTTACAGTATCTGTTGACTTGTGGTGTTTTTTTGTTTTTTTCTCAATTTGGCTGTTATCAAACACGTGCGTATAATAACTAATTAGAAATGACTAGGGTTGTTTTGTAGGACTAGTTTGTGATTGATAAAGAGAGACAGATGTGTTACATACTGTTTCCATTGGCTGAGTCTGGTGCTAGGAGAATCAAAGTTTGCTTTTGCAGAGAGCAATTTGAGGCACACTTTTGTTGTGATACCAGCAGGACCTATATCAGTGCACGGCTGTTTTACAGTAAGATGTTCTAAATGTCAATGCAAGACTCTGTGTGTCACACGCACCCCTCCTTGCATTACTGCGTCTAATTATCTTGGGGAAGACTTGCAGATTTCTAAAGAGGACCCTTATTTTCCTCACCACCACCAACAATGAGGCTGCCTTTAAGAGACGCAAACTCAGCTTCTTGTATTGCAACCGCATCTTCTTGCAGCTTTGCTGGCACCTCTTCCTCTTCCTCTGACTCCCTGACATCACTGAACAGTGCCTCCACCTTAACACTGCCAGCATGAAGAGGATTTCCATTCTACATCTGAGACACACTCGGTGGGTCAAGCAAGAGATGGCGTACATGCGAGAAGATATAGCCTAGCAACTAGAGCTGCTGACTTTGAACTCTAGGGTCGCAGGTTCGAATCCCACCTGAGGCGTTAGATTCAATATCCTGTGGTTCTGGGAAAGTGCAACGACTCCCTGTAGCTTATAATGTAATGTGTGCATTTTGTTTCTGTATTATTTAAGATTGTCTCTCATCCCCTCAAGGAATGTTAAGTGATTCTTTGCTTCTAAGCTAGATTTCTGCTATATAAATACCAGTGCATACAGGCATGTGATGGAATTTAAATCCATATACAAACTGTACTCTGGTAGATCAACCTATGTCTCAAATTTAGGTTTAACATCAACAATTCAAAAGACACACAACTGATGGATGGAATGCAGAACAAAGCAACATTTTCACCCCCAGTCAAGAGATCTGGGTTATATCCATCATTCTTTTTCTCACCATGCCACCACAGTTTAGACCTGGCCATATGCAAATCAGTCTTGACCCTGTGCCTCATGGGAACAGTCCAGCCCCAACTGGCAAGCCAGGTCCTCCATGGCATGTAAACAAGCATCATAGGACCGATTTCAGGGTTTTACCCCTCATCAGCCAGTTCGGGCTGGACTGTTCCCATTGGGAAAAGGGTCAAGACTGATTTGCATATGGCTGGGTTCCAACTGGAATGGCATGGGGAGCAAAAAAACGATGGATTTAGGCCCAGATCTCTGTACTGGGGTGAATGTATGACATTGTTCCGCATTCTGTCCATCAATTGTTCTTTTTGCATTTGTCACCCTGAGTGGGATGGGTATGCCCAGATGTGGGTCCCGTGCTCTCCTTGCCACTGCAGTCAGGCTATCCTGGCTGATGAGGGGTGAAACCCCAAAACCGGTCCTAGGATGCTTGTTTCCAGTTCAGGGAGGACCTGGCCTGGCAGTTCGGGCTGGACTGTTTGCATTAGGTTCAGGGTCAAGACTGATTTGCATATGGCCGGGTTCAAACTGGAATGCCATGGGGAGCAACAAAACAATGGATTTAGACCCAGATCTCTGTAAAAGGGTGAATGTATAACATTGTTCTGCATTCTGTCCATCAATTGTTCTTTATGCTAACATCAACAACTCAGCAACATGACAGTGAAGCACAATTACCCGACCAAAAGAATGACAAAGAGTAGTAGATTTGCAAAACCATTAAGGTTTATTGGCAGATAAGGAAAGTTACAAACACAAATCAGTCAAATTAGTCATAAATCTAAAATCGTTTGGTTACAGAATAACTCAATATTGTTCAAAGTAGGTTAAAACAGCAATTGTGAAAACAAGATATTTAAAAAAGGGAATTTAACTTGCAAATTGAATAAGATTCAGTTGTTATTCCCACACAAATAAAAAACTCCAGGAACAAAACAATGATTTTCACCAAATAATTGTCCTCCCAACCTTATGGGGTCATTCACTCAAACCCATCATCTGAGGATACTTAATCGTTTCATTTCTTATGAGGCAAAGTTTTCCTTTCAGCCGAAACTCAATTTTGGGTGTATCCCAACTTATTTTAATATTTCCTGTACCTTTCCCAGCTCACCCTATCCCTTTTTGTTTTGTGTTCAAGTCCATGCCTTTTTTACTCCAAATACTCAATAAACTCCTCCTCAGCTGTAGAAATCTGACGGTTAAATATTCATGCGACAAATTGAAATGCATGTAATTCATACAGTTTCCCAGGGAATTATTTCGATGTAAATTCAAAATAAAGCTATACTGGTCATCTAGGTGAGTTTTATAAGGCTTAGCAATGGCGGAAGCATGTTCAACAGGACAATGCAATCCCTCTCATAGGCAGATCATGAAAAATACCAAAACAACAACCTGTCAGACTTAGCAATGCAATTCTTACCTGGTGAATTCCCTCTGTGGCATTGCACAGACGATAAGGACCCCCCTCCGCAATGCCCTACCTGCTCTTTGAAGACTAAGTAATGTACTCCTCAAATTGCCAGTAAAAGTCGGGCAGGAAGGTCTTTGGGTTGTCTTCCTTGTTCATGTCTTTCCTGCTGCCGACCGTTTAAGAAAGGAACTGGGTACTATGGTGCCCACATGTGATTTTAGCGCACCCCCACCTACTGGGATCTGTGCTTCCATCAGAGGTGTACCTGCGATCAACAGGAAAGATCGTCACTAGAAAAATCAGATAACTCTTCTGAGTCCTTTTTTGATTGGGAAGGTATTTTTAATGTAATTTTTTACTTAGAAAGACGTGCAACAGTTAACCAAATATATATTTCATTTTTTTACACCAACACCAGTTCAGTTTCATAAGCTTTTATGAAAACCTCGCTTACAAGTGATATTATATGGTCGACTTTTTTGCACAAGTTGGGGTTTATTCACACCTGCCGTGGATGCTCTAAACATGACTGCCACGATCGTCTCTCTAAGAGTCACTGTTTTGATAACAGTATAAAACAACTGTTGCGATGCTTGGCCAAAGTCACTTGTTTTGATACAGTTTCTATGCTTGTAGAATACTGTAAAGTTACTTTATATCTGTGTTTGTCTGAGTGCTGGAAAGTGCTTACTAATTTCTTTGTCTTTGCTTTTCTTTCCTCAGGATGTTGTGGGCGATGGAGCCCAGGATGACATGGACAATGGAGCACAGGATGTCGTGGATGATGGAACCGAGTTCAGGATGTCATGGATGATGGAGTGGGAGTTACTGATGCAGCAAGAATCAACTCCAAATCTGGAACGGCGAAGAACCGCAATCGGAATGAAGGTAGGCGTATGTTCTTGGAGAGTCTATAATGCAAATTACCTGTTGCTGCTTGGGTGTGGTTTAAATAGGCTTTGCCCAAGATGGCCACCGAGAGTTGTCAAAATCTCGCAGGACTTCTAAAAAATGTTGCAGAAAGCGGCAACATACTGCATGCCTGCCATCAGTGCCCATAAATTCCCAAAGTATGATAATAATGTGCCAGGGGGCTGAGATATGGACTGTGATGAAACCTGGTAGCATGGATTTGGAAAAAGTGCAAACCATGTCAGAGTGCCGGGAGGGCTGACATACCTTACATATGTCCATCAAATCACGGTGCTGGGGGCTGACGAATGGATCCCTGACACTGCCATTACAATAAGTATTACTCTGCAAGTATTTGGGTGAAGTAGACACCATCGATTCTTCAGAATAAGACTTCAAAGAACACAAATCAGGAGACAAAAGCAAATTCTATCTGTTGTTTTTTACTTACTATATCAAATATAAATATGTGAGTTTGATTATCAGCAGAAGTTATCACTAACCATGCTTTAGAATTTTCTAAAATGGCAACACTTTTCTTCTACAGGGGCCTGGGCCCTAGGAAGTTTCAACATGGTTCAATGAAGTTCAGTTAAATTGTACAGTTCATTTGGATAAAGCCAGTAGAACTAGAAAATCAAGCAATCTTCACTGTGGTATCCTTGTTTATGGAAGCATCTCAGGCCTTTATCATTGTCATGTTATGCATTGTCCCATGGTAGCCATTCAGGCACCTTTTTGTGCATGAGCCTCTATAGACACTTTGCCACTAGGCCCTGACATCAGGCCTATGATTGTTGAATCAACATGTTCTGGGGCTTCTTTGCCAAGCAGTAGAGTGTATGCTCTGACAAAACCAAGCACCTGTTATTGCACCTAGATGACTTTTTGCAAACAGGGTTCATTAGGCACTCCACCTCGCCTGGCTCCTCCCAACTGTTCTTTCTTTCTAAAAAGAATAGGGAACTACGCTCATGCATGATTACCAAATCCTAAGTACAGCCACAATTTATAACAAATACTAATTTCTATTAATCCCAGTACTTTAAGATCAGGTACGGCACTCCTCTGTATACACAAAACTAGATCCAAAGGGTCATTACCCCTTGACAAGAGTCTGAGATGGCAATGAGTGGTAAACTGCCTCCCAGATTAAATATGGGTTGTTTGAATACACCGTGATGCCCCTTGAGCTTTGTAATGCTATAGCAGCATTTGATTTTTTACTAATGAGGTCCTTCAGGAATTCCCTGGTGTGACCATTATCGTCTATATAAATGACATACTCATCTTTTCTCAAAATGAAACTGATCATGTTGCACATGTTCGAACTGTCCTAAAACCGCTTTGAGAGCACCATCTTTTTGCAAAACTCGATGAATGATCTTTTTCATACCCCTACAGTTGAGCTCCTAGGATATATTTTGTCCCCAGATGAGATCATCATGGATAAAAAGAAAGTGCAAGCCATCCTAGATTGGGCAGTCCCTACAACTTTTAAAACATGTTCTGAGCTTCCGGGGGTTTGCCAACTTCTACTGATGCTTCATACCTAATTTTTCTGAAACAGTCACACGTATAACCCACCTATAAAACAAGCATTGGCATAGCCAATAGGTCTCGCTTTTGGGACCTTATAAGTATTGAGTTATGCAGCACAATATCCTTTGTGCAACAACATCAACTGTTGCATGGCTAAGCACTTATAAGGTCCCAAAGGCGAGACCTATTGGCTAGGCCAATGCTTGTTTGTACAGCAGAGTGGGCCAGCAGCAATCTGCTGATATTGGGCCTTAGAAAGTGACAGAAAGTGATGGGTAGGGTAGTGGAGAGAGCGTAGACGGGATTGGTATTCCCACTGTATACTGTTTTTGCTGAGATGCCAACTGTTGGTGTTTTGTGGGAGCAGATAGAATTTCCAGAGGGTGCTCAGCGGGAGTGCTGGCTCCACATTTGTGGCTGCTGCTGACGCGAGCCAGGCAGAACTAAAGAAAGGTGCATTGCCAGCATTATTAAAGTTAAAGCGGTGTTATAAGCGGCATCTCGTGAACCAAGCCACACAGAACAGAAGCAAGGTGGGTGGCGATAATAAAGTTAAAGCGCAGCATTGCGTGCTGCCAAAAATTCTATTTTATTTACATAAAGGTTGAGTTGGGCGCGCCACAAGAATGAGACCAAAAGCCCTGCCGTCATGTTAAAGATGAAGCGCGGTGTGCCGCGATGTTCAAATAAAACAGATTGGTTTAATCCAGGCACTCTTACTGAGCAGTACACGCTAAGGAGGAAGCGTGCAGCTGTCGTCAGATACCGGTTGTTGCTATTGGGTGGAAGTGGGTAAGATTTCCGGCTGGTGCTTATCGGGAGTTCTGGCTCCACGTTTGTAGCTGCTGCTATAAGGGGCATCTTCTGATGAGAGCTATGCAGTACCAAAGAAAGGTGCACGGACGCCGTTATTAAAGATTAAGTGCGGCATGGCGCGCTGCCAAAAATAAAACATAGATTGTTTTAATCCAGGCACTCTCACTAAGCAGCATATGCTAAGGAGGAAGTGTGTAGCTGTCGTCCTGCTGCTATAAGCGGCATCTCCTGACGCGAGCTTTGCAGAATCAAAGAAAGGCGTTATAAGAATAAAGGCAACCCCCTAAGGAACAAATAATCAAGAGGCCAGGGAGAAGGGGGAAAAAACAATAATATTAGTTAAATGATGTCCCTCTAGGCCTATATTTCTTTACATGTGCCTTGTGATGAGCTCAAACGCGGGGCATGAGAAGGTATTCAACTGCACACAAAACTGATTTTGTTTATATTTATCATATTTAGTTTTATTTGTATCATTTTTTTAAATCATTAATTTCATATTCTTTTTTACACATTGGTACATGTTAAGCATTTGGAAATAGTTACATAGAATATCACAAAAGTTAAAGCAGAAGTACAAAAATATATAAATCTAAATATTTCAAAAACTAAATATATACAACAATATTATCAAAAATGATATCAACAATGAAGGAATTTTTATACACACTCACCATCCCCCTTATCACTCATGCACACCTCTTCTCATACCTCATACCGCACATTTGCACTCAATACACACATACTAAACACCCCAGACTGCATACACAGATGAAACAATTGGGGAGAAAAACCCATCTCTCAAATGCTGTGCTGTGTACTGGAGCACCACACACAGAACTGGTCAACGTACGTTTCGATGGCCCATTTTCCTTTTTTAGCCATCTTCTTCAGGACCTGTTGTTTTGCAGACTTAAAATGGGCCAATAGGGGGTAAATAGAAGTACTGATATAATTCTTATGCTTCTCGTGTATCTGGAACTACTTCTCATACAATCGTAGGTATGTTGCGACCTTGTAATGTCAGAAGCCCTTTTTCCACTCTAAATTTTACTTTTAAGTATATGGGCATCCACAATTTCATTTCAATCCTCTTAGTGAGTTTGAATATCCATGCCAATAATTACTTTTCTATACAGCACTGTTGCTTAGTCTCCAATCAAAAAAGTGATGCTAGAATATACTTAAGTTTCTTTACTGTGCATATGAACGCACAAATCAGTTTGGGAATGTCCAATAATTTAATCCACAATAGGTTTGACTGTTGATAGGTTAGTGGGAAGAAAGATACATCATCTATCCCAGTATCCGTTCTTAGCAGATCTCCGTCATTGGCATGGCTCCTCCGCTTAGGATGTATGCGATTTTCCCACGTATTATGCTTGCAAGGAGGATGAGAATAAATGCAGCAGCACAGCGCAGGAGAAGGATCCAAGAGAGAGTATTCAGAGTGCGCATCACATTGCTTGGCCAAGATGAGGATGAGGTATACGACAAGTACCGTCTCAATCGTGCAATGATAATGCGCCTAATTGCTGACCTGGAACCACTACTGCCACATCAGACACGTCGGACCAATGCCATTCCTGCGCACGTCCAGGTCCTATGCAGCCTGCACCTACTGGCGTCTGGAAGTTTCCAGGGGGTCATAGCAGTAGCGGGAGGCGTATCATAAAGCGCACTATCACGCTTCTTCCGTAATTCATTGATGCCATGCTGACAATGATACATACCCACATCAGCTTCCCCACAACCCCCCAGCAGATGGACCACACCAAACAGGATTTCTACCAGGTGGCCCAATTCCCCCATGTCATAGGATGCATTGACTGCACGCATGTCCCAATCTGTCCACCCTCAGCCAATGAGTACATCTTCCGTAACAGGAAGTCCTATCACTCCATCAACGTGCAGGTCGCGTGCGATGCCAAGCACATCATCACGGACATAGTGGCACAATTTCCAGGGAGCACACACGACTCCTATATATTCAGACACAGTGGCATCCACAGGTGTCTGCTCAATGAAGAATTCAGAGAGGGACTCCTGCTTGGTATGTACACATACCTATTCATAACATCAGCATCACACATGTATCACCATGACTGACGCTAACCCTTTGTTTCCATCCTGTAGATGACAGTGCATATGCCCTACGGGAATATATCCTCACCCCCTACATCAACCCAGCAACACCACAGGAGCAACGCTACAATGCGGCCCACATAAGCACCAGAAATGTGATTGAGAGGACATTCGGGATCCTGAAGAGTCGCTTCTGGATCTTACATAAGACTGGTGGTGCCTTGCAATATAAACCAGACACCTGCTGCAGGATTGTAGCAGTATGTGCCATGCTGCACAACATTGCAACCAGAAGGGAGATACCCATAGAGGGGGACAGGAATGACAACTAGCGGGATGACCAACCACCCGCACAACACCGACAGGCACACGTTCCAAACACAGCTGAAGGTCAAAGGAGGTGGACATACATCACACAACATCATTTCTGAGCCAGGTAAGAATGAGCCATGACGATATCATTAGTAGTGCTACTGTTTAATTCACAGGAGCACTGATGTATGTAATGTTAAACAGTAAAGCAAATTAGAGTTCACCCACACATTGTGGCTAAAAACATGACCGTTGGATTCACGGGAGTGCAAAAGCAAAATTAAAGTGGGCCATGGTTACCCCACCATGGTCAGGGATGCAAGACAGAATGTCTAGTGGCGCTTCCCATGAATGCCCAGCCTCCTATCGCGTGTCTTCTCCACCTAACCACGCTGTGTCTCTGTGGCTGTGGAGCAGCGCGAACTGCGCCTCCTGGTGCAGGTCTCCATCACCAAGACGCTGCTTACACTGGATGCAGCTTCACTGCCATCCTCCCCTCCCAAGTTGCTGCCACTGAATGTCCCTGACTGCAAGTGTTCCACTGCAGTGGTCACCTGGCAACAGTCGCCTTTGCCACGTCACCACAGTAATGTCCGAGGTCCACCTGCAGTGACACGGAGTGGCGGGACAACACAGCAGTGCTGTTGCAGAGCTTTGTGATGGCCCTGGTCGATGCTGTGGAAAGGAGCAAGTTCTGTCTATGCCTCCGGCGCTCGCTGTGTTGTCCTGCTCGGATGGCACGGGTGAGCTCCTGGAGGTTTTCACTAATGCCCTTATTGCCCTCTGCCACAACTGTGGTCATGTGCCGCACTGCGTCGGTTAGAGTGCACATGTGTTTTGCAAGATGTGAAATGTTGAGGTTCATTGTCCCCATGTGTCTCCCCTGCAGGCGCTGAACACGCAGCATCTGAGCCTCGACTCCACCATAAATGTTCCTTGCCTGGTCGGCTCCCTCGGCAGTACTGCGCAGGGACCTGCGCCGCTGCGTGACTCTGCCACGTGCTGTTGGTGGTGCTGGCGGTGTGACTCCTGTAGGACTTGGCCCTGTTGTGGGTGCAGGACTCGGGCATGCATCCATCACCTGCATGGAGTGGACTTGTGCCCTGCGTCTTGGTGGTTTTGTCGCAGGCGTTGGTGGTGGTGGTATTGTTGCTGGTGGAGGTGGGGATTGACCCTCCTGCGGAGTGTCGCCATTGGAATCAGCCGGTGTTTCGGAGATGATGAGGCGCTCACCATCATCCGAATCCCCAGGAGATGCATCTTTGTATGAAACAGTGCATGGTTAGTTATTTTTGTGACTACATCTGTTTGTCATTCTGCATTTATGTCCTACATTGAATTACATTATTTGACTCTATCATGGGCCTGTACTGCTGCTCTAATTTATTTAGCTTTTCTAACTATACATGCACACTTTGCTGACATGACTACGACTCCCATGATGCAATACTGATGTGAGGGTATATGTGTTATGCACTTCTGCCTGCACACTGTGATTGAGCTGGGGGGATGGGGATGGGTATACGATACGCAGAGTATGGGCGCAGGCATGCATCTTACCTTGTTCAGTGGTGGCTGCGCCGGAGGTGTCCATCTGCGTATCTCCGACAACCGCCTCCGGCTGAATGGTCCCCTCGACGAGCTCCTCCAGGGCAGTGTTTGCAGGTACTGTGGATAGCCCCCCTCCTGTGCCAGCTGCCTCCTTGACCCTTTCTGCAATTCTTTCCTTGGCCCTCTTCCTGAGGTCATACCACCTCTTCTTTAGGTCGTCGATACTGCGGTGCGTCACTCCCACAGCATTCACCCTCTCCCTGATGCGAAGCCAAATCTTCCTCTTCTCAGCTTCGGGCACCTTGAGTGACAGCTTGCCAAGCAGCTTGTCATGCTTGCTGCTCACCCCCTCAATCAAGTGCTCCAGTTCCCTGTCAGAGAACTTTCTCTTCCTCTTCCTGGGCGTGTCTGCAGTGCCTGGTGCATCCTTGTCCATCCTGGGTGAGGGTAGGGTGGATGGTTTCAGAGAGAGGATTCTCTAGCCTCAGCCTGTGTGCTCTGACTCCTCCTGTGAGCTCATCAGGCCAGTGAATGAGGGTGGGGCAGCTTGACTTCCTGGTTGTGTTGTCATCAGCCCGCTCCAGGAGAGACCCGTTTTTTTGCGAATTCGCTAATACCGAACTCGCTAATACCGATTTCGGTAATAGCGATCTTGCTAATTGCTAATCGGTAATTTCTGTACTCGCTATTGTGTAATCGGTAATTATTAGCGATTTTTAAGGAAAATTACCGAATCTGTTCATGCATTCCGAAAAGCGATTCCTTATTAACAATTCTTTATTTCTCGCTAGTAAAGATGAGCTTTTCGGGGTGTTGATGCATGTGCACCTAAGAGGATTGAGTTTGTTAGCTCTCAACTTTCAGAATCCTCATGAAGCCTAGATGCTCATCAATCTGCAGAGTGAATGTGGTCTTAGATACACCTTTGTGATGTGCTGATTCAGTTTTTTAAGTACAGCAAAAATGCATTTGTCTCTCTTGTCAGTCAACACCGTTAACTGCATTAAATTTCAAAAGTTAAGACTTTGTACAAACAATTAACTTTTCCGAGAAAAATGAGGCTTGACCATGAACTATATATGAATAGGACTTTTTTGTTGGGTTGCTTTGCTGAAATTTCAGGTCTACAGATGATCGAAAGTAATGACATCGCTCTGGTTGAGGTTCAAAAACATAAAAGTCTTAGGGGTGCAAGAGTAACATTTGCATCCAAAGCTATCTCCCACCTGATAATGGCACACAGCGAAAAACTTTGTTGTTGTGGCATTGATGTTTTAATACCAGAAGTGGAGCTACCATTAAAAAAGTGGCCCAAAATAAGCTGCCTACCACCGATATAGAAAACTCCACAAGAAGCATACCTTTCTCGGAGAAAGAGAGTATTTTGCAGGTTTTCCTCGGTAAAGAAGGTAGGAGGGTTTCGCTCCATACTGAGAAAAATACTCAGTATGTGCTTCTTGCAGAGGAGGAAGATATGAAATGGACTTGGGTTGCAGGCGTTCTTATTTCAAATAGACCCTTAGGCCTAAAATGTGGGAACTCTTCCCAGCAGGAATATTAATGTGATATCTTGGAATGCAGCCGGCACTAATAAGAACAAACTTTTATTCTTGAAAGAGCAGAATGCCAATATAATTTGTCTACAAGAGACTTGGATCACAGAGAACTGGTCCATTGAAGATTATATTGTGCTGAGCCGGCGGGTCACGCTAAAGAAGGTATTGCTATTTTGTTAAGTACAAGCCTTAGTTGGTCATATAAAGACATTTTTCATGCCTATAGCCTAATTCAGGCGATTAAGCTAAATCATAAGGATGGCCAGGTTCACTTAGACTCCTTGTTGATCATAAACGCATACTTACCTCCCAACGTATCTTATTCTTATCTTTTAAAAGATCTATTTATACTTATCTCCTCTACCCTGGAAATTGAAGACTGCAGGTCCTTATTATTAGTTAGAGATTTTAACTCTAAAGTCTCATCTCATAGTATAAGGGTATTTGCTAACACCGAAAAAAATTGAAGCCCTAAATATCCCCATTGCCCAATTTCCGAATAACAGCAGGACAGACAAAAGACGAGTCTTATTACTCGAAGTTTCGGGAAGTTTAGATCTCATAATTGCTAATGGGAGGCTAGAAAAAGATATTCCAGGAAAATTACACTCACTAAGGCACCAACTGGGATATATATAAGATTATTTAATCGTTTATGCAGATTTTTTTCTGTAAACTCACAAATATGGCTGTCCTGGGAAATGTTTTCAGTGACCATATGCTGATTTGCTTTAAATTTGATCTCACTTGTGCTAAGGTAGGCCCTTGGAAATTCAAAGGTGACTCAGTAGGGTTCAATGTAACAAATGGCAGAATACACTGGAATACTCAAGCGACCGCTAAATTAAAAGCGCACTTACTGACACTAATAAGAGATCAGCAACACGTAGTAACAGTCGAGTGGGACTCTATCGAATCAGATTTACTTGAAGTCTTTTCCCAAAATATAGGTCTCCTGGCTAATTCTTGCAAATTAACACATGCTCCTGTTAAGCGGAGATCATATTTTAACCCATTGCTTACAATAAATAGGGAAATAAACTAATTAGTGAGGGCCCAGTTCCTGAATTTTTAGTGTTCATAAATAATAAGTAGACGGTACGTGAATCCCACAGTAATACTACTAGTCGATCTGATGAGATATGTCAATTTTATTGCAATTGTTGTTTCCTAAAATGCTTTTTGAGTGTTTTTAAAAATATTTTATTTGTTTCACAGTACACCAATCGTTAACGTGTGTCTCTTTCGTTGTTATATCTTACATGATCAGCACCCAGGGGCAAGACGAAGGGGATAAAGGCTGCGGGACAAGATGAAGATGCCTCCCAAGGCCAGGAGCGCTCCTCTACCGAGGGCTCTGCTGCTGGCCCCAGTAAGTCCTCCAGTGGTTATATTAATAATTATATTTCCCTAACTTTTACTGCACCTTAGTTTTTCAGAACTATTATTTCTGTTTCCTAATTCTATTTTTTTTCAAATCTGCTTCGATCTCGACTGTTTCTAAATTCTTGTTGTTATCTCTGCCTCCAACTGCCTCTGCTATGAGCCTATGCTATGACTCTCTTACTACTACTATTAGTCTATCTGTAGCTAAGCTTGCCCAGTTGGCCACACTTTATTTAAAAGGTTTTAAATAAAACTCAGATTCACCGATAGCTCTAGCCACGGAGTCCAGTCGTTTGTGTTGTCCTCTTCTGGTCTTAATCTTTCTTGAGGCTTTGACAATTCCCACCAACAAAATGCCTAACCAGATATTTGCTTCCTCACACCTCAGTCAGAACACCCAATCCCCTGACCGACTAGCTATATTCTCTCATTAGGACCCCGACCACCCCCCCCGAAGATACCCAATGATTAGACAACCCAGAACATAATAACACCCTTTCGCTCACTCACTCGTGTAAGTCCACCACACCAAATATCACAGAGACTTTGTATAATTTGAAGTTCAAAAGGTTTATTTTAAAATAACAAGCTCTGTACATTGTTCTACAATTCAAATCATTATACTATACGAGCCAGCTAAAAAAGCAAAATGCATAAGAATAAAACAATAAACATTGCTACAAGTCCACCGAAGAGTCAAACAATCTCTGTGCGAATTCTGGGGGACCCCTCACCTTATAACGTAGAAGTACTGGTTACATCATAAGCTCTGCAAAGCTCTTGATCGTTTGTAGAACGGAATTTTTCACCTGTTATGATAAAAATGGTGTGGGTTAGATAGTATAATGCAAGCATTTTTCAGTCATGTCAAAAAGTGTAGCATGTCATGGTATTGGCTAAGCAATACGGACTGACCAGAAAGTGGCTTTTTTTTTACCTCTTGTACGCAACGCTCAGACAGTAGCTGTATGAGCTCATGTGGGCTCAAAGGCATCTTACACAACAAGCTGCGAGGTAACGTGCGCAAAAGACATGAAGCTAAAATGGTGCATGGCTCAGGCTAACTTTGCAAAGAGTAGAGTAGACTAGAATTACCCTAGGGACCATAATAACACTACTAGTGTCTACTCTATCCGATTTGGACTAGTGATGTATGTTGTATATGCATGTATTAACTTTTTTTCCAAGTTTGCTAGTGAAAAAGAATGAATAGGGGGAGGTGTATATGGCATCTAAAAACGTGTAATGTTTTTTCTAGGCGTACTACCAACCACCACCAGTGCTGGGGCCAGCGGCAATACGGCCATTTCGAAGGGAGCAGGAGATGTGGCAGCGGAACCTGCAGGTGCTTGTGCAGTGGGTGAGCCAGCAGCAGCGGCGGGCGGTGGTAAGATAATATGTTCCTTACTTATTGACATTACACTAGTGGGAAGGGTGTACTGTACACTCACTGTACGGTTGAGACTTAGTAAGTATGAAGTTGCAGTGAACATTAGACAATGGTTGAAGAAGACACCCTTTCACTAGCAATGGAATTAGCAGCAATAGCATTAGCAGCGTGAGTTGAGTAACCAATGGCCTCTTCTATCTAACTCCAACTCAGCTGTGAAAGTAAAATGGAGAAGACTAAAAGACAGATCAGATCAGATAAGCTTGATGGATGTGTTGAACAAAAAGGGAAAGGAGGGTGGAAGGAGGAAGGATGGGCGAGATGTAATATGACTGGCAGAGAAGGATACTTTGGAAGCATGCATAGGTGGCTGATAGGAATCAGATGCATGGGTTGTTGAAGGATGGGTGGAAGGTCAAAGAAAAGATGCCTGCATGGGTGCCCAAACCGTATGGGTGGATAGGATAGCAAGAATCGTCAGCGGTGTTTGAGTCAAACTCAAATCCAAGTCAAGCAAGGACGCATGGGTGGTTGTTGGTGAAACAAACTAAGGCTTGTTGAGAGATTAAGAAGGTAAGACGTTTACTTTGAATGGATTGATGCCTGGATGTATTCATCATAGATAGCATAGGTGGCGACTGTCACTGTATGCAGACCAGAGTCTTTGAAGAGAATGTAAAAGAAACCGCGCCACAGTAGCAAAGCCGAGGGGAATATAAGTTGTATTTTCAGAATACTTCCTTGACTCACAGTAGTTTGCAAGCACATCATATATATATATCTTGTGTATGTATGTAGTTATCAGCGCCTTCCTCTGACTCAGAGGACCACTCCCTACCTATGTTAATTTTACTGTCAGCCAGCCTGCTATGAGGGGTGGCCTATCTGTTGGTTACACAATCAATCAAAATAAAGTACCTCATGTCGTCCCATATATAAGCAATGGTCATTGGATCTGATAAATAATCTGCCTTTTAGTAGTAGTCTCGGCAGGGTGAAAGTGAAATTGAGCAATTGCCCTTGATGTAACAGAGAGACTTTGTCCAGTGCCACCCGTAATAGAAAATTACGCGCTTCCCCACCTGCAGACAGTAGTAAATAGAACTAACGTGAATCTGCGTCATGAGTCAGACTCGAGTATGTTTGTCTTGGGCGCAAGCTGACTGAGCTGGCATGCTGGCTACAACAAGGTTATGTAATTTTGCTAAATTAAAGAGAAAAAGAAGACTCGTGTACTGAGCCATAGTGCTAGTATAATGCCTGAAACTCCCACAAATGTTAGAGGCTGAGGAAGTGGGAGGACAGAGACATACCACAAATGTAATGTACTGTGCTTGCTAGTGCTACAGCTACTATGCCACTATGTGTTGAATAGATTTTGTGTTACTGTTTTGCTAAGAGTTTTGGTAAAATATTATTTTTTTCTTTCTTGATATAGCTCCTCAAAAGCCAATGAGAAAGGAGTCGGCTGTCATGGCCCAGCGCCAGAAGCTGGAGGCCATCTGCACGGAATACCGATGGATGGTGGCTCTGGTGGAGGAGGAGGCAGCAGCAGCTGCAGCCTCCTCCAATGCCCCGGGCTCAGCCAGGCCCCTCCAGTTGTTCGGCACCGTGGTCAGACAGCCACCCATCGCCGCCCGCCTACAACATCCAGCACTACTGCTGCCCCCTGTGGATGTTATTGCAGGGCCTATGCACACCGCATGCTCCTCCGGAATGCTTAACTGGAGGAGGAGGTAGAGGAGTTGAAGAAAAAGTTCAAGGCCATGGAGAAGGACATTAGAAGACTATCCCGCTGCTAACGACCCTGTTAAATTGCTCCTTTTTATAGCTTCTTTAGGTGGGTGGGAATCGGGCGCTGGGGTTTTTCACAATTGGACATTGGATTTTTGGGACTTTTAAGTTTTGGACATTGGTTGGGGTTAGGGAGAGGGGTGGGTTAGGTGTTGTTGTGGGATTTTTTACATAGTTTATTTTTGGTAGGGGATTAAATTATATATATTTATACTTTACATACGATGTGGTTGTTTTGTGGGTGGGGTTACTGTTTTACGTCACACTGTTTCCTTGCTGCTGCAGGGCCACAGACAGTGTTTGGTTTAAATAATTGGCTGAATTTGTAAGACACTAACAGATTGATGGGGTACCCCTCACTAAGTGACTTGTCCTACTAGTCAGTCTCTCCTACTAGTCCATTATTATACCTCCCCCAAACGTCTGTTCTTTTCTTACCCGTGATTGATGTTTAAGTTAGGCACAGCGATGGCTGCATGACGATGCAGGTTGGGTTTCCGAAGAGAATGCAGAATCATATGCCATGGTTGTGGTGGTAGTAGTAGTAGACACTGGCAGTATAATTTACAATAAAGAAATAGAGTCAGTTTGTCGCCTGAGAGAGACTCTGGGAGGAGTAGTAGAGCAAAGTAAATAAAACATAATGGGTGAGGGGATAGCCTAGTACTACAAGTTACAAAATCGTAGTTTTCGAGTCACTCAACTAGGCCTACACTAGACACAAGCGTAACCTTTAGTGCTGTGTGTAATAGCAGGAAGGATGACAATCGATGCCAGCAATTAATGATGATTGATTATGTTCCTTTGTTAAAAAAGTTAACTCACAAATATACTTATCATGGGTGGGCAAGCAGAAGAAGATCCTCCCCCTGCATTGAAATTGAATTAATGTTGCATTCGCCACGTCCGCCCCAGCAAGTGTGTGATCAATTATTGGTGTACATTTAATGTAGTCACGCCTCAATAAGTGACACAGCCTGGGGGAAGAGGGTTAGGGTTTGATCAATGGTTGGGAAGGGGGGTTTTGGGAAAGGTTTGACAAGAAAAACAGTACGCATGGACAAACAACAAAAGAAAGCACAATCTTTGTTGACTACCATATCCATAAATGTGTTAAGGGTGAAAAATTAAATGCATGCATGATGATGATAGCTTGATGGTTAATGATAAGTAAAACTTACTAACTACTACTACTAGACAATTAGACAGTGCAGGTCATCAGAATATTAATATTAGGCACTTTGACTTGCCTGTCTGCCCTCATAGAGAGAGACACTGATAACAGATTACATACAGTTTGTGTTCTGTTCTGTTGTACCGAGCTTACTTTTAAAGATAGCAAAGAAAAATTAAAAATAGCTGTAGGGATGAATTATAACTTATAAGAAGAGAGCAAAAATAATTAAAAATAACAACAACACATGGTATTATTGATTGAAGACAAACAAGTGAATCAAATTGTTTCAAAGATGAAGAAAGTTGATACTGTTACTGTGTTATCCTGGTCAAATGGGGAGTTGCACCTTGGCATTCCTCTTGGTCCTCAGTCCCTTCCATGGATGCTCCGTCCATCAATTTTGGGTGACGCCACCGCCTGACTGGCATATGTAGATTAATTGGGAAGGTAAGTGTGCGTTGTTTTTCCAATTATAGCACAGGGTAAAATCCAGCCTGTAAGTGTAAATGGAAAAACAAATGGGATATTGAAAAATCAATGAATAAAATAAATGCATCAATTACGGTGGAGTGCAACAAGACAGAGAAGAGAACACTTTTAGACTGAGGCGGCATGGATAGATACATCATGTCTGTCTACTCTGTTTACAGCATTTTTTAAGCTACACCAACAGGACAGAGCATGCCCACGGCACCGGGCCGTAACCAAACCTCCATTTAGCTGTAATTTAGACAAAGCCCGACAAAGCACATATACAGCAACCTAGCATTTCCAAATGTAAGTGAATAAATCAATGCACCGCTGTCAGTCATACCACTGCACTCCACTCCACCACTATACGGACATGTAGGTCTGCTGTGGTTCTTGTTGACTTGTGTTTACCTTCTATGGCACTCCATGAAATGCAGTTATTCCATCAATCATCTCCAAACCTAAGTACTGACTGACTGCGAAGAGCATATGTGGTCATCATGATCATGGTGTCCAATGGATAGCCCTGCAGTAGAAGTACAATTTTTATTAAACAACAAGTCTGTTTACAGCGCCATTTTAACCAGAAACAGTTACAGGAGGACACATTATATACAGCAACATAGCATTTCCCAAAGTAAGTAACTAAATCAACACACGTCTGTCAGTCATACCTCCACTAGTACACTCATGACTACTCAACTTCACCACTACACAGACATGTAGGTCTGCTGTGGTGGTTGGCTTATTTACCTTTTATGCAACTTGAATTGAAATGTCCAGAGTTATTCCATCAATCATCTCGATCCAACTGACTGACTGCGAAGATAGTATGGTCATCATCATGGTGTTGTAAGTGTTGGCCAAATCCAACTCAATCTGTAGTGTTCCATATTATAAATTGCAATGGATATTGGCCTGCAGTAGTAGGTGTACAATTTGGTTATTAAACAACAAGAAGGGAAACATTGGCTGTCACTTGAGTCACTTTTGGTTGGTAGATTAATTACTAGTACAGTTCGACTTCATGCACAACGTCACCAACATCAACACAAAAAACAGCAATCACTCTGAGTCTGCATACAATGCATGCATTGCCAACATTAGTACATTACCTGTCTTGCTCTTCTCCTTTGCTGTCAGATGCCTAGTTCTTTCTGACAGGTGTGTGTTTTTTTACCGAGCCAGTTGCCTCATTATTACTAGGCCTGGGCTAAAATTTCGTTCCGTTCGCGGAAATTGCGATAATTTGACATTTTCGCGTTCCGCGGAGAGCGCGAAAATGTCAAAATTTCCGCTTTCCGCAGCTTGGCGATAATTTGTTTCTTGCTCGTGCTGTAAAATAATACATTCTCGCGCGAGCGCGATCGCCTTACCTGAATCCCTGCGTTCGCCGACAAGTTTTCTTGATCCGGTCGCGTTCTCCATGAGATGTTGTATTGTTTTTAGCCATTTGCGCTGTCTCGCGATAGTTCGCGCCCGCAGTGACGTCATGCGTCGCGCGATCACGTCTTTCTTCTCGCGATCTTGCACTGCGAGACAACTCAAAACAAGATGGCCGCGCCCGCGAGCAACCAGATGGGTACGTTGGCGACCCGCAACCATGCAGAAAATCTCGCGAACATGCGGGAAAAAAACTTCTGCATCTTCGCGATATTTCCGCTTGTTTGCGATAATTTTAAACATTTTCGCGATAATTTGCGAAAGTGGATTTCGCAAATTCCGCCCACCCCTAATTATTACTCCACATTCATTTTGAGTGTTAGTCGCTGTTTCGGTTTTCTTACTCATCTGTGGCACTTCTTTGTTGTAGTTGAAGTTGGTTCACATCATCATGGTCAGTGCTGTGAGATGGGCCGCGGCCTGGGTAGCTGTCATTGTTCAATTAAATTGAGTTTGCAGAAATGTGACATGTCAGCAAGTTTCTTCAAAGAGTCTCTTGTCTTTCTCTGCCACGTAGCTTCTGTTCTGACATTGATGAGCTTTTTTATGCCTGCCGAGGCGGTAGCCTATTTCTGACAGGGACGAGTTTCGGCTTGTAAACAAAAGGAGGATACCTATAGTCACGTTCCACTTCTTCTGGAGGGACTGTTAGAGGCAACAATTTTTCCTGTACTATTCTCCACCCAATGCCTGGCTTGAGGGAAATGTATTTAGGGCGAGTCAGGAGGATGGAGCAGGACTCTGAGGAGTGGGCAGTAAAATGCACAGAGGTGCAACTCCAATAGGGAAATAAAAAGAGAAGACGGTGGTGATGGATTCATTTGTTGTGATTTGATTTGAAGCAGAAAAAGACAGATACACACAAATAAATGAAGGTAGAAAGTAACAATTTGAAAGCCTAGTTGTCAGGGAAGAGGAGCTCGTCCTCAAACTCTGGTGGTTCAGACAGAAGTAGGTCATGTAACCCACTACTTATGTCATCAAAGTCGCTCTCCTCTTCCTGCTGTGATTCACGTATTTTGTAGTCCGGTGGTATAAAGTGCTGATTCATTTTGATCATGGTTAACCTCTCCATGCTTTTGGGAGAAAGACTGGTCCTTTTGACCGTTACAATGGCACCAGCAGCACTGAAAACACACTCAGAAGAGACATTTGCGACAGGGGAAGCCAGATACTTTATCGCCAGCCTGCTGCGCACTGTTCATTGGCTTCTTTTCCCATACCAATACACCAATGGATTTCCATCCATGAAGACCTCTGTTGGGTCATTCAGATACGCCTGGACCATCCGCTCAATGCTCAGGGGTGTTCCGATGTGCTCGGCCTCTTTTGCCTTTGCATCAGCTCTGGACTTACCATACCCCTGCCATAGAAACCAATCAGTTGCCGATTGTAGTGTGGATGATCCTGTTCTTGCAGTTGATGTTATTGGTAGTGTTGGTGTCGGTGACTGCTGGGAGGCAAACGCCCTGCCCTCAGGCTCTGAAGTAGAATGTGACGCTGGAATCTGCCCTGGAGTCCTTGTTCTGGGCTGGGGCGGGGGGGCTCTAATTACCAACCGTTCGTTTTCAAAGTCAATGGCTTGCTCATCTATCAAAGTTTTGTACTTGGCAACATCCAATTTCTAAAAAAGGAATTACTGCCTTACTGTTCAGAAATGCTTTGTACCGTGGATCCAAAATTGCGGCAGTAATGTAATGTGCATATGACACTATGTTATTTTGAATCCTTGTATTTTCAGATAAGCGAACGACTAAGGATTCCACCAAATAATGTGTGTCTTGTTTGTCATCCACACCTGCGTACGTTTCAGACACCTCCTTCAGCTGTTGCTCTAGCATGTGCAAGAATGGGATAGCTTGGCCCATAGTACAGTCCTCCCTGCTGACTTCACGTGTGAAGACCTCAAAAGGAAGTAGCATCTCTGTCAGGCATTTAACGAGGTCCCATTGACCCATCTCAACGGTCATGCCTCTCACAGTAGAATCCCCTAATCATCGCATGACATAAGCATTGAGTGGTATATGTACTGCTAAAACAGACGATCAAGCATGTAATAAGTTGAATTCCAACGTGTTGGCACCTCCTGGATGAGTGCTTTGACTGTCATGTTATGCTCATGTTGAATGACCCTCAGCTGCTTCCGGGCTTTAAAAGAAGGGCTGAAATGTGTGCATATTCTTTGGCAGGTGACCAGTAAGTTGCTGGCTTTGTATTCATTTTTCAGAAAGTCTTGAACAACAATGTTAATGCAGTGTGCCAAACACAAGACCCTGAAATAGCCACCATCTTTCATGGCCCTAACTACATTACTGCCATTGTCCGTGGCAACAAAACCAATATTAAGCTCTCCTGGGCGCAGCCACTCAAAGACCTTGTTGTTAAACTCATCCAAAATGTTTGTAGCAGTATGAGATTTCTCCATGGCAAACATGGCTACAGTTGCATGTTTGCGAGTGGCATAAAAAATCTCAGCAGCGTCAACACCAGCAGATATCTGTTCTTTAACCCCCACGAAAGAGATCCAGTGTGCAGTTATGCACATGTAATCAGTGGCTTGGCAAAGGGTCCACATGTCTGTTGTCAGGTGGATACTATGAACAGCACTCTGCTTCAAAGCATTTCCAAGCAATTCCAGCACGTCGTGATGTAGTGCTGGAACAGCAACTCTGGCAAAATAGTAGCGGGCGGGAACCTGCCATTTTGGGCAGATGGCTGTCACAAATTCCAGAAAACCCACCCCTTCAACAAAAGAAAAAGGGAGAAGGTCCAGTGCTAGCAATTTAGCCAACTTCGCATTGTACAAACATACTATTGGGTGGTTGCATTCATACTGCCCCTCCACCGGCCTAAACATGCTGATAATGGTGGGCTGCATGGTTTTCCTTCCTCTTAGGCTCATCGGTGCACTTTTTTTCATTGCGGTACTCATTGCTGTCCCAGGCTGGCTCTTACTCTTGTGTCACTGAGATGTTGCTGAAGATGTGGTCAACGGTAACACTGCACTGCTGGGGACAGGGCTACTTTGTGTAGCACTACCAGAGAGAATGTCTCCCTGTCCTTCCTCTTCCACCATGATCGGATCTTCTTCTTCTACTCGTTTATCCCCACCAACACCAATGGTTGCAGTTTTTATGCCACAAAGGTGGTCCTCCCAGTTGATCAAGTGATGTTTTTTCAGATGGGTTATTTGGCCTCCGGTACCATAGTTCGTACCAAGCTTACCCCGACTAACAGAGGTATTACAAATGGAGCATATAGCAATGTTCTCCTCCTTTTCACTAACCGTCCCAAACTGGGGAGCTTAACTTTTGCCTCCTGCTGGAGGTGCCACTTCCAATGTCGGATGAACTGGAGGGAGTGCATTGAATTTGACTCTGTGCTGTACCACTACATACTTCTACTGGGGTGGTGGTTGTGCTGTATGTAGGTCGCTGATGGGCCTTTGCTAATGCAAATATGGAAGTTGTAGGTCGTGTTGGTGTTACCTGTGTTGGAGGCATGTGTGCTACATCCCTCGCAGCGATTTTGGATAGGGTAATAATGTTGGTCTCCATCTCCTCGGAGCCAGGAGTGATGTTTGTGATGACTGGCTCATCATCATCATCCTGCAGTTCTACATCAACCTCCATAAGTGTAAGGCTTTCTGGAACCTTCCTTTTCCCTAGCCTGGTCTTGGGACGTGTCTCCCTCTCAGACTGAGTTTGTGGCTTCCAAGTGGCATCTAGATCATCAGAAGGGGGGCTTGGTAAAGAACTTGATGGACTAACCCTCCTTTTCTTTGCTGGGGTTTGGAAGACAATGGAACTTCTAAATGAGTGGCTTCCTCTTCTTCCTCTGCATGAGGCTCAATTTCGTGAACGGCCCCTACTTCGGGAGGAACCACAACTACTATTGCGGGCGGTGGTTGCAGCTGTTGTTGTTGAGCACTTATCTTCTGTGTTTCCTCCTGCATTGATTGGGTACTACTTTGAGATAGCGATAAGTTTAGCTCAGGCTAAGCATCACTGCTTTCCACCATTAGGCTGGCTACCTCTTCCACACACATGTGCTTGGGCCTGGGTTGGTGGGTTGGTGCCACTGATGCAGAGGTGCTGGCCCCAACTTGCCCCCCGGACACCGCTGCAGCAGGCGTCATTTTCGGTTTCCCAAAAAACGTTTTGGGCAGCACACCAGACTTAAGTGTCGCTTCCTTCTTCGTTTCCTTCTTCTCAATAGCAACTTTCTTGGTACTGGAGGACCTGCTATCTGCTTTCTTAGGGCCCATCTTATTCTGATGTCAGCAGCACTCAGTTGCACAAGTTGCAGAGGTGTCTGGTCAGGTCACTCACACGTCACGTCGTGTACAGCAGCAGGACGTCTGTCTGGCAGCACAATGGGTGATGATGACACACCTCCTCCTCGGTCTTTTGTGCACCTAAAAGCAAAAAAGACAGAAGAACATCAGTCAAAAGATAGTACAATCAAACTAATATAATATATAACTTCTTAGTGTGTAGTGGTGGTCACAATTATTAAATTTTAGTAACTCAGTGAACAAGAGTGTAGCAATTTATGAGACTTTGACAACAAGGCCAGGGCTTTCCTGGTGTGGTGTACTGTACTGTGCACACTCAGGAAGAATAAGAATAGCAAAGAACAAAAACAAAAATGTAGTGGAGCTTGTGTGTGTCCTACATTTGTGCATCACGTGGGATGGATGCAGCATCAGGGAGCTGCTGCTGGCAATGGGGATGGTTTTGGAAGCAGACAAGAGCAACAATGGAAAAACACGCAGGCCTATGTGGCAAAAACAGCACACTACTAACTACCACCACAAAATGGCCCCCAGCCAAATGGTCAGGCCAGCCACAATAACAAGAAAGTGAAGACAAAGGACAGGACCAGGAAGTTGGAGACTCTGGGGAACTTCCTTCCTCTTCTAAAAAAAATTGTAAAAAAAAAGAAAAATGACTCCTTGCTCCAAAAGCTATAGCCAAATGACAACCTGAGGAGTTTTTTTTAGCAAACTGAACCAAATCATCGTTTTCAAGAAGGTTTTATGCTGCTCGCAAGATATTCTTTGCCAGATTGCAAATTCTGCGTGTTCGGCATTGCGATCTTTATAAAAAGTCGTTATCGCGTTGCGAACACGCATATTGAGCGTGCAAAGAAGACAAAAAGTGTAAGTCCACGTTGTCGCGCTGTGCTGAGTTGCCAAAACTGCGCGAGCTGAACACCTAGCGTTGCCTACTGGCGGAAAAGGCCCATTTATTTGACACACACTAAAAAACTGAAATTCCACCTCAAAAAACGCATTTTGCAATTCAATCCAATGCCATAAAAGGGTGTTAAAATTCAACTGACAACACAGAAACAGTTTTTAAGTACCCATGATGAGATGACTACCTCAGGGCCTACTGGCAGACTAGGCCACAAGCTTGGGACAGAAGCCTATGGCAAAAGCAAGCAAACTACCTGACTCCACAAAATGGCCACCAATCACATGGCCAGGCCACCCACAGAAAGTGAAGACACTAGACAATAAATGCAGGCCTATGGCAAAAGCAGTGTACACAGCCTGGATGGCTCCACAAAATGGCCGCTAGCCACCCACAACAAAAAGAAATGGAAGACAGACAATGCAATCCTATGGCAAATAGCACACTTCCATAACTCCACAAAATGGCCACCACTCACATGGCCAGGCCACTCACAGAAAGGGAAGACACTAGACAATGAATGCAGGTCTATGGCAAAAGCAGTGGACACAGCCTGGATGGCTCCACAAAACGGCTGCTAGCCACCCACAACAAATGGAAATGGAAGACAAACAATTAAGGGTGGGCGTAGTTCGCGAAGTAGCACTTCGCGAAGCTACGCAAAGTGAAGTTCGCACTACGCGAGCTACGCGTAGCACTTCGCGAACTGCGTAGTAACATGTTCGCACTGTGCAAGATGTTGTTTTCAATGATTGCACAGTGCGGACAAGCAATTGATTGGGTACTACTTTGAGATAGCGATAAGTTTAGCTCAGGCTAAGGATCACTGCTTTCCACCATTAAGCTGGCTACCTCTTCCACACACATGTGCTTGGGCCTGGGTTGGTGGGTTGGTGCCACTGATGCAGAGGTGCTGGCCCCAACTTGCCCCCCGGACACCGCTGCAGCAGGCGTCATTTTCGGTTTCCCAAAAAACGTTTTGGGCAGCACACCAGACTTAAGTGTCACTTCCTTCTTCGTTTCCTTCTTCTCAATAGCAACTTTCTTGGTACTGGAGGACCTGCTATCTGCTTTCTTAGGGCCCATCTTATTCTGATGTCAGCAGCACTCAGTTGCACAAGTTGCAGAGGTGTCTGGTCAGGTCACTCACACGTCACGTCGTGTACAGCAGCAGGACGTCTGTCTGGCAGCACAATGGGTGATGATGACACACCTCCTCCTCGGTCTTTGGTGCACCTAAAGGCAAAAAATACAGAAGAACATCAGTCAAAAGATAGTACAATCAAACTAATATAATATATAACTTCTTAGTGTGTAGTGGTGGTCACAATTATTAAATTTTAGTAACTCAGTGAACAAGAGTGTAGCAATTTATGAGACTTTGACAACAAGGCCAGGGCTTTCCTGGTGTGGTGTACTGTACTGTGCACACTCAGGAAGAATAAGAATAGCAAAGAACAAAAACAAAAATTTAGTGGAGCTTGTGTTTGTCCTACATTTGTGCATCACGTGGGATGGATGCAGCATCAGGGAGCAGCTGCTGGCAATGGGGATGGTTTTGGAAGCAGACAAGAGCAACAATGGAAAGACACGCAGGCCTATGTGGCAAAAACAGCACACTACTAACTACCACCACAAAATGGCCCCCAGCCAAATGGTCAGGCCAGCCACAATAACAAGAAAGTGAAGACAAAGGACAGGAACAGGAAGTTGGAGACTCTGGGGAACTTCCTTCCTCTTCTAAAAAAAATTGTAAAAAAAAAGAAAAATGACTCCTTGCTCCAAAAGCTACAGCCAAATGACAACCTGAGGAGTTTTTTTTAGCAAACTGAACAAAATCATCGTTTTCAAGAAGGTTTTATGCTGCTCGCAAGATATTCTTTGCCAGATTGCAAATTCTGCGTGTTCGGCATCGCGATCTTTATAAAAAGTCGTTATCGCGTTGCGAACACGCATATTGAGCGTGCAAAGAAGACAAAAAGTGTAAGTCCACGTTGTCGCGCTGTGCTGAGTTGCCAAAACTGCGCGAGCTAAACACCTAGCGTTGCCTACTGGCTGAAAAGGCCCATTTATTTGACACACACCAAAAAACTGAAATTCCACCCCAAAAAATGCATTTTGAAATTCAATCCAATGCCATAAAAGGGTGTTAAAATTCAACTGACAACACAGAAACAGTTTTCAAGTACCCATGATGAGATGACTACCTCAGGGCCTACTGGCAGACTAGGCCACAAGCTTGGGACAGAAGCCTATGGCAAAAGCAAGCAAACTACCTGACTACACAAAATGGCCACCACCCACATGGCCAGGCCACCCACAGAAAGTGAAGACACTAGACAATAAATGCAGGCCTATGGCAAAAGCAGTGTACACAGCCTGGATGGCTCCACAAAATGGCCGCTAGCCACCCACAACAAAAAGAAATGGAAGACAGACAATGCAATCCTATGGCAAATAGCACACTTCCATAACTCCACAAAATGGCCGCCACCCACATGGCCAGGCCACTCACAGAAAGGGAAGACACTAGACAATGAATGCAGGTCTATGGCAAAAGCAGTGGACACAGCCTGGATGGCTCCACAAAACGGCTGCTAGCCACCCACAACAAATGGAAATGGAAAACAAACAATTAAGGGTGGGCGTAGTTCGCAAAGTAGCACTTCGCGAAGCTACGCAAAGTGAAGTTCGCACTACGCGAGTTACGCGTAGCACTTCTTGAACTGCATAGTAACATGTTCGCACTGTGCAAGATGTTGTTTTCAATGATTGCACAGTGCGGACAAGCAACCGGCACTGTGCAATCATTGAAAATGGTATCTTGCACAGTGCGAGCTGTAGTTTTCTGCTGCTCGAGTAGATTTTTACTCGAGCGGCAGCTTTCTCAACGCGAACTGGTAGTTTCTCATCACGAGCGGTCGCGAGCATACGCAACCCCTCGCAATGAGAAACCTGACCTCCTCGCGTTGGGAATCTCGCCGGGAGGTTTATTTTCCATGCTCGCGATCGCCAACTTGATGTTGCTGATCGCGAACAAGGAAAAAGTCTCGCCGGGATGTCATTTTGCTTGCTCGCCGTCGCCAACTTGACGTTGAGGACCGCGAGCAAGCAAAAAATTACTGCAACACTACGCTACGCGTGTTCGCACTGTGCTACGTGCAGTTTGCGTAGTGCGAAGTAGCGCAAACTTCGCAAACTACGCGAGCGTAGCATAGTGCTTCGCCCAGGCTTACAAACAATGCAATCCTATGGCAAAAGCACACTGCCTGCCTTCACAAAATGGCCGCCACCCACATGGTCAGGCCACAACAACAAGCATAAGCCAATGGGAACAAAGAAAAGACAAGCAGGCCTATATGGAAAAGCAGCACACTACTAAACTACCTACACAAAATGGCCCCAAGCCACATGTATGGTCAGTCACAACAGGCCATGGCAAACAATGAACTCAAGCAGGCCTATATGACCAGACAAAGGAGGCCTGCTAAACAACACAGCTTTAATACAATAATGCAAAAACGAAAATCAACAGGGCTAACAAAGGTTGGAAAGTTACAAAGCAAGCACAAACACACATCCAACAAAGGTATTTATTTATTAACAACAGCTTCACACACACAAAAAGTGAAACACACCCCAACCACATTTAGCAATTCAATCCAATGTCATCCATGCCCTACATGATTTTTAAAATAAAATTCAACAGACACCACAGAAACATGCACCCATGGGTACCTCTGGGCCTACTGGCTGAAACTTCAAAGAAAAACAACTAGGCCCCCACTGAAACTACAGGCCACCCACAACATCAAGACATTTTAAAAACGATGAAAATTACAAAAAAGTGTCGGTACAAGCCCCAATCAAACAAACAAGTATACCAATTCCCCAACTTAAAAAATGTCTCAATTCCAAAAGTCCTCAAGTCCAATCCAATGATATATGATGCAGCAGACAGACACAAAAAGTGATCCTTCCAGCTCCAAAATCCAAATGAAAGTGAACAGCACATGGACAAAGCACTGGGAGGAGCCTGCTGGACAGGAACAGGAAGTTGGAGACTCAGGGGCACTTCCTTCGTTTTGAAAAAAAAAAAGTAAAAAAAGAAGAAGGACTCCTTTCACAAAAAACTACAGCAAAATCACAATCTGGGGACTTTTTGTTGAGCAAAAAGATCATTTTCGAGAAGGTTTTATGATGCTCCAGAGATATTCTCCGCCAGATTGAAGTTTTTGCGTTTTCGGGATCGCGATCTTACTAAGACTGCCGCCGGAAGTCAGCTCGCGCGTCCGAATGACGTTTTTGTGTTAGCACACTCTCGCGGGATCGGGCGGCCATATTACAAATCTCGTGGCGCACGCGAATGGATAGAAAATCGAGTCGGCAAATGCAGAATCACGGTAAGTCGTTGCCGCGTGCGCGAGAACACACATTGAGCGCGCGAAGAAGAAAAACAGCTACTCTACGTTGCAGATTGCGTAGTATTCGGTAACTACGCATTCTACGCGAACTGCGAAGTTACTGAAACTCCGCGAGCGTAGTTCACTGCCCAGGGTTAAATAACATGCATGTACTTTTATTTGGACCTCCTAGGAGTTCCGAATCTTTAATAAAATATTGAATTGAATAATACAATTTACAATAGGAGCACTTGCACGTTAACACTGAACAGCAGTGAGAAAGTGTGCAGAAACACGAAACCAGCAAAAACAGAGTAAAAAAACTGGAACGGTCAGAAAGCAAAAAGACTGGGGAAGCACACCAAAAGATGCCAGGTCTAACACATGTTCCCTCCAGCTGAAAGTAGGGAGAACTACCCAACCTCCTTGGATTTCTCTTCACTAGGGCGGAAGAACCTGGACAGACCATCAGCGTTGGTGTTTTCGGTGCCAGGGCGGTGTTCCAAAATTGAGTCCATTCCCTGTACGGTGATGGACCATCTCAACAGTTTTGGGTTCTCACCCATCATTTGCATCAACCATCTGAGGGGCCTGTGGTCTGTCTGAACTCAGAAGTTAGTCCCAAAAAGGTAGGGTCTGAGCTTCTTCAGGTCCAAGACCACAGCAAAAGCTTCCCTTTATATGGCACTCCACCTCTGTTTCATGGGGAGTAGTCTCCTGCTAAGGAAGATTACAGGTTGGTTTAGGCCCTCTTCGTTCGTGAAGGTGTGCCTGACCTCCCATGAGAGTCAGGGATGCCTTCACGCAATACACCATGCACACTTGAATTCTCCGAGCCAGAGCAGTGGAAGCCGAGTGCAGCCCGCAGCAGGAGCAGAAAGGAACCAGGAAGGAAGGCAGTGGGGGCTTTGGCTAGGAGACTGGCAGCCAGGCTGCACTGCCGTGGACAACCAGAACCACCATACACACCCACCAAGGAGGAGGCTCAGGACAAGTAAGTTCAGGCCTTACTACGCGGAGGGTGGGGGTTGTGGTGGTGCAGGGGGCCTGGTGGGCAATGTATGGTGCAGGTAATTCCGCCAGGCCACGGAACTCTGCAGAACGTCACAGAGTTTTTGCAGTAACTCTGTGAAATTCCACAGAGTACAACCATGCAAGGTCTGCCCAGGGTTGTTCAGCACATACAGGGATTACTGCTACAGTTTCATTACTGAAGCAGGGCTATTGGTGGCTGGGTCTTACAAAACAGACAGAGGACTTTATCCTCAAATGTGACATCTGCTAGCAGATGAAGGGTTCCATCGTAGGACGTCCACCACACCTCTGTTGATCTCAAACAAGCCTTAGGCTTGTGTTTATTTGTATAACTGCAGCCCCTTACACTCTGATGGGGCTTACAAGTACATCTTGGTGGCAGTAGATTCATGCTCTAGATTCCTGTGGGTTTGGCCACAGTGGTCGGCTGACGCCCGAACTGTTAATAACTAAAGAAGATTCCCCTCTCCAATGAGAGACAGCAAACAACGATAAAGAATTTCTCCTTCCTGTTTAAACAACTTGAACTGTACAGTCAACTAGAACAGAAACACAAATTTCAATAAAAAAAATGGATGACATATACGTGAATATGCCACACAGTGAATTTTCTCCTAGTTCTTCAAAACCTGCTGAGCTGACAAAAATAGTCTGGATGGCGTCTGGCTACTTTGTGAACTAAGACGAGTTCTCATCGGATTAAACTGAACCTGAGACACCATTGTCACCCTTCCAAACTACAAGTGCATGCTCTCTATCTTTGGCTGAAAAAGACATACTTTGTTACTTCTTGGTTACACCTCTGGATTACTATAGAATTACTATTTCTGGTCATCTGGATATGCTTGGTGACTGTCTTTTTCCTGCTTCTGAATGGACATATCTACTAGAAAGATCTGCAGTACACCTTGTGAACTTGGTATTGAAACCATATGCATCATCGCACCGTGAACACAGAGACCTGTTCCTGGTGAATATTACAGCAATTCCAGCTCCAGAAGGAATAATGTGGGGCAGGGTATTGTATGATGTGTATGGTTCTGCTAAACTTTTAACAAATACTAGGGGTAGGCATCAAATTCCGTTCCGCTCGCGGAATTTGCGATATTTTGACATTTTCGCGTTCCGCGGAGAGTGCGAAAATGTCAAAATGTCCGTGATTCGCAGCGTAGCGGAGATTTTTTTCATGTTCCCGCTTTGAAAATGCGTTCTCGCATGCGCGATCGCCTTTGCTGATGAGTTTTCCGATCCGTTTTCATGCTCCACGAGATGTTGATAGCCGATCGCACTATCCCGCGAGAGTTTGCGATCACGTCATTCGCCTCGCCATCAGACACCGCGAGAGTCTGAGAATGCGAACACGTCATTTTCCACGGTGAGAGAGAGCGTGAGGTCACGAACACGTCAATCTCCACCATGACAGAGAGCATGAGATCGCGAACAAGTCATTTTGGACGCACCATCGACGTCCGGCGGGAGTGTGGTGAAGCTCACGATCGCGAACACGCCAAATTTTCAATATGGTGCAGAATATTATCTCTAGCAGCATAAAACCTTCTGTAAATGATGATTTGGATGAAAAAAACTCCTCAGATTGACATTTGGCTGTCCTTTTTTGTGCAAGGAGTCCTTTTTTTAAAAAAAAACATTTTGGGGGAGAGGGAGGAAGTGCCACAGAGTCTCCAACTTCCTGTTCCTGTCCAGCAGGCTCCCCCCAGTGCTTTGTCCATCTCCTGTTCATTCTGCCTTTGGATTTTGAGCTGGAAGGATCACTCTTTGTGTCTGCTGCATCATTATCATTGGATTAGAGGACTTTTGAATTTGATATCTTACAAGTAAGTTGGTGTTGTGTCTGTTTGATTGGGGGAATTGCAGTTGCTGCAACTACAATTTTGGTACTTATCATTCTTTTTTTTTAAATTGTTGTGGGTGGCCATTAGGCCCAGAGCTAGTCATGGGTGGGTGCATGATGAAGCAACTGTTCCTTTGGTGTGTGTTGAATGTATTTCAAACATCATTTAGGGCATGGATGGCATTGGATTGAGTTGGAAAATGTGTTTTTTGGGGGTATTTCTGTTTTTGGGTGTGTGTTAAAGAAATGCCGTTGTTGTGTGTGTCTGGTGTGTTGGTGAGCACCCTGCAGACCTTGTTTTGCCCTGTAGATTTGTGTTTTTGCATTTTATTGAATGAAAAAGGCAAAGCAGTGTGGTTTAGCATGCATCCTTTGCCTGGCTTCAGTTCTTTTATAGGCCTTTTGTCAGTTCATTGTTTCCCAGGCCTCCTGCTTGTTGCTTGTGATTTGTGAGTGTCCATGTGGCCGGTGGCCTTTTCTGGTGGGAGTTTTTAGTGTGCTGCTTTTGTCATATAGGCATGCATGGTATTCCTTTGTGGCCTAGGCTTTTTGTTGTGGGCCTGGCCAAGAGGCTGGTGGCCATTTTGAAGGCAGGCAGTGTGCTTTTTGCAATAGGCCTGCATTGTCGGTCTTCTGTTTCTTGTAGTTGGGTGGGCCTGGCAATGTGGCTGGTGGCCATTTTGAAGCCTAGGCCTGCACGCTTGTGTGGCCTTGTCTGCCCACTGGCCTGCTTTCATCCAGTAGGCTCAGAGCAGGTGCATTAAACAAGTGTTTCTGTGTGTTCTGCTGAATTTAAACATCATTCAGGGCATGGATGGCATTGGATTGAGTTGGAAAATGTGTTTTTGGGGGGTATTTCTGTTTTTGGGTGTGTGTTAAAGAAATACCTTTGTTGTGTGTGCCTGGTGTGTTGGTGTGGACCCTGCAGACCTTGTTTTGCCCTGTGGGTTTTCGTTTTTGCATTTTATTGTATTAAAAAGGCAAAGCGGTGTGGTTTAGCATGCACCTTTGCCTGGCTTCAGTTTTTTTATAGGCCTTTTGTCAGTTCATTGTTTCCCAGGCCTCCTGCTTGTTGCTTGTGATTTGTGAGTGTCCATGTGGCTGGTGGCCTTTTCTGGTGAGAGTTATTAGTGTGCTTTTTTGCCATATAGGCCTGCATGGTATTCCTTTGTGGCCTAGGCTTCTTGTTGTGGGCCTGGCCATGAGGCTGGTGGCCATTTTGAAGGCAGGCACTGTGCTTTTTGCAATAGGCCTGCATTGTCTGTCTTCTGTTTCTTGTAGTTGGGTGGGCCTGGCCATGTGGCTGGTGGCCATTTGGAAGCCTAGGCCTGCAAGCTTGTGTGGCCTTGTCTGCCCACAGGCCTGCTTTCATCTAGTAGGCTCAGAGCAGGTAGCCACAGGTACATTAAACAAGTGTTTCTGTGTGTTCTGTTGAATTTAAACATCATTTAGGGCATGGATGGCATTGGATTGAGTTGGAAAATGTGTTTTTGGGGGGTATTTCTGTTTTTGGGTGTGTGTTAAAGAATTGCCTTTGTTGTGTGTGCCTGGTGTGTTGGTGTGCAGTGCACCCTGCAGACCTTGTTTTGCCCTGTGGATTTTCGTTTTTGCTTTTTATTGCATTAAAAAGGCAAAGCAGTGTGGTTTAGCATGCATCCTTTGCCTGGCTTTTATAGGCCTATTGTCATTTCATTGTTTCCCAGGCCTCCTGCTTGTTGCTTGTGATTTGTGTGTGAGTGTCCATGTGGCTGGTGGTCTTTTCTGGTGGGAGTTATTAGTGTGCTGCTTTTGCCACATAGGCCTGAATGATTTTCCTATTGGCTTACTGCTTCCATCCATCCCCTTTGCCAGCAGCAGCTCCCTTCCATTACATTTGTATTTTGGTTGTTGTTCTTATTCTTTCCTATCCTTCCTGAGAGTGTAGTGTGTACACTGTAAACATAAGTAGTATACCATAGCCCTTGTTGCCAAAGTCTCACAAATGGCTACACTATATATTTTGTTTGTTTGTTTGTACTAGTAGTAATTGAACCACAACAACAAATGCAACATTTCACTGATGTTCTTCTCCTGGCTCCTTTGCTTTTAGGTGCACAAAAAGACAGACGAGGAGGTATCAACATCATCCATTGTACTGCCAGACAGAAGTTCTGCTGCGCACCACATCATGTCCATGTGTGACCACAGACATCTCTGTAACTTTTGCACCTGCGTGCTTCCTGACATCTGAAGAAAATGGTCCCAAAGAAAGGTACCAGGTCCCCCAGTACCAAGAAAGTTGCCGTTAAGAAGAAGAAGGAACAGAAAAAGGAAGTGGCACTAACCATGACTGGTGTGCCAGCCAATGTGTTTTTTGGGACCAAAAAAATGATGCCTGCAGCAGCGTTGTCTGGGAACCATGCTGGGAGCAGCACCTCCATACAAGCGGGCCAACCCCACCAAACTGGGCCCAAGCCCATGAGTGTCGCAGAGGTACCCAGTCTACTAACGAGCAGCAATGTTGAAATGTCATTATCGCAAAGTAGTACACAATCAACGCAGGCGGAAACTCAGCAGATAAGTGTGCAGCAGCAGGTGCAGCCGCAAGAACACCAGCAGCCGCAAGAACAGCAGCAGCCGCAAGATCAGCAGCAGCCACAAGAACAGCCCACAATAGTAGTTGTTGCTCCTGAAGTTGGGGCATTTCAGGAAATCGAGCTTCCCAGACAAAGTGGCGCAAACCACTGTTTCAGAAGATCCATTGTCTTCCAGACTCCCAGCAAGGAAAAGGAGGGTTAGTCCATCATCTTCTTCTTCAAGCCATGCTTCTGAATGATCGAGATGCCACTTGGAAGCCACCAGCTCAGTCTGAGAGTGATGCATGCCACAAGACAAGGCTAGTGAAAAGGAAGGGTCCAGAAAACCTTAGAGTTATGGAGGTAGATGTACAAGAGGGGGAGGATGATGATGACGAGCCAATCATCACGGACATCACTCCCGGCCCAAAGGAGATGGAGACCAACATTATTACCTATCCAAAATGGCTGCAAGGGATGTAGCATGGATACCACCGACAAGGGTAACACCACCACGACCTCCAGCTTCCATATTTGCCTTTGCAAAGGCCCGGCAGGGACCTACCTCCAGCTCAACCACCACCACAGTAGGTAGTGGTAGAAGTCACAGTTAAGCTGCACAGAGTCACATTCCAAGCACACCCTCCTGTTCATCTGGTATTGAAAGTGGCACATCCAGCAGCGTCAGAAAGCTCTCCTCCCCAGTTTGGGACTTCTTTTCAGTTAGCAGTAAGGAGAGCATTGCTATATGCTCAATTTGTCGACATGCTGTTAGGCGGGGTAAGCTTGGTACAAACTATGGTACCGGAGGCCAAACAAGTCATCTCAAAATACACCACACTATCATGTGGGAGGCTCACCTACTTCGCTTAGAACAAAGTAAAACTCAACCCATTGTTGTTGGGCATGAAGAATCAGAGGACGATATTATCGCAGTGGAATGTGAACAAGAGGAAGATATTTCTAGCCCTGTCCCCAATAGTGTAGTGGTACCACCCACATCCTCAGCAACATCTCAGTGGCACCGCAGGAAGAGTCAGAGTCAGGCTGAGACACCAAGGCGACCGAGTAGTACTGCAATGAAACAAAGTGCGTTGTTAAGCCTAACTGGGTTAAAGAAAACAACTGCACCACAAAGGAAAATAATCCAGCCTACCATTGGGAGCATGCTTAGGTTGGAGGGGCAGTTCCAACGCAACCACCCAACGGCACGGTTGTACAATGCGAAGCTGGCTAAAATGTTAGCGTTGGACCTTCTCCCTTTTTCATTTGTGGAAGGGGTGGGTTTCCTTGAATTTGTGTCAGCCATCTGCCCTAAATGGAAGGTTCCCAGCCCGTCCTATTTCCCAAGAGTTGCTGTTCCAGAACTACATCATGATGTGCTGGAAATGGTTGGACAAGCTTTGCAGCAGAGTGCTGTTCATAATATTCAACTGACAACAGACATGTGGACTAGTTGCCAAGCCACTGATTACATGTGCATCACTGCACACTGGGTCTCTTTTGTGGGGGTTAGAGATAAGCTATCTGAAGTAGGTGCTGTTGACACAGCTGAGATTTATAAAGCTACTCGGAAACATGCAACTGTATCCTTGTTCGCCATGGAGAAATCTCAAACTGCTGTAAACATATTGGAAGAGTTTCACAGCAAGGTTTTTGAATGGCTGCGCTCAAGAGGGCTTAAGATTGGTTTCCTTTCCACAGATAATGGCAGTAATATACTTAAGGCCATGGAGCTTGGTTCCTATTTCAGGGTTCCGTGTTTGGCGCACTGCATTAACATTATAGTTCAAGACTTTCTGAAAAAAGAAGCCATAGTCAGCAACTTACTGACCACCTGCTAAAGAATATGCACTCTTTTCAGCCATTCTTTTAGAGCTAGGAAGCAGCTGAGGATCATTCAATGTGACTATAGAATGCCAGTCAAAGCATTCATCCAGGAGGTGGCAACACGTTTGAACTCAACTTATTACATGCTTGACCGTCTGTTTGAGCAGTACAGGCCAATCAATGAATATGTCATGCGAAGAGGGGATGCTACTCTGAAAGGCATGACCCTTCAGATGGACCAATGGTGCCTAGTTAAATGCCTGACTGAGATGCTTCTTCCTTTTGAGGTCTTCACACGTGAAGTCAGCAAGGAGGACTGTCCCATGGGCCGAGCTATCCCATTGTTGAAAATGCTAGAGAATCAGTTGAAGAAGGTGTCTGAAGCATGCAAAGGTGTAGAGGAAAAAAAGAAGCATATGAGTTGGTGGAGAGCTTAGCCCGTCGCTTAGCTGACAATACAAGGGTGCAAAATAAGATTTTGTCACAAGAACATTACATTTGTGCCACAATTCTGGATCCATGGACAATATGGGCACTGAAGACTAACCCTTGGCGTAGTTCGTGAAGTAGCGCTATGCGTAGCTACGCAAAGTGCACTTCGCACTACGCGAGCTACGTGTAGCACTTCGCGAACTGCGTAGTACCCTGTCCGCACTGTGCAAGATGCCGTTTTCAATGATTACACAGTGCGGACAAGCATCCGGCACTGTGCATTCATTGAAAACGGCATCTTGCACAGTGCGAGCTGTCGTTTTCTGCCGCTCAAGTAGATTTTTACTCGAGCGGCAGCTTTCTCAATGCGGGCTGGTAGTTTCTCATCGCGAGCGGTCGCGAGCCTACGCGACCACTCGCAATGAGAAACCTGACCTCCCCGCGTTGAGAATCTCACCGGGAGGTTTATTTTCCACGCTCGCGATCGGCAACTTGATGTTGCTGATCGCGAACGAGGAAAAAGTCTCACCGGGATGTCATTTTGCTTGCTCGCAGTCGCCAACTTGACGTTGAGGACCGCGAGCAAGCAAAAAATGACCGCTGCAGTACGCTACGCTATGCGTGTTTGCACTGTGCTACGTGCAATTCGCGTAGTGCGAAGTAGCGCAAACTTCGCACTACGCGAGTGTAGCGCTTTGCCTAGGGTTACTGAAGACATTAATTCCTTTTTCATAAATGGATGTTGCCCGGTACAAAACTTGGATAGCTGAGTCAGCGAGTAAGTTGGAAAATGAACGACTGCTAATTAAAAGCCCGCTAGATAAGCCCACAACAAGTACTGCAGCAGGGCATTCGGCGTAAAGTTCAACTTCGGAGCCTGAGGTCAGTGCGTTTGGCTCTGAACACTCACCAACACTATCAACAACAGCAAGAACTGGATCATTAGGCCCAGTAAAATCGTTAAACGATTGGTATTTACATCAAGGCATTGGTAAGTCCAGTGCAAATGCAACGAGAAAGGAGCCCGAAAAAAGTTTAGCACTCCTGAACATTGAGCGGATGGTCCAGGCCTATCTGGACGACCCAACAGAGGTGTAAATTGATCAAAACCCATTGCGGTATTGGTATGGGAAAAGGGGCCAATGGACACTGCTCAGCAGGCTGGCGATAAACTATCTGGCTTGCCCTGTCACAAGTGTCTCTTCTGAACGTGATTTCAGTGCTGCTGGTTCCATTGTAACACTGAGAAGGACCAGTCTCTCGCCCAAAAACGTGGAGAGGTTAACCATGATCAAAATGAATCAGCACTTTATACCACCGAATTACACAATACATGAATCAAGGGAAGAAGATGAGGACAGCGGCTCAGGTGACAGAAGTGGTGTGTTAGATGATGATTACCTACTTCTGGTTGAACCCCCAGAGATTGAGGATGAAGTATAATTCCCTGACAATTAGGCTTGCACTTCCTACTGTCTTCCTCCCTTATTTTCTTTTATTTGTGTGTCTGTCTTTCTGGTTAGAGACTTCGAATCACAACAAATCCATCAACACCGTCTTCTACTCTTTTTATTGCCATATACGAGTTTCAGCTGTCTGCATTTCACAGTACACTCCTCCGAATCCTGCTCCTCCATCCTCCTGAATCTCCCTAAATCCATTGCCCTCAAGACAGATGATGATTGGATGATGCAAAATAGAAGAAAAAAGAAAATCTTTCCTACTCCCTCCAAAATAAGTGGAACATGATGATGACTACTATAGCTATCCTTCTTTCTAATCCGAGAGAGACTGCCCATTAACTGAAGATGAGAAGGAACAGGTAATGAATGATGCCATGCATTGGACGCTGACTGATTTTGTTGTTTGTTGTGCATGAAGTTACTTCATTGTGTACTATATGTAATAATCTACACACTAAAAGTAACTCAAGGCAATTTTTCCCTTCTTGTATTTTTAATAACAAATGTGTACTTCTACTGCAGGCCCATACATTGATTTTTGAATATAGGAAGGGGACTCAATCTGTACACTGCACACTGAGTAGGACAACACCATGATGATGATGACGAGAGAGACGACCCCTTCACTTAAGATGAGAAGGAACAGGTAATGAATGGCATGCATTGGACACCGACTCTGAGTGAGTGGTGTTAGTGTTTTTGTTTTTTGTTGTGCATGAAGTGAAGTCAAAGTGTACTAGTATATACTCTACACACTAACATTGACTCAAGTCAATATTTCCACTCTTGTTGTTTAATAACAAAATTGTACTACTACTGCAGGCCGATCGATTGCATTTTTTAACCCCTTCAGTGCCCGCCCCTTTCCCCGCCCTGTGCCGGCCGTTGCATTAGCGGGCGGGGTCTATGACGAGCTGGACTCGTCATGGGCACAGCGCAACCGCGGCCCATGACGAGTCCAGCTCATACTGGGCACTGAAGGGGTTAATATGGAATCTGGACTCACTCGGTACACTGCAGACTGAGTTGAACAACACCATCATGATGACCACAGTGACATAGTATCTTCACAGTCACTCAGTACAAGGATCGGAGATGATTGATGGAATAAGTCAGGGCGTTTCATGAGTGGCATAAAAGGTAAACAAGTCAACAACCACAGCAGACCTAAATGTCTGTGCAGCGGTGGAGTCGAGAGTAGCTGTGGTATGACTGCGGTGCATTGATTTGTCACTTAAATTGTAAAATGCTATGTTGCTGGATATGTGCTTTGTCCAACTCTTTCAAAAAATGTACGATAAATGGAGAATGTGCAAAGGGTGCCATCACCATGGGCCTGCTCTGTCCTGTTGGTGTTGTAGGTTAATGCTGGAAACAGACTAGAGTAGAGATGATGCATCCATGCCGCCTCCGACAGTGTTCTTGTTGCACTACACCATAACTTGTGCATTTTTTTCAACTTGGTCTCTCAATATCCCTTGTGTTTTTCCATCTACAATTACAGGCCAGGCCTTACCCTGTGCTATACTTGGGAAAACAATGCATACTTACCTTACTTACCTTACCAATGAATCTACATCTGCCAGGCAGGCAGTGGCGTTACCTAAGATTGATGGACGGAGCATCCATGGAAGGGAGGACCAAGAGGAATGCCGAGATGCAACTCCCCATTTGACCAGGATAACACAGAAACAGTATCAACTGTCATCATCTTTTAAATAATTTGATTCATTTTTTGTCTACAACAGTGTGTTCTTGTTGTTATTATTATCATTAGGTTTGCTCTCTGTAAAAGTAAGCCCGGTACAACTGAACACAAACTGTATGAAATCCGGGTCTCCTTATCATCATCATGCATGCATTTCCTTTTTCTCCCTTAACATATTGATATGGATATGGTAGTCTACAAAGATTCTGTTGTTTGTTGTTTGTCCATGCATACTGTTTTTCTTTCTCAAACCTTTTCCCAAACCCCCCTTCCCAACCATTCAACAAACCCTAAACCGCTTCCCCCTGGCTGTGTGACTTATTGAGGTGTGACTAAATTAAATGTACACGAATAATTTATCACAGGCTTACTGGGGCAGATGTGGCAAAAGCAACGATACTTCAATTTCAAGGCAGGGCGAGGATCTTCTTCTGCTTGCCCACCCATGAGCAGTATATTTGTGAGGTAATTATTTTACCAAAGAAACCTAATACATCAGCATTAATTGCCGGCATCGATTGGATTAATGGATTTGTTGTCATCTTCCTACACAGCACTAACAGTTACGCTTGTGTCCAGTGTACTGTAGGCCTAGTCAAGTGACTCGAAAAAACTAGAGTTTGAAACTCTGTGTACTAGGCTATAACCACTACCATTATGTTTTGTTACATTTTTGCATATTATTGTTTGTCAGTGAGTTCTGTACTGTACTTCATTCTACTACTCCTCGAAGAGTCTCTCTCAGGCTACTGACTGTCTCATTTTCTTTTTTTGCAAATGCTGCTGCCAGTGTCTACTACTACTACTACCACCACAACCATGGTATGTTAGGAAAAAAAAACATCATCACCATGCAGCAATCGATGTGCCTAAGTTAAACATCAGGCAAAGGTAAGAGAAGTTTGGGGGAAGCATAATTAATAATGGACATGTTTTCATTAATACAATTTCACACACCCCTTTGAGTCCAGTTGCAGAATGCATAAACTAGAAGAGACTGACAGTACTAGTAGGACAAGTCACTCAGTGAGGGGTGCCGCATCTATCTGTTTGTGTCTTACAAAGTCAGCCAATTATTTAAATCAAACACTGGCTGTGGGCGGCCCTGCACCAGCAAGGAAACAGTGTGATGTAAAACAGTTACCCCACCCAGAAAACATTAACATCATATGTAAAGTAGAAATATATAATTTAACCCCTTCAGTGCCCCGCCCTTTCCCCGCCCTGTGCCGGCCCTTTCATTAGCGGGTGGGGTTCATGACGAGATAGTCTCGTCATGGGCACAGCGCAACCGCGCTCCATGACGAGACCATCTCGTCATGGGCACTGAAGGAGTTAATCCCCTAACAAAAATAAACTATGTAAAAAAATCCCACAACACCTGACCCACCCCTCTCCCTAACCCCAACCAATGTCTGTAAAGAAAAAGTCCAACCTAATGTCCAATTGTCCAAAGAAACCCAAACGCATGATTCCTACCCACCAAAAGAATAAATAAAAAAGGGGTATAAAATATTTTGATCCGCACTCATACGCAAAATACAAGTCCATCCAATTTGTTTGTTTTAAGATTGTTCTTTATTCTTTCTTCTAGTAGCCAACGCGTTTCGTCCTGTTAAAGGACTTCTTCAGGGCTACAACATAAATAATAACTGTTGTTAAAAAACTTGTTATAGTAAAAGCTTATTTTTCTCTCTCTTTTTTTTATAAACTTTTTTTTAAAGTATTTTTTATAAAAGACAGACAGATTGACAAATGCAAACGTATTGATTCAATGCCAATTTTTACATTTCCAAAGTTTCCAAAGTTTCATTAATCTAATTCCCCAGGCACATAGTCCTACAGAACAATATTAACGGAAGTGGTCAATGTGTCAGTACAGAAATTTAGACAGTATGGGAAACTCATAGAGTACTGTCAAAAAATAATTAAAAGAACCATGTTAACACATCACATACTTGATTTCATCCTATTTTTCAATAGAAATAAATGCTCATGCAGCGTGCTTATGTAAAGATAAGAAAGTCTTATATTGCATTCCCTTTGTCCCTAGCTACGAGATAGCCTCATTCATCATTATGTCTTTTTCTTCATTTAATATTTATATACAGATTCAAATATAATTTCAATACCTCAGCAGTTGATTTCCTTATCAGTGTTTAAATGATTTTCAGTACGTTGGTTCTACCTCGCTTTTCTTTCTAGAGAAATGTATATATTACAGTAATTAAATGTTGTCTGCAGTCACATTATAGACATTCAATTATATATCAATGCATGAGTATTGATATGCATGCACCAAGATCAACATAACTTCCAAATCTCATATTTCCAGTCCTTAAAAAAGTGATCATATTGCGTCAGCCGTAATATCTTTTATAACACATACCAATATCATTGAACTAGTTCCATACCTTGAGACCTGTTCGGTGGTATTATTAAATCCGTGTTGGAATTGGTGATTTTCCTATATATCCCATATGTGGGGGGATGTATCCTTTAATAGCCTTTAGGTCATCGCTATTTTCTGGATCTAAAGTGCAAAGGTAAAAATAAAACTCCTTTATATATGTTATATGGACAAAGACTGAGTATGACCATATAAAGGTAGTAACAAGTTGTCTAACTCCAGATCAATATAAGTATATGCAGCAGAATTGGCTGACTTCCCTCATTGATCCCAAATAATCCGTAAGCGCGTCTATTCATGACTCCATTATTGCTCAATTCAAAAGAGGCACAGAGTTGGTAGACCTCAAAGAGTTGTAATTCTCTAGCAGTGCTTATTAGGATGGGCGCGTTCAACAAGTCATTGACCTCGCTGACCAGATTGATGTTATGTCAATGATAGCCGCCATATTTAACTGCTTTTTACTCGCATTATATCGTACGTTTGACCGTACGTTTGATCATTCTCCGTTCTTTTTTATTACAAGTCGACAACCCCAAACACGTATGTACATATCATACTTTAAAATCTCTAGGTACATGGTTCTAAATGCCCAGTAACTATTAATGTCGTCATACGCTAGAATTAGCCCACAGATTTATGTAATGCATAGTTACAAGGCAAGAGAAGATTTTCACCCTAATCTGCCGTAAGCGAAGTTTATTCTGAGCTGTCACTCCATCCTTATTCCGTATATACAAGACGCGTTGTATGGAACACCTGTTTAAAACGCTAAATCTCAGGATTGTACAAGCGCTATACCAAACATATCGGGTCCACGGTATCCGCCATCTTAGAAAGGCTAATTCGTATAGATTAAGCCTAGAAGTCTAAATATCTAGTGGTTATCCCCATTACAAAAAGTTAGTTTCTTGCTCTAATACGGTCTAGAGGGAAGTAGCCACATACGTGTGTATTAAGCTAATGAGGGCAGTTTTTAATTTTCTACCCGTACGTCTAATGCTGTCTCAAGGGAAATAGCCACATACATATACACTAAACTAATGAGGGCAGTTTTTAATTCTCTTACCGTACGTCTAGTCCTTTGGGAGCCGGTACTCCATCATCCTAATGCACGCGCAAGACGAGTGCGGCTAGTCACGGGTTTAAAAAGCTGAAGTTCAGGGTTCACGCATGCGCAAATGTTCATATTTCGTGTGAAATGTATCCGCCATATTGAACGGGTGTCATTTAGTCAATTTCCACTATATTTCAAGATGGTTTATGTTGGAAAGATTGGTTTCCCATCATAATGCAGATAAACGACAGTCTCTAAATACCACTGTCATCTAATATTACTATGTTTGTCACGATTTCATGAGTTATACATCAATTCATTTTGACGATGTAAAACCGTATTATCCAATACGTACCATAATGAGCGGCGAGTGGATAAACGGGACTGCCATCTTTCGACAGTCATTTCCAATCTAACAGGTCAATTTCTAATATATATACAGCACACAATGCCTTGTATAAATCGATACTCAGAATGCAGATAATAGGTTAGACTGCGAAGGTATAACATTCAGTGAAACAATCCCTAATATTCCGGGACCCAAGTTTATGGCAAAGGGCATATCATGATCTCTTTACATATATTTTTTAGAGAAATATAGTCATACTGATATCACATGGACCCTTAACCATTTTTAATCCATTTCACTTGTAATACCGTATGCTTACAAATTCAATCAGGGTTGAATTTCTCTATGTCGTTTTGAATTATATGTATTGCCCTAGCATCAGGACATATTTTATGACATATCCCCGCATTTCAGTTGGTATTGTGAAAACATATCCAGAGATGTTTTTAGCCATCTACATTCTTATGGCAAAGCATCATATTACCAGAGTCATGTTGTATGCCTACAGAAAATAGTGCATTTCAGAATTGACATTCATATTACCAGAATCATGTTGCATGCCTACAGAAAATAATGCATTTCTGAATTAACATTCAGTCCCTGATGCATAGTCCTCAGGACACAGATCCATTTTGCCTCTTTCTGTCTGAGGAGAAGTTCCCTATTCCCTCCTCTTTCACCTGTAATCACATGCTCTATTGCATGAAACCAAACGTTTTTGTTTTCTGGATGGTCATTTTTAATGTGCATTGCAACTGGGTATCTTTCATCCATGTTCTTTATTGCACGCAGGTGTTCTTGTACCCTTACCTTCAGGCAACGTATGCTACTTCCCACATAGATCTTGCCACAGGCACAGCCTAGAATGTAAATGGCGTAGGTCGTATTACAATTAATAAATGACATGATTTTGTATGTTTTATTTGTGTTATATGAAAATTCACTGGTTCTATTCTTACCTACTTTGCAAACTGAACAGTTGCCGCACACAAAAAAGCCATTGGGTTTACTAGGTAACCATGTGACCAGAGTCTTGTCTGTATCCTTTGCTTTTACATAACTGGGACAAAGCTTCCGTTTCATGGTGAAACCTTTTCGATAGACAACCTTCGGTTTGCTTGATACAATATTAGAGAGACTTGTATCCAGATTTAGCAAAGACCAGTTCTTTCTCAATACATTGTAAACATGGTTGCTATGTTGATTGTACTGTGTAATAAATAGTACATCCTTCTCTAATTCCATGCCTTTCTTTTTACCATCTCTTTTGTGTTCATTGCTCTTTAATGTTTGTTTTCTGTCAATCTTTTTGACTTTTCTCTCTGCTTTTTCTAAGCATTCATGATCATAGCCCCGAGCTGTGAAGTTCGATTTAATATTATACACAGTACGTTCAAACTCGGTTTCTTCACTACAGTTTCTACGGGCTCGAACCATCTCACCATAGGGTATAGCAGTGATGGTATTACGTGGATGGAAGCTCGAGGCATGAAGCACACTATTGCATGCTGTAGGTTTCTTAAAAATCTTACTCTCGATTTTCCCACGTTTAATATACAAGTTGAGGTCAAGAAAGTCAATGCACCGTTCACTGTAATCTATAGTAAGCTTGACATTAAATCTATTGTTGTTGAGATAGGCATGGTGTTCTTTCAAGCTTTCAACACTTCCATTCCAAATCATCAAAATGTCGTCGATGTAACGACCATAAAAGATGATTTTATCCAACCAGGCATGGGCCCCTCTACCAAAGGTCTGCTCCACCTCATACAAACCCATGAAAAGGTTCGCATAAGATGGAGCAAACCTCGAACCCATCGCTGTACCCTGTTTCTGCAGAAACCACGTTCCATCATGCAGAAAGACATTGTTTGTGAGTATCAATTCTGCCATCTTTATTAGCATTTGGGTATGATCTAAGTGACTAGCACTTCTTCTGTGCAGAAAAAATCTTAGGGCTTTCAGCCCATTTTTCAACTGGATGCAAGTATAAAGACTTTCAACGTCCATAGTGACAAATAACAAATCATCACTGTCCCAGCTAAAGTCTTCTAGTTTGTCCAAAACATCACCACTATCTCTCAAGTAGGATGGCAGATTTTTTACATGTGGCTGTAGGAACCCATCCAAGTATTCCGATAGATGTTCTGTTGGGCTCCCATTACCAGAGATAATCGGCCTCCCAGGGGGGTTTATAAGTGTCTTATGAATTTTCGGGAGTGAGTAAATGCATGGAAACCTTGAGTTGTTTGGTTTTAAATACTCATACTCCCTATCCGATAGAAGGCATATCTCATGCCATTCCCTTAAGTGTATATTTATGTCATTCTCAATTTCCGGAATTGGATTGCCCCTCAATTTCTCATAGCAAACCTCGTTGTTTAATTGCCTTAAGAGTTCGCCCAGATAATCCTCTTTATTTAAAACTACAACGTTACCCCCTTTGTCTGCCTCACGTATGACAATATTATCATCATTACGGAGATCAGACAGAGTCTCTTTTTCTTTTTTAGAGAGATTGGGGGGACAGGTATATAATTTGTTGTTTAAAAACTTGTCTTCCAAAGAATAAAGATCAGCCGTGACCTTTTCATAGAATTTATCTATTGCTGAGTTATTGCCTGATGGAGGAATAAATTTAGATGTGGGTCTTAAACCACTATCTAATGAGAAATCTTCCTCAATATTCAAGTCATCTGCCGTCACTCTGATATCATCCGGCATATTCTCATCCTCCAAAGTCAACAATGTGTGAATCATATTGACCTCTTTAATGGAAAGCAAAGACACTGCATTTGTATCAGAAACATTAGGCATTACACTTCGGTTCATATGTCTGTCTTGAAAGAATTGTTTTAATTTAACTTTCCGGACAAATTTGAACAAATCAATGTGAGCATTCGTAAAATCACATTTTTCAGACATGCAGAAATTCAAACCTTTCATTAGCACATTTTCTTCCATCAAAGACAAGTTTCGTTTAGACAAGTTAACAATTTTCAAATTATTGCTGTCAATATCATTTGCTGTTTGAGGAATATCATTGCCTATTAAATGGGCTATCTCCTGTTCTGATTGTATTTCGTTTGCTGTCTGGTTTGGACGCCTGCTTTTATGTTTCCGTCCACCCCTCCTGGTTCTCCTCTTCCCATGGGTTTCTTTTTGTTGCCCAATCGATATCTCTGAACTTCCCTTAAAAAAACGGAAGTCTGATGTTCTGGAATATCTACTCCTGTGGCTCCACTGCGATCACTCTCAATTGAGGAGAGAGAGATATCACTTGATGTAGCACTGTGATCTCTAGATCTATTTAAGTTGGTATTATCTTGTCTGCTAGGAGTCTCATCATATTTCCTTGCAAAGGTGAATATCCTCCCCTTTGAGTAATCACCTTCATCTCTAATAATTTTTTTCTGTTTCTTATCCCTCAAATAGGTTTGATAACTGGCCAGCTCATTTTTCAAAATGTCATAGTTTTTCTTTGTTGCATCATCCAATTTCAGATCTTTAATCTCTCTCTCTAGTTTGTCAATTTCTTCCCTTAGTTTAGCTACTTTTCTTTCTGCATTTTTGACTAGTAATTCCATCATCTTATAGGATGCATCATACAGTCCCTCCTCCCAATCCTTCAATAAGTCAGCATCAAGGTCTTCAAAGTTGGGGAAAATTAATATACGTAGCCCCCTCGGGATTCTCCTGTTCTCCAGGTACTTGCGCATGGTGTTCCCATCCCACCACTTGCTAAGTTCCTGTTTCCTTAGACGTTCAAGTCTGATAAATTTATCTTTGAGGCCCTCATTACCAGGGACCCTCAAATTGGTATTGACTATCGTGCCTGGATTTTTATTAAATAAATCGCCAAGCATGGCTTCTCGATTGTCTTCAAAATTCATGGTTGATGTCAATTGTATAAATCCCAGACGAATAGTGCAAGTTATCCAAAAACAGCAAAGGATTTACAAAAGAGGTCTAGGATATAGGTACAGCACTTATCCCTGTCTCGGGAATGTCAGTAAATTTATGGTGCAAGGATCAGAGAAGCAAGACCCCTCCGCTTCCCAAAAAGTGAAAGAAAACTTTCACTTCAAAGCAATATAAAAGATTTTGATCCGCACTCATACGCAAAATACAAGTCCATCCAATTTGTTTGTTTTAAGATTGTTCTTTATTCTTTCTTCTAGTAGCCAACGCGTTTCGTCCTGTTAAAGGACTTCTTCAGGGCTACAACATAAATAATAACTGTTGTTAAAAAACTTGTTATAGTAAAAGCTTATTTTTCTCTCTCTTTTTTTTATAAACTTTTTTTTAAAGTATTTTTTATAAAAGACAGACAGATTGACAAATGCAAACGTATTGATTCAATGCCAATTTTTACATTTCCAAAGTTTCCAAAGTTTCATTAATCTAATTCCCCAGGCACATAGTCCTACAGAACAATATTAACGGAAGTGGTCAATGTGTCAGTACAGAAATTTAGACAGTATGGGAAACTCATAGAGTACTGTCAAAAAATAATTAAAAGAACCATGTTAACACATCACATACTTGATTTCATCCTATTTTTCAATAGAAATAAATGCTCATGCAGCGTGCTTATGTAAAGATAAGAAAGTCCTATATTGCATTCCCTTTGTCCCTAGCTACGAGATAGCCTCATTCATCATTATGTCTTTTTCTTCATTTAATATTTATATACAGATTCAAATATAATTTCAATACCTCAGCAGTTGATTTCCTTATCAGTGTTTAAATGATTTTCAGTACGTTGGTTCTACCTCGCTTTTCTTTCTAGAGAAATGTATATATTACAGTAATTAAATGTTGTCTGCAGTCACATTATAGACATTCAATTATATATCAATGCATGAGTATTGATATGCATGCACCAAGATCAACATAACTTCCAAATCTCATATTTCCAGTCCTTAAAAAAGTGATCATATTGCGTCAGCCGTAATATCTTTTATAACACATACCAATATCATTGAACTAGTTCCATACCTTGAGACCTGTTCGGTGGTATTATTAAATCCGTGTTGGAATTGGTGATTTTCCTATATATCCCATATGTGGGGGGATGTATCCTTTAATAGCCTTTAGGTCATCGCTATTTTCTGGATCTAAAGTGCAAAGGTAAAAATAAAACTCCTTTATATATGTTATATGGACAAAGACTGAGTATGACCATATAAAGGTAGTAACAAGTTGTCTAACTCCAGATCAATATAAGTATATGCAGCAGAATTGGCTGACTTCCCTCATTGATCCCAAATAATCCGTAAGCGCGTCTATTCATGACTCCATTATTGCTCAATTCAAAAGAGGCACAGAGTTGGTAGACCTCAAAGAGTTGTAATTCTCTAGCAGTGCTTATAAGGATGGGCGCGTTCAACAAGTCATTGACCTCGCTGACCAGATTGATGTTATGTCAATGATAGCCGCCATATTTAACTGCTTTTTACTCGCATTATATCGTACGTTTGACCGTACGTTTGATCATTCTCCGTTCATTTTTATTACAAGTCGACAACCCCAAACACGTATGTACATATCATACTTTAAAATCTCTAGGTACATGGTTCTAAATGCCCAGTAACTATTAATGTCGTCATACGCTAGAATTAGCCCACAGATTTATGTAATGCATAGTTACAAGGCAAGAGAAGATTTTCACCCTAATCTGCCGTAAGCGAAGTTTATTCTGAGCTGTCACTCCATCCTTATTCCGTATATACAAGACGCGTTGTATGGAACACCTGTTTAAAACGCTAAATCTCAGGATTGTACAAGCGCTATACCAAACATATCGGGTCCACGGTATCCGCCATCTTAGAAAGGCTAATTCGTATAGATTAAGCCTAGAAGTCTAAATATCTAGTGGTTATCCCCATTACAAAAAGTTAGTTTCTTGCTCTAATACGGTCTAGAGGGAAGTAGCCACATACGTGTGTATTAAGCTAATGAGGGCAGTTTTTAATTTTCTACCCGTACGTCTAATGCTGTCTCAAGGGAAATAGCCACATACATATACACTAAACTAATGAGGGCAGTTTTTAATTCTCTTACCGTACGTCTAGTCCTTTGGGAGCCGGTACTCCATCATCCTAATGCACGCGCAAGACGAGTGCGGCTAGTCACGGGTTTAAAAAGCTGAAGTTCAGGGTTCACGCATGCGCAAATGTTCATATTTCGTGTGAAATGTATCCGCCATATTGAACGGGTGTCATTTAGTCAATTTCCACTATATTTCAAGATGGTTTATGTTGGAAAGATTGGTTTCCCATCATAATGCAGATAAACGACAGTCTCTAAATACCACTGTCATCTAATATTACTATGTTTGTCACGATTTCATGAGTTATACATCAATTCATTTTGACGATGTAAAACCGTATTATCCAATACGTACCATAATGAGCGGCGAGTGGATAAACGGGACTGCCATCTTTCGACAGTCATTTCCAATCTAACAGGTCAATTTCTAATATATATACAGCACACAATGCCTTGTATAAATCGATACTCAGAATGCAGATAATAGGTTAGACTGCGAAGGTATAACATTCAGTGAAACAATCCCTAATATTCCGGGACCCAAGTTTATGGCAAAGGGCATATCATAATCTCTTTACATATATTTTTTAGAGAAATATAGTCATACTGATATCACATGGACCCTTAACCATTTTTAATCGCATAAGATGGAGCAAACCTCGAACCCATCGCTGTACCCTGTTTCTGCAGAAACCACGTTCCATCATGCAGAAAGACATTGTTTGTGAGTATCAATTCTGCCATCTTTATTAGCATTTAAGTGACTAGCACTTCTTCTGTGCAGAAAAAATCTTAGGGCTTCCAGCCCATTTTTCAACTGGATGCAAGTATAAAGACTTTCAACGTCCATAGTGACAAATAACAAATCATCACTGTCCCAGCTAAAGTCTTCTAGTTTGTCCAAAACATCACCACTATCTCTCAAGTAGGATGGCAGATTTTTTACATGTGGCTGTAGGAACCCATCCAAGTATTCCGATAGATGTTCTGTTGGGCTCCCATTACCAGAGATAATCGGCCTCCCAGGGGGGTTTATAAGTGTCTTATGAATTTTCGGGAGTGAGTAAATGCATGGAAACCTTGAGTTGTTTGGTTTTAAATACTCATACTCCCTATCCGATAGAAGGCATATCTCATGCCATTCCCTTAAGTGTATATTTATGTCATTCTCAATTTCCGGAATTGGATTGCCCCTCAATTTCTCATAGCAAACCTCGTTGTTTAATTGCCTTAAGAGTTCGCCCAGATAATCCTCTTTATTTAAAACTACAACGTTACCCCCTTTGTCTGCCTCACGTATGACAATATTATCATCATTACGGAGATCAGACAGAGTCTCTTTTTCTTTTTTAGAGAGATTGGGGGGACAGGTATATAATTTGTTGTTTAAAAACTTGTCTTCCAAAGAATAAAGATCAGCCGTGACCTTTTCATAGAATTTATCTATTGCTGAGTTATTGCCTGATGGAGGAATAAATTTAGATGTGGGTCTTAAACCACTATCTAATGAGAAATCTTCCTCAATATTCAAGTCATCTGCCGTCACTCTGATATCATCCGGCATATTCTCATCCTCCAAAGTCAACAATGTGTGAATCATATTGACCTCTTTAATGGAAAGCAAAGACACTGCATTTGTATCAGAAACATTAGGCATTACACTTCGGTTCATATGTCTGTCTTGAAAGAATTGTTTTAATTTAACTTTCCGGACAAATTTGAACAAATCAATGTGAGCATTCGTAAAATCACATTTTTCAGACATGCAGAAATTCAAACCTTTCATTAGCACATTTTCTTCCATCAAAGACAAGTTTCGTTTAGACAAGTTAACAATTTTCAAATTATTGCTGTCAATATCATTTGCTGTTTGAGGAATATCATTGCCTATTAAATGGGCTATCTCCTGTTCTGATTGTATTTCGTTTGCTGTCTGGTTTGGACGCCTGCTTTTATGTTTCCGTCCACCCCTCCTGGTTCTCCTCTTCCCATGGGTTTCTTTTTGTTGCCCAATCGATATCTCTGAACTTCCCTTAAAAAAACGGAAGTCTGATGTTCTGGAATATCTACTCCTGTGGCTCCACTGCGATCACTCTCAATTGAGGAGAGAGAGATATCACTTGATGTAGCACTGTGATCTGTAGATCTATTTAAGTTGGTATTATCTTGTCTGCTAGGAGTCTCATCATATTTCCTTGCAAAGGTGAATATCCTCCCCTTTGAGTAATCACCTTCATCTCTAATAATTTTTTTCTGTTTCTTATCCCTCAAATAGGTTTGATAACTGGCCAGCTCATTTTTCAAAATGTCATAGTTTTTCTTTGTTGCATCATCCAATTTCAGATCTTTAATCTCTCTCTCTAGTTTGTCAATTTCTTCCCTTAGTTTAGCTACTTTTCTTTCTGCATTTTTGACTAGTAATTCCATCATCTTATAGGATGCATCATACAGTCCCTCCTCCCAATCCTTCAATAAGTCAGCATCAAGGTCTTCAAAGTTGGGGAAAATTAATATACGTAGCCCCCTCGGGATTCTCCTGTTCTCCAGGTACTTGCGCATGGTGTTCCCATCCCACCACTTGCTAAGTTCCTGTTTCCTTAGACGTTCAAGTCTGATAAATTTATCTTTGAGGCCCTCATTACCAGGGACCCTCAAATTGGTATTGACTATCGTGCCTGGATTTTTATTAAATAAATCGCCAAGCATGGCTTCTCGATTGTCTTCAAAATTCATGGTTGATGTCAATTGTATAAATCCCAGACGAATAGTGCAAGTTATCCAAAAACAGCAAAGGATTTACAAAAGAGGTCTAGGATATAGGTACAGCACTTATCCCTGTCTCGGGAATGTCAGTAAATTTATGGTGCAAGGATCAGAGAAGCAAGACCCCTCCGCTTCCCAAAAAGTGAAAGAAAACTTTCACTTCAAAGCAATATAAAAGATTTTGATCCGCACTCATACGCAAAATACAAGTCCATCCAATTTGTTTGTTTTAAGATTGTTCTTTATTCTTTCTTCTAGTAGCCAACGCGTTTCGTCCTGTTAAAGGACTTCTTCAGGGCTACAACATAAATAATAACTGTTGTTAAAAAACTTGTTATAGTAAAAGCTTATTTTTCTCTCTCTTTTTTTTATAAACTTTTTTTTAAAGTATTTTTTATAAAAGACAGACACATTGACAAATGCAAACGTATTGATTCAATGCCAATTTTTACATTTCCAAAGTTTCCAAAGTTTCATTAATCTAATTCCCCAGGCACATAGTCCTACAGAACAATATTAACGGAAGTGGTCAATGTGTCAGTACAGAAATTTAGACAGTATGGGAAACTCATAGAGTACTGTCAAAAAATAATTAAAAGAACCATGTTAACACATCACATACTTGATTTCATCCTATTTTTCAATAGAAATAAATGCTCATGCAGCGTGCTTATGTAAAGATAAGAAAGTCCTATATTGCATTCCCTTTGTCCCTAGCTACGAGATAGCCTCATTCATCATTATGTCTTTTTCTTCATTTAATATTTATATACAGATTCAAATATAATTTCAATACCTCAGCAGTTGATTTCCTTATCAGTGTTTAAATGATTTTCAGTACGTTGGTTCTACCTCGCTTTTCTTTCTAGAGAAATGTATATATTACAGTAATTAAATGTTGTCTGCAGTCACATTATAGACATTCAATTATATATCAATGCATGAGTATTGATATGCATGCACCAAGATCAACATAACTTCCAAATCTCATATTTCCAGTCCTTAAAAAAGTGATCATATTGCGTCAGCCGTAATATCTTTTATAACACATACCAATATCATTGAACTAGTTCCATACCTTGAGACCTGTTCGGTGGTATTATTAAATCCGTGTTGGAATTGGTGATTTTCCTATATATCCCATATGTGGGGGGATGTATCCTTTAATAGCCTTTAGGTCATCGCTATTTTCTGGATCTAAAGTGCAAAGGTAAAAATAAAACTCCTTTATATATGTTATATGGACAAAGACTGAGTATGACCATATAAAGGTAGTAACAAGTTGTCTAACTCCAGATCAATATAAGTATATGCAGCAGAATTGGCTGACTTCCCTCATTGATCCCAAATAATCCGTAAGCGCGTCTATTCATGACTCCATTATTGCTCAATTCAAAAGAGGCACAGAGTTGGTAGACCTCAAAGAGTTGTAATTCTCTAGCAGTGCTTATAAGGATGGGCGCGTTCAACAAGTCATTGACCTCGCTGACCAGATTGATGTTATGTCAATGATAGCCGCCATATTTAACTGCTTTTTACTCGCATTATATCGTACGTTTGACCGTACGTTTGATCATTCTCCGTTCATTTTTATTACAAGTCGACAACCCCAAACACGTATGTACATATCATACTTTAAAATCTCTAGGTACATGGTTCTAAATGCCCAGTAACTATTAATGTCGTCATACGCTAGAATTAGCCCACAGATTTATGTAATGCATAGTTACAAGGCAAGAGAAGATTTTCACCCTAATCTGCCGTAAGCGAAGTTTATTCTGAGCTGTCACTCCATCCTTATTCCGTATATACAAGACGCGTTGTATGGAACACCTGTTTAAAACGCTAAATCTCAGGATTGTACAAGCGCTATACCAAACATATCGGGTCCACGGTATCCGCCATCTTAGAAAGGCTAATTCGTATAGATTAAGCCTAGAAGTCTAAATATCTAGTGGTTATCCCCATTACAAAAAGTTAGTTTCTTGCTCTAATACGGTCTAGAGGGAAGTAGCCACATACGTGTGTATTAAGCTAATGAGGGCAGTTTTTAATTTTCTACCCGTACGTCTAATGCTGTCTCAAGGGAAATAGCCACATACATATACACTAAACTAATGAGGGCAGTTTTTAATTCTCTTACCGTACGTCTAGTCCTTTGGGAGCCGGTACTCCATCATCCTAATGCACGCGCAAGACGAGTGCGGCTAGTCACGGGTTTAAAAAGCTGAAGTTCAGGGTTCACGCATGCGCAAATGTTCATATTTCGTGTGAAATGTATCCGCCATATTGAACGGGTGTCATTTAGTCAATTTCCACTATATTTCAAGATGGTTTATGTTGGAAAGATTGGTTTCCCATCATAATGCAGATAAACGACAGTCTCTAAATACCACTGTCATCTAATATTACTATGTTTGTCACGATTTCATGAGTTATACATCAATTCATTTTGACGATGTAAAACCGTATTATCCAATACGTACCATAATGAGCGGCGAGTGGATAAACGGGACTGCCATCTTTCGACAGTCATTTCCAATCTAACAGGTCAATTTCTAATATATATACAGCACACAATGCCTTGTATAAATCGATACTCAGAATGCAGATAATAGGTTAGACTGCGAAGGTATAACATTCAGTGAAACAATCCCTAATATTCCGGGACCCAAGTTTATGGCAAAGGGCATATCATGATCTCTTTACATATATTTTTTAGAGAAATATAGTCATACTGATATCACATGGACCCTTAACCATTTTTAATCCATTTCACTTGTAATACCGTATGCTTACAAATTCAATCAGGGTTGAATTTCTCTATGTCGTTTTGAATTATATGTATTGCCCTAGCATCAGGACATATTTTATGACATATCCCCGCATTTCAGTTGGTATTGTGAAAACATATCCAGAGATGTTTTTAGCCATCTACATTCTTATGGCAAAGCATCATATTACCAGAGTCATGTTGTATGCCTACAGAAAATAGTGCATTTCAGAATTGACATTCATATTACCAGAATCATGTTGCATGCCTACAGAAAATAATGCATTTCTGAATTAACATTCAGTCCCTGATGCATAGTCCTCAGGACACAGATCCATTTTGCCTCTTTCTGTCTGAGGAGAAGTTCCCTATTCCCTCCTCTTTCACCTGTAATCACATGCTCTATTGCATGAAACCAAACGTTTTTGTTTTCTGGATGGTCATTTTTAATGTGCATTGCAACTGGGTATCTTTCATCCATGTTCTTTATTGCACGCAGGTGTTCTTGTACCCTTACCTTCAGGCAACGTATGCTACTTCCCACATAGATCTTGCCACAGGCACAGCCTAGAATGTAAATGGCGTAGGTCGTATTACAATTAATAAATGACATGATTTTGTATGTTTTATTTGTGTTATATGAAAATTCACTGGTTCTATTCTTACCTACTTTGCAAACTGAACAGTTGCCGCACACAAAAAAGCCATTGGGTTTACTAGGTAACCATGTGACCAGAGTCTTGTCTGTATCCTTTGCTTTTACATAACTGGGACAAAGCTTCCGTTTCATGGTGAAACCTTTTCGATAGACAACCTTCGGTTTGCTTGATACAATATTAGAGAGACTTGTATCCAGATTTAGCAAAGACCAGTTCTTTCTCAATACATTGTAAACATGGTTGCTATGTTGATTGTACTGTGTAATAAATAGTACATCCTTCTCTAATTCCATGCCTTTCTTTTTACCATCTCTTTTGTGTTCATTGCTCTTTAATGTTTGTTTTCTGTCAATCTTTTTGACTTTTCTCTCTGCTTTTTCTAAGCATTCATGATCATAGCCCCGAGCTGTGAAGTTCGATTTAATATTATACACAGTACGTTCAAACTCGGTTTCTTCACTACAGTTTCTACGGGCTCGAACCATCTCACCATAGGGTATAGCAGTGATGGTATTACGTGGATGGAAGCTCGAGGCATGAAGCACACTATTGCATGCTGTAGGTTTCTTAAAAATCTTACTCTCGATTTTCCCACGTTTAATATACAAGTTGAGGTCAAGAAAGTCAATGCACCGTTCACTGTAATCTATAGTAAGCTTGACATTAAATCTATTGTTGTTGAGATAGGCATGGTATTCTTTCAAGCTTTCAACACTTCCATTCCAAATCATCAAAATGTCGTCGATGTAACGACCATAAAAGATGATTTTATCCAACCAGGCATGGGCCCCTCTACCAAAGGTCTGCTCCACCTCATACAAACCCATGAAAAGGTTCGCATAAGATGGAGCAAACCTCGAACCCATCGCTGTACCCTGTTTCTGCAGAAACCACGTTCCATCATGCAGAAAGACATTGTTTGTGAGTATCAATTCTGCCATCTTTATTAGCATTTGGGTATGATCTAAGTGACTAGCACTTCTTCTGTGCAGAAAAAATCTTAGGGCTTCCAGCCCATTTTTCAACTGGATGCAAGTATAAAGACTTTCAACGTCCATAGTGACAAATAACAAATCATCACTGTCCCAGCTAAAGTCTTCTAGTTTGTCCAAAACATCACCACTATCTCTCAAGTAGGATGGCAGATTTTTTACATGTGGCTGTAGGAACCCATCCAAGTATTCCGATAGATGTTCTGTTGGGCTCCCATTACCAGAGATAATCGGCCTCCCAGGGGGGTTTATAAGTGTCTGATGAATTTTCGGGAGTGAGTAAATGCATGGAAACCTTGAGTTGTTTGGTTTTAAATACTCATACTCCCTATCCGATAGAAGGCATATCTCATGCCATTCCCTTAAGTGTATATTTATGTCATTCTCAATTTCCGGAATTGGATTGCCCCTCAATTTCTCATAGCAAACCTCGTTGTTTAATTGCCTTAAGAGTTCGCCCAGATAATCCTCTTTATTTAAAACTACAACGTTACCCCCTTTGTCTGCCTCACGTATGACAATATTATCATCATTACGGAGATCAGACAGAGTCTCTTTTTCTTTTTTAGAGAGATTGGGGGGACAGGTATATAATTTGTTGTTTAAAAACTTGTCTTCCAAAGAATAAAGATCAGCCGTGACCTTTTCATAGAATTTATCTATTGCTGAGTTATTGCCTGATGGAGGAATAAATTTAGATGTGGGTCTTAAACCACTATCTAATGAGAAATCTTCCTCAATATTCAAGTCATCTGCCGTCACTCTGATATCATCCGGCATATTCTCATCCTCCAAAGTCAACAATGTGTGAATCATATTGACCTCTTTAATGGAAAGCAAAGACACTGCATTTGTATCAGAAACATTAGGCATTACACTTCGGTTCATATGTCTGTCTTGAAAGAATTGTTTTAATTTAACTTTCCGGACAAATTTGAACAAATCAATGTGAGCATTCGTAAAATCACATTTTTCAGACATGCAGAAATTCAAACCTTTCATTAGCACATTTTCTTCCATCAAAGACAAGTTTCGTTTAGACAAGTTAACAATTTTCAAATTATTGCTGTCAATATCATTTGCTGTTTGAGGAATATCATTGCCTATTAAATGGGCTATCTCCTGTTCTGATTGTATTTCGTTTGCTGTCTGGTTTGGACGCCTGCTTTTATGTTTCCGTCCACCCCTCCTGGTTCTCCTCTTCCCATGGGTTTCTTTTTGTTGCCCAATCGATATCTCTGAACTTCCCTTAAAAAAACGGAAGTCTGATGTTCTGGAATATCTACTCCTGTGGCTCCACTGCGATCACTCTCAATTGAGGAGAGAGAGATATCACTTGATGTAGCACTGTGATCTCTAGATCTATTTAAGTTGGTATTATCGTGTCTGCTAGGAGTCTCATCATATTTCCTTGCAAAGGTGAATATCCTCCCCTTTGAGTAATCACCTTCATCTCTAATAATTTTTTTCTGTTTCTTATCCCTCAAATAGGTTTGATAACTGGCCAGCTCATTTTTCAAAATGTCATAGTTTTTCTTTGTTGCATCATCCAATTTCAGATCTTTAATCTCTCTCTCTAGTTTGTCAATTTCTTCCCTTAGTTTAGCTACTTTTCTTTCTGTATTTTTGACTAGTAATTCCATCATCTTATAGGATGCATCATACAGTCCCTCCTCCCAATCCTTCAATAAGTCAGCATCAAGGTCTTCAAAGTTGGGGAAAATTAATATACGTAGCCCCCTCGGGATTCTCCTGTTCTCCAGGTACTTGCGCATGGTGTTCCCATCCCACCACTTGCTAAGTTCCTGTTTCCTTAGACGTTCAAGTCTGATAAATTTATCTTTGAGGCCCTCATTACCAGGGACCCTCAAATTGGTATTGACTATCGTGCCTGGATTTTTATTAAATAAATCGCCAAGCATGGCTTCTCGATTGTCTTCAAAATTCATGGTTGATGTCAATTGTATAAATCCCAGACGAATAGTGCAAGTTATCCAAAAACAGCAAAGGATTTACAAAAGAGGTCTAGGATATAGGTACAGCACTTATCCCTGTCTCGGGAATGTCAGTAAATTTATGGTGCAAGGATCAGAGAAGCAAGACCCCTCCGCTTCCCAAAAAGTGAAAGAAAACTTTCACTTCAAAGCAATATAAAAGATTTTGATCCGCACTCATACGCAAAATACAAGTCCATCCAATTTGTTTGTTTTAAGATTGTTCTTTATTCTTTCTTCTAGTAGCCAACGCGTTTCGTCCTGTTAAAGGACTTCTTCAGGGCTACAACATAAATAATAACTGTTGTTAAAAAACTTGTTATAGTAAAAGCTTATTTTTCTCTCTCTTTTTTTTATAAACTTTTTTTTAAAGTATTTTTTATAAAAGACAGACACATTGACAAATGCAAACGTATTGATTCAATGCCAATTTTTACATTTCCAAAGTTTCCAAAGTTTCATTAATCTAATTCCCCAGGCACATAGTCCTACAGAACAATATTAACGGAAGTGGTCAATGTGTCAGTACAGACATTTAGACAGTATGGGAAACTCATAGAGTACTGTCAAAAAATAATTAAAAGAACCATGTTAACACATCACATACTTGATTTCATCCTATTTTTCAATAGAAATAAATGCTCATGCAGCGTGCTTATGTAAAGATAAGAAAGTCCTATATTGCATTCCCTTTGTCCCTAGCTACGAGATAGCCTCATTCATCATTATGTCTTTTTCTTCATTTAATATTTATATACAGATTCAAATATAATTTCAATACCTCAGCAGTTGATTTCCTTATCAGTGTTTAAATGATTTTCAGTACGTTGGTTCTACCTCGCTTTTCTTTCTAGAGAAATGTATATATTACAGTAATTAAATGTTGTCTGCAGTCACATTATAGACATTCAATTATATATCAATGCATGAGTATTGATATGCATGCACCAAGATCAACATAACTTCCAAATCTCATATTTCCAGTCCTTAAAAAAGTGATCATATTGCGTCAGCCGTAATATCTTTTATAACACATACCAATATCATTGAACTAGTTCCATACCTTGAGACCTGTTCGGTGGTATTATTAAATCCGTGTTGGAAGAATACCATGCCTATCTCAACAACAATAGATTTAATGTCAAGCTTACTATAGATTACAGTGAACGGTGCATTGACTTTCTTGACCTCAACTTGTATATTAAACGTGGGAAAATCGAGAGTAAGATTTTTAAGAAACCTACAGCATGCAATAGTGTGCAATAGTGTGCTTCATGCCTCGAGCTTCCATCCACGTAATACCATCACTGCTATACCCTATGGTGAGATGGTTCGAGCCCGTAGAAACTGTAGTGAAGAAACCGAGTTTGAACGTACTGTGTATAATATTAAATCGAACTTCACAGCTCGGGGCTATGATCATGAATGCTTAGAAAAAGCAGAGAGAAAAGTCAAAAAGATTGACAGAAAACAAACATTAAAGAGCAATGAACACAAAAGAGATGGTAAAAAGAAAGGCATGGAATTAGAGAAGGATGTACTATTTATTACACAGTACAATCAACATAGCAACCATGTTTACAATGTATTGAGAAAGAACTGGTCTTTGCTAAATCTGGATACAAGTCTCTCTAATATTGTATCAAGCAAACCGAAGGTTGTCTATCGAAAAGGTTTCACCATGAAACGGAAGCTTTGTCCCAGTTATGTAAAAGCAAAGGATACAGACAAGACTCTGGTCACATGGTTACCTAGTAAACCCAATGGCTTTTTTGTGTGCGGCAACTGTTCAGTTTGCAAAGTAGGTAAGAATAGAACCAGTGAATTTTCATATAACACAAATAAAACATACAAAATCATGTCATTTATTAATTGTAATACGACCTACGCCATTTACATTCTAGGCTGTGCCTGTGGCAAGATCTATGTGGGAAGTAGCATACGTTGCCTGAAGGTAAGGGTACAAGAACACCTGCGTGCAATAAAGAACATGGATGAAAGATACCCAGTTGCAATGCACATTAAAAATGACCATCCAGAAAACAAAAACGTTTGGTTTCATGCAATAGAGCATGTGATTACAGGTGAAAGAGGAGGGAATAGGGAACTTCTCCTCAGACAGAAAGAGGCAAAATGGATCTGTGTCCTGAGGACTATGCATCAGGGACTGAATGTTAATTCAGAAATGCATTATTTTCTGTAGGCATGCAACATGATTCTGGTAATATGAATGTCAATTCTGAAATGCACTATTTTCTGTAGGCATACAACATGACTCTGGTAATATGATGCTTTGCCATAAGAATGTAGATGGCTAAAAACATCTCTGGATATGTTTTCACAATACCAACTGAAATGCGGGGATATGTCATAAAATATGTCCTGATGCTAGGGCAATACATATAATTCAAAACGACATAGAGAAATTCAACCCTGATTGAATTTGTAAGCATACGGTATTACAAGTGAAATGGATTAAAAATGGTTAAGGGTCCATGTGATATCAGTATGACTATATTTATCTAAAAAATATATGTAAAGAGATCATGATATGCCCTTTGCCATAAACTTGGGTCCCGGAATATTAGGGATTGTTTCACTGAATGTTATACCTTCGCAGTCTAACCTATTATCTGCATTCTGAGTATCGATTTATACAAGGCATTGTGTGCTGTATATATATTAGAAATTGACCTGTTAGATTGGAAATGACTGTCGAAAGATGGCAGTCCCGTTTATCCACTCGCCGCTCATTATGGTACGTATTGGATAATACGGTTTTACATCGTCAAAATGAATTGATGTATAACTCATGAAATCGTGACAAACATAGTAATATTAGATGACAGTGGTATTTAGAGACTGTCGTTTATCTGCATTATGATGGGAAACCAATCTTTCCAACATAAACCATCTTGAAATATAGTGGAAATTGACTAAATGACACCCGTTCAATATGGCGGATACATTTCACACGAAATATGAACATTTGCGCATGCGTGAACCCTGAACTTCAGCTTTTTAAACCCGTGACTAGCCGCACTCGTCTTGCGCGTGCATTAGGATGATGGAGTACCGGCTCCCAAAGGACTAGACGTACGGTAAGAGAATTAAAAACTGCCCTCATTAGTTTAGTGTATATGTATGTGGCTATTTCCCTTGAGACAGCATTAGACGTACGGGTAGAAAATTAAAAACTGCCCTCATTAGCTTAATACACACGTATGTGGCTACTTCCCTCTAGACCGTATTAGAGCAAGAAACTAACTTTTTGTAATGGGGATAACCACTAGATATTTAGACTTCTAGGCTTAATCTATACGAATTAGCCTTTCTAAGATGGCGGATACCGTGGACCCGATATGTTTGGTATAGCGCTTGTACAATCCTGAGATTTAGCGTTTTAAACAGGTGTTCCATACAACGCGTCTTGTATATACGGAATAAGGATGGAGTGACAGCTCAGAATAAACTTCGCTTACGGCAGATTAGGGTGAAAATCTTCTCTTGCCTTGTAACTATGCATTACATAAATCTGTGGGCTAATTCTAGCGTATGACGACATTAATAGTTACTGGGCATTTAGAACCATGTACCTAGAGATTTTAAAGTATGATATGTACATACGTGTTTGGGGTTGTCGACTTGTAATAAAAATGAACGGAGAATGATCAAACGTACGGTCAAACGTACGATATAATGCGAGTAAAAAGCAGTTAAATATGGCGGCTATCATTGACATAACATCAATCTGGTCAGCGAGGTCAATGACTTGTTGAACGCGCCCATCCTAATAAGCACTGCTAGAGAATTACAACTCTTTGAGGTCTACCAACTCTGTGCCTCTTTTGAATTGAGCAATAATGGAGTCATGAATAGACGCGCTTACGGATTATTTGGGATCAATGAGGGAAGTCAGCCAATTCTGCTGCATATACTTATATTGATCTGGAGTTAGACAACTTGTTACTACCTTTATATGGTCATACTCAGTCTTTGTCCATATAACATATATAAAGGAGTTTTATTTTTACCTTTGCACTTTAGATCCAGAAAATAGCGATGACCTAAAGGCTATTAAAGGATACATCCCCCCACATATGGGATATATAGGAAAATCACCAATTCCAACACGGATTTAATAATACCACCGAACAGGTCTCAAGGTATGGAACTAGTTCAATGATATTGGTATGTGTTATAAAAGATATTACGGCTGACGCAATATGATCACTTTTTTAAGGACTGGAAATATGAGATTTGGAAGTTATGTTGATCTTGGTGCATGCATATCAATACTCATGCATTGATATATAATTGAATGTCTATAATGTGACTGCAGACAACATTTAATTACTGTAATATATACATTTCTCTAGAAAGAAAAGCGAGGTAGAACCAACGTACTGAAAATCATTTAAACACTGATAAGGAAATCAACTGCTGAGGTATTGAAATTATATTTGAATCTGTATATAAATATTAAATGAAGAAAAAGACATAATGATGAATGAGGCTATCTCGTAGCTAGGGACAAAGGGAATGCAATATAGGACTTTCTTATCTTTACATAAGCACGCTGCATGAGCATTTATTTCTATTGAAAAATAGGATGAAATCAAGTATGTGATGTGTTAACATGGTTCTTTTAATTATTTTTTGACAGTACTCTATGAGTTTCCCATACTGTCTAAATTTCTGTACTGACACATTGACCACTTCCGTTAATATTGTTCTGTAGGACTATGTGCCTGGGGAATTAGATTAATGAAACTTTGGAAACTTTGGAAATGTAAAAATTGGCATTGAATCAATACGTTTGCATTTGTCAATCTGTCTGTCTTTTATAAAAAATACTTTAAAAAAAAGTTTATAAAAAAAAGAGAGAGAAAAATAAGCTTTTACTATAACAAGTTTTTTAACAACAGTTATTATTTATGTTGTAGCCCTGAAGAAGTCCTTTAACAGGACGAAACGCGTTGGCTACTAGAAGAAAGAATAAAGAACAATCTTAAAACAAACAAATTGGATGGACTTGTATTTTGCGTATGAGTGCGGATCAAAATCTTTTATATTGCTTTGAAGTGAAAGTTTTCTTTCACTTTTTGGGAAGCGGAGGGGTCTTGCTTCTCTGATCCTTGCACCATAAATTTACTGACATTCCCGAGACAGGGATAAGTGCTGTACCTATATCCTAAACCTCTTTTGTAAATCCTTTGCTGTTTTTGGATAACTTGCACTATTCGTCTGGGATTTATACAATTGACATCAACCATGAATTTTGAAGACAATCGAGAAGCCATGCTTGGCGATTTATTTAATAAAAATCCAGGCACGATAGTCAATACCAATTTGAGGGTCCCTGGTAATGAGGGCCTCAAAGATAAATTTATCAGACTTGAACGTCTAAGGAAACAGGAACTTAGCAAGTGGTGGGATGGGAACACCATGCGCAAGTACCTGAAGAACAGGAGAATCCCGAGGGGGCTACGTATATTAATTTTCCCCAACTTTGAAGACCTTGATGCTGACTTATTGAAGGATTGGGAGGAGGGACTGTATGATGCATCCTATAAGATGATGGAATTACTAGTCAAAAATGCAGAAAGAAAAGTAGCTAAACTAAGGGAAGAAATTGACAAACTAGAGAGAGAGATTAAAGATCTGAAATTGGATGATGCAACAAAGAAAAACTATGACATTTTGAAAAATGAGCTGGCCAGTTATCAATCCTATTTGAGGGATAAGAAACAGAAAAAAATTATTAGAGATGAAGGTGATTACTCAAAGGGGAGGATATTCACCTTTGCAAGGAAATATGATGAGACTCCTAGCAGACAAGATAATACCAACTTAAATAGATCTAGAGATCACAGTGCTACATCAAGTGATATCTCTCTCTCCTCAATTGAGAGTGATCGCAGTGGAGCCACAGGAGTAGATATTCCAGAACATCAGACTTCCGTTTTTTTAAGGGAAGTTCAGAGATATCGATTGGGCAACAAAAAGAAACCCATGGGAAGAGGAGAACCAGGAGGGGTGGACGGAAACATAAAAGCAGGCGTCCAAACCAGACAGCAAACGAAATACAATCAGAACAGGAGATAGCCCATTTAATAGGCAATGATATTCCTCAAACAGCAAATGATATTGACAGCAATAATTTGAAAATTGTTAACTTGTCTAAACGAAACTTGTCTTTGATGGAAGAAAATGTGCTAATGAAAGGTTTGAATTTCTGCATGTCTGAAAAATGTGATTTTACGAATGCTCACATTGATTTGTTCAAATTTGTCCGGAAAGTTAAATTAAAACAATTCTTTCAAGACAGACATATGAACCGAAGTGTAATGCCTAATGTTTCTGATACAAATGCAGTGTCTTTGCTTTCCATTAAAGAGGTCAATATGATTCACACATTGTTGACTTTGGAGGATGAGAATATGCCGGATGATATCAGAGTGACGGCAGATGACTTGAATATTGAGGAAGATTTCTCATTAGATAGTGGTTTAAGACCCACATCTAAATTTATTCCTCCATCAGGCAATAACTCAGCAATAGATAAATTCTATGAAAAGGTCACGGCTGATCTTTATTCTTTGGAAGACAAGTTTTTAAACAACAAATTATATACCTGTCCCCCCAATCTCTCTAAAAAAGAAAAAGAGACTCTGTCTGATCTCCGTAATGATGATAATATTGTCATACGTGAGGCAGACAAAGGGGGTAACGTTGTAGTTTTAAATAAAGAGGATTATCTGGGCGAACTCTTAAGGCAATTAAACAACGAGGTTTGCTATGAGAAATTGAGGGGCAATCCAATTCCGGAAATTGAGAATGACATAAATATACACTTAAGGGAATGGCATGAGATATGCCTTCTATCGGATAGGGAGTATGAGTATTTAAAACCAAACAACTCAAGGTTTCCATGCATTTACTCACTCCCGAAAATTCATAAGACACTTATAAACCCCCCTGGGAGGCCGATTATCTCTGGTAATGGGAGCCCAACAGAACATCTATCGGAATACTTGGATGGGTTCCTACAGCCACATGTAAAAAATCTGCCATCCTACTTGAGAGATAGTGGTGATGTTTTGGACAAACTAGAAGACTTTAGCTGGGACAGTGATGATTTGTTATTTGTCACTATGGACGTTGAAAGTCTTTATACTTGCATCCAGTTGAAAAATGGGCTGGAAGCCCTAAGATTTTTTCTGCACAGAAGAAGTGCTAGTCACTTAGATCATACCCAAATGCTAATAAAGATGGCAGAATTGATACTCACAAACAATGTCTTTCTGCATGATGGAACGTGGTTTCTGCAGAAACAGGGTACAGCGATGGGTTCGAGGTTTGCTCCATCTTATGCGAACCTTTTCATGGGTTTGTATGAGGTGGAGCAGACCTTTGGTAGAGGGGCCCATGCCTGGTTGGATAAAATCATCTTTTATGGTCGTTACATCGACGACATTTTGATGATTTGGAATGGAAGTGTTGAAAGCTTGAAAGAATACCATGCCTATCTCAACAACAATAGATTTAATGTCAAGCTTACTATAGATTACAGTGAACGGTGCATTGACTTTCTTGACCTCAACTTATATTAAACGTGGGAAAATCGAGAGTAAGATTTTTAAGAAACCTACAGCATGCAATAGTGTGCTTCATGCCTCGAGCTTCCATCCACGTAATACCATCACTGCTATACCCTATGGTGAGATGGTTCGAGCCCGTAGAAACTGTAGTGAAGAAACCGAGTTTGAACGTACTGTGTATAATATTAAATCGAACTTCACAGCTCGGGGCTATGATCATGAATGCTTAGAAAAAGCAGAGAGAAAAGTCAAAAAGATTGACAGAAAACAAACATTAAAGAGCAATGAACACAAAAGAGATGGTAAAAAGAAAGGCATGGAATTAGAGAAGGATGTACTATTTATTACACAGTACAATCAACATAGCAACCATGTTTACAATGTATTGAGAAAGAACTGGTCTTTGCTAAATCTGGATACAAGTCTCTCTAATATTGTATCAAGCAAACCGAAGGTTGTCTATCGAAAAGGTTTCACCATGAAACGGAAGCTTTGTCCCAGTTATGTAAAAGCAAAGGATACAGACAAGACTCTGGTCACATGGTTACCTAGTAAACCCAATGGCTTTTTTGTGTGCGGCAACTGTTCAGTTTGCAAAGTAGGTAAGAATAGAACCAGTGAATTTTCATATAACACAAATAAAACATACAAAATCATGTCATTTATTAATTGTAATACGACCTACGCCATTTACATTCTAGGCTGTGCCTGTGGCAAGATCTATGTGGGAAGTAGCATACGTTGCCTGAAGGTAAGGGTACAAGAACACCTGCGTGCAATAAAGAACATGGATGAAAGATACCCAGTTGCAATGCACATTAAAAATGACCATCCAGAAAACAAAAACGTTTGGTTTCATGCAATAGAGCATGTGATTACAGGTGAAAGAGGAGGGAATAGGGAACTTCTCCTCAGACAGAAAGAGGCAAAATGGATCTGTGTCCTGAGGACTATGCATCAGGGACTGAATGTTAATTCAGAAATGCATTATTTTCTGTAGGCATGCAACATGATTCTGGTAATATGAATGTCAATTCTGAAATGCACTATTTTCTGTAGGCATACAACATGACTCTGGTAATATGATGCTTTGCCATAAGAATGTAGATGGCTAAAAACATCTCTGGATATGTTTTCACAATACCAACTGAAATGCGGGGATATGTCATAAAATATGTCCTGATGCTAGGGCAATACATATAATTCAAAACGACATAGAGAAATTCAACCCTGATTGAATTTGTAAGCATACGGTATTACAAGTGAAATGGATTAAAAATGGTTAAGGGTCCATGTGATATCAGTATGACTATATTTATCTAAAAAATATATGTAAAGAGATCATGATATGCCCTTTGCCATAAACTTGGGTCCCGGAATATTAGGGATTGTTTCACTGAATGTTATACCTTCGCAGTCTAACCTATTATCTGCATTCTGAGTATCGATTTATACAAGGCATTGTGTGCTGTATATATATTAGAAATTGACCTGTTAGATTGGAAATGACTGTCGAAAGATGGCAGTCCCGTTTATCCACTCGCCGCTCATTATGGTACGTATTGGATAATACGGTTTTACATCGTCAAAATGAATTGATGTATAACTCATGAAATCGTGACAAACATAGTAATATTAGATGACAGTGGTATTTAGAGACTGTCGTTTATCTGCATTATGATGGGAAACCAATCTTTCCAACATAAACCATCTTGAAATATAGTGGAAATTGACTAAATGACACCCGTTCAATATGGCGGATACATTTCACACGAAATATGAACATTTGCGCATGCGTGAACCCTGAACTTCAGCTTTTTAAACCCGTGACTAGCCGCACTCGTCTTGCGCGTGCATTAGGATGATGGAGTACCGGCTCCCAAAGGACTAGACGTACGGTAAGAGAATTAAAAACTGCCCTCATTAGTTTAGTGTATATGTATGTGGCTATTTCCCTTGAGACAGCATTAGACGTACGGGTAGAAAATTAAAAACTGCCCTCATTAGCTTAATACACACGTATGTGGCTACTTCCCTCTAGACCGTATTAGAGCAAGAAACTAACTTTTTGTAATGGGGATAACCACTAGATATTTAGACTTCTAGGCTTAATCTATACGAATTAGCCTTTCTAAGATGGCGGATACCGTGGACCCGATATGTTTGGTATAGCGCTTGTACAATCCTGAGATTTAGCGTTTTAAACAGGTGTTCCATACAACGCGTCTTGTATATACGGAATAAGGATGGAGTGACAGCTCAGAATAAACTTCGCTTACGGCAGATTAGGGTGAAAATCTTCTCTTGCCTTGTAACTATGCATTACATAAATCTGTGGGCTAATTCTAGCGTATGACGACATTAATAGTTACTGGGCATTTAGAACCATGTACCTAGAGATTTTAAAGTATGATATGTACATACGTGTTTGGGGTTGTCGACTTGTAATAAAAATGAACGGAGAATGATCAAACGTACGGTCAAACGTACGATATAATGCGAGTAAAAAGCAGTTAAATATGGCGGCTATCATTGACATAACATCAATCTGGTCAGCGAGGTCAATGACTTGTTGAACGCGCCCATCCTAATAAGCACTGCTAGAGAATTACAACTCTTTGAGGTCTACCAACTCTGTGCCTCTTTTGAATTGAGCAATAATGGAGTCATGAATAGACGCGCTTACGGATTATTTGGGATCAATGAGGGAAGTCAGCCAATTCTGCTGCATATACTTATATTGATCTGGAGTTAGACAACTTGTTACTACCTTTATATGGTCATACTCAGTCTTTGTCCATATAACATATATAAAGGAGTTTTATTTTTACCTTTGCACTTTAGATCCAGAAAATAGCGATGACCTAAAGGCTATTAAAGGATACATCCCCCCACATATGGGATATATAGGAAAATCACCAATTCCAACACGGATTTAATAATACCACCGAACAGGTCTCAAGGTATGGAACTAGTTCAATGATATTGGTATGTGTTATAAAAGATATTACGGCTGACGCAATATGATCACTTTTTTAAGGACTGGAAATATGAGATTTGGAAGTTATGTTGATCTTGGTGCATGCATATCAATACTCATGCATTGATATATAATTGAATGTCTATAATGTGACTGCAGACAACATTTAATTACTGTAATATATACATTTCTCTAGAAAGAAAAGCGAGGTAGAACCAACGTACTGAAAATCATTTAAACACTGATAAGGAAATCAACTGCTGAGGTATTGAAATTATATTTGAATCTGTATATAAATATTAAATGAAGAAAAAGACATAATGATGAATGAGGCTATCTCGTAGCTAGGGACAAAGGGAATGCAATATAGGACTTTCTTATCTTTACATAAGCACGCTGCATGAGCATTTATTTCTATTGAAAAATAGGATGAAATCAAGTATGTGATGTGTTAACATGGTTCTTTTAATTATTTTTTGACAGTACTCTATGAGTTTCCCATACTGTCTAAATTTCTGTACTGACACATTGACCACTTCCGTTAATATTGTTCTGTAGGACTATGTGCCTGGGGAATTAGATTAATGAAACTTTGGAAACTTTGGAAATGTAAAAATTGGCATTGAATCAATACGTTTGCATTTGTCAATCTGTCTGTCTTTTATAAAAAATACTTTAAAAAAAAGTTTATAAAAAAAAGAGAGAGAAAAATAAGCTTTTACTATAACAAGTTTTTTAACAACAGTTATTATTTATGTTGTAGCCCTGAAGAAGTCCTTTAACAGGACGAAACGCGTTGGCTACTAGAAGAAAGAATAAAGAACAATCTTAAAACAAACAAATTGGATGGACTTGTATTTTGCGTATGAGTGCGGATCAAAATCTTTTATATTGCTTTGAAGTGAAAGTTTTCTTTCACTTTTTGGGAAGCGGAGGGGTCTTGCTTCTCTGATCCTTGCACCATAAATTTACTGACATTCCCGAGACAGGGATAAGTGCTGTACCTATATCCTAGACCTCTTTTGTAAATCCTTAAATAAAAAAGGGGCAATGAACAGGGACTTATGCTCGGCGGGCTCGACTCTGGAAGACACGTACTTGCTCCTCTAGACAGGCAACACGGCGCTTCAAAGTGCAGCAGTTGCATCCACAGGGGGGGCAGCAGTGATGTTAAAGGAGGGGCGGTGGCGGGCAGCTGCCAGACGGTGACGCTGTAACACTGGAGGGCGGAGGCTGGGGCCCGGGGCATTGGAGGAAGCTGCAGCTGCCTCCTTGTCCTCCTCTTCCAGAACCACCAGCCGACGGTATTCCCGCTGTATGGCCTCCAGCTTCCGGCTCCGGGCCTTGGCTGCCAACTCCTTCCTGTCAAGTTTCCCCTTGGAAGGAGTAGCTATATATCAAGAAGAAAAAACAAGACTATTGTAAAATATACTCTTAGCAAAGCAGTAAGACAAATGAATTCTACACATAGTGGCACGGTAGCACTAGCAAGCACAGTATATAACATTTGTGGTATGTATCTATCCTCCCACTTTCTTTAACATTTGTGGGACTTTCAGGCATTCAACTAACCCTGCATCTGATTCCTATCAGCCACCTATGCATGCATGCATCCCACGTATCCTTCTCTGCCAGTCATAAATATTAAATCTCGCCCGTCCTTCTTCCTTCCACCCTTCTTTCCCTTTTTGTTCAACCCATCCATCAAGGTCATCTGATCTGACTTTTAGTCTTCTCCATAAAACTTTCACAGCTGAGTTGAAATCAGATAGAAGGACCGTTGGTTACTCAACACTCCCGCCACTTATGCTTTTACTAATGCTAAGTAAAGGGTGCCTTCAACCGTTCACAACAACTTCTTACTTAGTAAGTCTCAACAGCACAGTATAGAGAACACCCTTGCAGTGAGTGTAATGTCAATAAGTAAGGATTAGGACTCTAACTTACCACTGCCTGCCACTGCTGCTGGCTCACCCCCTGCAGCTCCACCTGCAACTTCCGCATCCTCTCTTCCGTCATCAACCGTGTCGCCTTTGCCGCTGGCCCCGGCACTGGTGGTTGGTAGTACGCCTTGAAAAAACATTACACATTTTTTAGGTGTCATATGCCTATTTTTCACTAGCAAGATTGAAAAATGAGTTAATAGTAATACATACAGATACAACATACATCACTAGTACAAATCAGGTAGTAGTAGAGTAGACACTAGTAGTTATGTTGTCCCTAGGGTCATTCTAGTCTTTGCTTAGTTAGCCCGAGCCATGCAGTCATTTTACCTTTGTGTCTTTTATTTTTGCACATGTTACCTCGCAGCCTTTGAGCCCACATGAGCTCATACTGCTACTGTCTAAGCGTTCCATACAAGGTCAAACAAAACAAGCCACTTTGTTATGGAGTTCTGGTGTTAGTCCATATTGCTTATCAATAAAAATGCTACACTTTTTGGCACGACTGAGAAATTCTTACAATATACTAACGCGCACCATTTTTCTCATAACAGACAGAAGATTCTCTTCTATGAACCAGAGCTTTGCAGAGCTTATGATGTAACCAGTACTAGGTTCTTCTAAGGTGAGGGTTCCCCAGAATTCACTCAGAAATCTTCATTTATAATTTTATATAAACTATATTCCTACCAAGAGGATGGTGGTGCTTCCACCACTGTTCAGTTATCATGATTTTGCATTTTTTTTCTTCGTTCTATGGACTTGTAGTTGTTGTAAGTGTAACTAAGTGTAACAATGTTTATTGTTTTAATCTTATGCATTTTGCTGTTGGTGCTGCATTATAGAACAATGTACAGAGCTTGTCAGTTGCAAATTAAACTTTTGAATTTACAGAGACTCGGTGGTATTTGGTGTGGATGGACTTACAGGAGTGAGCGAGCAAAAGCGAGGGTGTGCATGTGCATTGCTTCCACGACTGAGAGGTCGGGAGTGTTATATTCTGGGTTGTCTACTCATTGGGTATCTTGGGGGGTTCGGAGAGCTATTAGTTATGAGACACTACTATAACTAGTCGGGCAGGGGATTGTGGTGGGTTCTGATTGAGGTGTGAGGAAGGTCCAACCTCCCATCACCAACATCCTATTTTCTTGTGGAAATTTCTGTATGTACAAAATCCTTACAACAGTAGTAGTATGTCCAATCCTATCAAAATAGTAAAATCTGGTTGGGCATTTTGTTGGTGGGAATTGTCGAAAAGCCTGAAGATTATTAAAGTCTCAAGATTAAGAAGACTAGAAGGAGTACAAGAGGACAACCCAAAGGACTGGACTCAATGGCTAGAGCTACTGGTGAATCTGAGTTTTATTTAAAACCTTTTAAATAAAGAGTGGCCAACTGGGCAAGCTTAGCTACAGACAGACTAATAGTAGTAGTACAGAGAGTCATAGCAGAGGCAGTTAGAGGCAGGGATAACAAGAATTTAGAAACAGATAGTCTAGATTGAAGGATAATTGTTGGTAAAAAATAGCATTAGGAAATGGAAACAATAGTTTGGAAAAAATACGGTGCAGTAAAAGTTAGTGAATAAGAATTATTAATATTAAAAACAGGAAGACTTACTGGGGCCAGCAGAAGAGCCCTCATCCTGGTCCTCCTGTCCCTGGTGTTCAACTGCTCCCGCTGACTCTGACCCAATCTTCTTGCCCCTGGGTGCTGATCATGAAAGATATAAGAAAGAAAAGAGGCAAACATTGATGATTGGTGTGAAACAAATTAAATATTTTTAAAAGACAGTCAAAAAAACAGTTATGTAAACAACAATTGCAATAAAATTGACCTATCTAATCTAGTCGACAAGTAGTATCGGGGGATTCGCGGACTTACTATTTATTATTTATCATCACTAATCCAGTGTTCCATTCTGATTCCAGAATACTAACTAAGCCTAAGTAGTACGTACCACCTGACCTAGCCCACCTATTCCAGGTGTGCCAATTGTACATTAAGTAAGCATTTCCACTTCTTTTAGTCTTCAAAAATGCATAAATGGAGGACACATGCCTACATTTTTGCATACACCAAATTGTTGGTTGGTTGATGCTGATGTTCTGCTAGTGCTAAGCCTATTACCACTAAGCCTGGGCAAAGCACTACGCTACGCTAGCGTAGTTTGCGCTACTTCGCACTACGCAAATTGCACGTAGCACAGTGCAAACGCGCGTAGCGTAGCTTTGCGTAGTGCAGCGGTCATTTTTTGCTTGCTCGCGGTCCTCAACATCAAGTTGGCGACCGCGAGCAAGCAAAATGACATCCCGCCGAGACTTTTTCCTTGTTCGCGATCAGCAACATCAAGTTGCCGATCGCGAGCGTGGAAAATAAACATCCCGGCGAGATTCTCAACGCGAGGAGGTCAGGTTTCTCATTGCGAGTGGTTGCGTATGCTCGCGACCGCTCGCGATGAGAAACTACCAGTCCGCGTTGAGAAAGCTGCCGCTTAAGTAAAAATCTACTCGAGCGGCAGAAAACTACAGCTCGCACTGTGCAAGATGCCGTTTTCAATGATTGCACAGTGCCGGATGCTTGTCCGCACTGTGCAATCATTGAAAACGGCATCTTGCACAGTGCGAAGAGGGTACTACGCAGTTCGCGAAGTGCTGCGTGTAGCTCGCGTAGTGCGAAGTGCACTTTGCGTAGCTTCGCGTAGTGCTACTTCGCGAACTACGCCCAGGGTTAATTACCACTCACTGAACAAACTACAAAAGGTTCTACTAAGGACTAGGGTAAGCACTAGCAGCACTTAGCAGCACGTGAAGTAACAGAGGGGGCGTCACGCAGACCACTAAAAAATTACAAACTCATAATAAGTAACTAAACCTAAGTATCAATTCACCCCTATCTCCTAGTGACAGGACAAAGGAAGGACTAGAGTCACTCTAGCATTACCTAACTTAAGATCTCTAAAATAAACTCTTACATAATCACGCAAAACGAGCGCAAATGCAATGTGTCAAATAAGTAAGATTAGTAGCGCAGAGCAACTGTGTCATAAAAATCACAGAAGACTTTTAAACGTAATTTACCTGTAATGTAAGCAGCAGCATTCTAGCTGGTCAGAAAAAATATATATTCGCAATACATAACACAGAGCAGAAGAACAGACACAAAGTAGTAATAATTAAATAGCTACTCACCAAGACCCGGGACCTCCACTCCTAGCAGGTCCAGCAGGTCCTGCTCCGGGTCCAGGATATCGAACCACCGGTACGTCAACTGGTTCTGGGTGCGCCGGACACCAGAGCAGCGAAACACTGCCCGGCGCACCTTTCCCCACCGCTGCCGATGCTCCCGGAGCCCGTACCCGGACCCAGGCCTGCCGCCTGCTGCCAGGGTTAAGGGGAGGTGGCGCTACACAAAAGAAAACAGTGCAGCCAACTCCACCTTCCCAAATAAGGCCCATGCCTGCACCCCTTGTGGGCGCCGCCTTCCGCAAGGAAAGCGGTCGCAGCTCTGGCTGCAATGATCCCTGTGGCCCTTTGCCATGTTCTGGGGTAGACAGAGGGCGGAAAAGAAAAGGTAAAAATTAAAAAAGAAATGTAAAAAAGCAGTTAATAGAAAAAGAGTGAAAAAGTAGTTAAAAAACACACAAAAATTTGACAAAAATAGAAAAATAGAGAATCAGGAAAATAGAGAGAAAGATAATAAATAAAAAAGATCCAAAAAAAGTTTCTAGAAACAAAGGATTGAAAAGATAGAGGGAGGATTGAAAAGCAGGCCCCAGAACCATAGCAATAGCGGGAAAAACAAGATGGCCACGCCCATTGTGACCGCATGGGCAAATTTGCGCAATTTTTTCCCCCCGAGCACACAGAAAGCATCGCAAACACATAATACGCGTTCCCGAACAGGAAACTCTTATCGCGAACGGGCAAGAGCATGCATTGCGCCACCCGGAACAGGAAAAAGCATCGCGAGTGGGCGGGACAAGTGAAAACAAGATGGACGCGCCCATTAGCGACCGCATGGGCAAGTTGGCGACACATTTCCAATGCGATCACGCAAAAAACATCGCGAACAGGCGGGACAAGCACTTCTGCATCTTTGCGATATTTCCGCTTGTTTGCAGAGATTTGTGACGTTTTCACAAAGATTTGTGTAATGCAATTCCGCAAATTCCACCCACCCCAACAAATACCTTATTTGTTTAAAATTTCCTTAAATTATATCATCACTTCCACTACTTTCTCTGATGATTGGGACATTGATACAGTGCATAACATGCTGGACGACCTAGAAGAGTCAACAGTGTTTTCTTCTGAGGAGCTGTATGATGGGTCATCTAATTATGGTGATATGTTCTGTTATCAGCATTATGGTCACCATTTTTTTACACAAAGCATGTATCCCATGTGCTGTTTATAATTTCACCCCGTACCGCTAAAAGGTAGTTCAAAAATATTTGCAGAACATCAGGCAGAGAGACCATCCTCTGCTGTCCCGATGGGCTCAAGGAGCCTATTGGAGCATTGGAAAGAATCACAATCTCATAATGACGGCGGATTACAAAATTTCTTCTCAACATCAGAGGTCAGCAGTTAGGGTTCAGTTTATATTATCATCCCCTTCTTAGATACCACTTCAGCCTTAAATTCAGGAACAGAACAAGTTTAAAAAGTTTGAAAATCGGACCCCAAACTACAAGAAACTAGAGTAGGAAGCATGAAAACCTTGGCAATAAAATGTGGGTCTTAGGTCTGCACAGAACAACATTACCATAAATATGAGTAGGCACTACAGGCCTTGTCGAGAGTATGCATGAACATTGATGACAACTGAGACTAAGGCAACAACCTACAAAGATACTCTGCGAAAAGACAATGGAGCAACTCTTTCTGTTCATCTATGTGCGGGCTAACAGGGAGCCATCCAGAAATAGAACGCTTGCCACAAGTGGCAAGACTGAGCGTTAGGTGAGTGCTAGGAGCCTCACAGGTTACTAGGCAGGCAAGATCAGTTTGATGGAGGATGTGAGACTGAAATTGGCTAAGAACTAATCCTTGCTTACCCTATTCTTATTGCTTGTATGAAGAACAAGTTAAAGGACCGATCAGTAAGACCAGCCTGTAACATATCTCTTTCCCTTTCCCTTAATGGCTTGACCCTAACTATTGGTTCCTATCAAATGCTAGACCAGAGCACTGTGTATTGGGATGGGGTGAATTTTGTACAATAAAGTTGGGATCCATGCTACATTCTCAGTCAGGCATTGACGCGCAGTGTTTATTGTATTCTCACTTCACTGGGTGGAAGTGTTTTAGGCTTGCTATTTTACATTCAGGGCACTTGTGAGAAAGTGCCATCTTTCTTGCATGGTATGCCCCCACTTTTTGCTAAATTGCTGAATGTACTTCGATTGAGTGTACCCTGGGTTCCTGCCAATCAGGTGCCCAGGGCCTATGTTCCTTCCTTAAACCACACAAACTCCAAATTGGCAAACCCTAGCCACATGTCAGCCCCTAGTAAATGGTACCCTAGGTACCCAGGGCCTTGTGACCAGGGAAGGCCTCTAAGGGCTGCAGCACTCATTGTGCCACCCTCAGAGGCCCTGTACCCTTACACACACACACTGCCCTTGCAGGCTGAGTGTCTGGGTGCAGGACAAAACAAAGAGTCGACATGGCACACATCACTGTGTACCATGCCCATCACCTACACTGCCAAGGCATATGTCAGCCACCCCTCTAGCTGGGTGCATTACGCCTATGGTGTGGGCACAGGAGCAGGAGCCCTGTGCCCCTACAGTACCCGGGTCCATTCCTGGGCACTGTAAGTGCAGTGCTGTCATTTAAGAATACATGGTGCTGAGAGCTTGTCAAACACGAGCTCCACAGCACCATATTGGCAACACTGAAGCCTGGGAAGTTTGGTATCAAACTTCTCAGCACATTGAACCCACACTGATGCCAGTGTAGGATTTAATGTACTAAGCACCCCAGAGGGCATCTTAGAAGATGCCCCCTTACAGCTAACTTGCAATCCACGTCTGCTCTGAGGCTGCCCAGGCTGCCACACAGCAGACACGTTGCTGGACCCCTGGGTGGGAGAGCCCCTGCTCTCCCGGGCCTGCAACAATGCACATCCTGGGTGAGGTGAGAAATCTCCTCCCCCAGGATGAGCAAAGGGAAGCTTCAAAGGCATGCCGCCAGTTGGAGTTTCCCCAGGCCACTGCAACCCCCCACTCTGGCGGGAAGCTTGGCCGGAAACCCCATACAAGGACAGGGGATGTGCCAGCCTGCCCACCCCACCCCTCAGGTGGGGGAGGCGAGGTGAAGCACATCTCCGGGCTCTCGCCATCTTGAAGATGGGAGGCCCTACCCTATCAGGATTAGGCTACTGCCCCCCTCCCACAGGAGAGAGGCAGGATAGGGGGTGTACCCACCCCAGGACAAGGACCCATTGGTCCCTGGCCTTCACCTACCTGTAACGCCCCTAAATCTAGTATTTAGGGGCCCCCTGAACCTTCCTTCCTCAGATTCCAGATAGAAAAACGACAAGAAGAGCAAGAAGAACAAAGACCTGCCCTGCAGCTGCTAAAAAGAGAAGAAGACACCAACTGCTTTGGCCCCAGCCCTACCGGCCTGTCGACTCTCGAACCTGCACCAGCGCGGCCTCCCACGTGGCCAGCAACCTCACCAACCCCGGAGGACCTGGCTACCTTTTAGCTCTAAGCCCCTGGGACTCCCACGAGTAGAGGCTCTACTCAAGAAACCTACTTGCTATCCCTGGCACCAGCCCGGGACCGCGGACCCAACACACTCTGCACCAGCCAAGCCTGGCCAGTGCCGGAGTGGACAAAGACCCAGAGGACGACCCCACGGCGACTGTGACCCAGAGTCCGGCACCCAAGGACCCCCCTCGACATCCCGGAAGAAGCCTGCAGCCTCAGAACCAAGTGCCACCCCAGCCGCGATCAACCAGAGGGTAAGATTCCCGACGTCAAAAGGCACCCCTGCACCCGGCGCCCTGCGACCCCCTGTGCCCAATCCTGGGGTACCCACCTAACCTACAACTACCCAACTTACCTCTCGAAGTGGTGGTGGCACCTGAAACCTCCTCGTCCCCGAGCCTGCAGCCTCTTTCCAAACCGGAACATTCCCATTGATTTCCATTGAGCGCCCTAAGGCTCAAAAGCACCCTGCACCCAGCCGCCCGAGTGGCCCTGGCAGTGCCCTCTCTACTCTAACCTACTTCCCCACTTGCCCTGAGTAAGTGACCAGGAGCCCAGCTCCCACAGCCGCGTGGCTTGCCAGACAGCAGCCACCAACCAAGGCCCCCCTATCCCTCATAGGATAACATTGGGCCCAACTCTCTCTGCACCCGGCCGTCCTGAAACCGCTGAGGGTGAACCAACTGTACCTACCTGACACTGGGGGACCCCTGAGTCCATGCCCGGAATTTCAACACTACCAGTCGAGTACTTACCCTTAAACCGCTAACTTCATTTTCCTCATAGGGTAACATTGACTGGCTTTTTCTTCAAAAATCTTCTAAGTGTGAACTTTTCAAAACTGCAAAAATTCACCAAAAATCAGCCAAGTGACAAAAACGAATTTACTCACCTGCTCCTAGGTGAGCTCCCAGTGCTGGATCTTGGTGCCCAGCCCTGACTCTGAAAAGTGTTCACAACTATACTTACTTCTAACTCATTTTTCTCCCATAGGAAACCATTGCCTGCTTTTCTGTGAAATTTCTTCTAAGTGTCTACTTTTGCAAATTTGAAATATTCTTTTAAAATCGTACCATTTCTGCAAACGAAATTACTTACCTGCTTTTGATAAGGACCCCAGTCCTGGGTCTAGGCACCCAGTCCTGGATTACTAAAGTAACGATAAAGTACTCTACCTGCAATTTGAATTTCTTGCCATAGAGATCCATTGAATGTTTTCTGTGAAATATTTTCTAAGTGCTAACTTTTGAAATAGCTAAATATTATCTAAAAATCATTACAGTTATTAAGTCGACTTTCTTCACTTGATTCTGAATACTGACCCCAGGCTGGTTCTAGGATCCAGACCTGGAATTCCAAAAGTAATCTGAAAAGTAATTTATTACAAATAACCTGAATTTACCATTGAGCTCAATGCATTGTTATGTTTAGGAAATAGGATTGTTTATTGCAACCAACTGTGACTGTTTACACAAATTTATTGCTTGAAACAAAAGTATTTATATTCAACCTCTCATTCTGAGAAAGTATATTTTTACCCCCTTGTGGTTCTAAAAATAAAACAAGCATATATTTTATATATACAAATCATTGGCCTAGAGTTCAGTTATTGAGTGTGTGAAACCATTTGCTGACTGAGTGTGTACAATAAATGCTTTACACTGTCCTCTGGTACTGCCTTACTGCTCGACCAAGCTACCACTTTTGAGAGTAAGGTCATACCTAACTTTGACCTCTATCAGCCTCTGGGGGACTGTGGACTCTGTACACCCTGTACCTATTAGGGAACAGTATATACAGAGCCACTTTCTCACATTGGTGGATCAGCGGTGGGATACAAACTTGCATTTGTTGGACTACTTGGTTACCATCTGATCACACGACAGAACTCTTAAAAATTGCCTTTAGAATTCTGATTGGTTTTTCCAAAATTACTAAAAGTCTTGCTAGGGCCTTGCTTAAGTCCCATTAGAATTTTAGAAAAATCAAAGTCACTATAGTCAGGGTAGAGGGTTAGAACTGTCAGGTTAGAATGTCTCAAACAAACCCAGCTATTAGTGATAATAATAACATGGACCTGGTGGAGGAGCTCGACCTCACACCTTACTTACACTTGTCTTTCAAGGAATTGAGGTCCTTATGTAAACTCAAAAATTTACAAATGGGTCAGCATCCATCCAAACAAGGGCTCCAGGAGCTCCTGGCTGAGTATGCTAAAGACCACCCATCTGAACATGGTGATGGCCAGTCAGATGAGGAAAGGGAAACAGGGGAGGAGGACAGCAACCTCCCCATACTATTCCCTAGGGAGGAGATGGCACCCATACCCTCCAACTCAAGACATAGCATCTGGGCACCTAGAGACCACACAGGTGGCTCTGGTCCCAGAGACAACACTGGGGGACCCCCCAGTGAAGAGGACAGCCTTGTGAGGCTGGCCAAAAGAATAGATCTAGAGTCCAGGCTCCTGGCTCTAGAAAAGGAAAGGAGAGAGATGGGTTTAGCACCCATCAATGGTGGCAGCAATAATAAAAACAAGGATAGGGAGGAAACTTCTGACCTTAAAATCCCCAAAGGGATTGTCCCTAAATTTGAGGAAGGTGATGATATCACCAAATGGTTCACAGCCTTTGAGAGGGCTTGTGATATCAGGAAAGTAAAGAAACCTCTCTGGGGGGCACTCCTGTGGGAACTGTTCTCTGGTAACTGCAGGGACAGGCTTCTGACTCTCTCTGGGCCAGAAGCAGGATCCTATGACCTCATGAAGAAAGCTCTGATTGAGGGATTTGGATTCACCACTGAGGAGTATAGAATTAGATTCAGGGGGGCTCACAAAACCCAGACCCAGTCCTGGATTGATTTTGTAGATTTCTCAGTGAAGACACTGGATGGTTGGTTAGCTGGACATGGTGTGCAGGATTTTACTGGATTATACAATTTATTCATGAAGGAACATATTTTGAGTAACTGCACAAATGAAAAGTTGCATCAGCATTTGGTAGACCTAGGTCTAATTTCTCCCCAAGAATTGGGAAAGAAGGCGGACCACTGGGTCAAGACTAGGGTGACCAAGACAACCACTGGGGGTGACCAAAAGAAGGTGGTCACAAAACCTCCCCAGGGGAAAGGTGGTGAGAATCCCCAAGATAAAAAGTCTGAGTCTTCCAAAGGGCCCCAAAAACCTGTTCAGGTGGGTGGGACCCAAACTACTCCCTATGTGCCCCAACCATATAGGGGGAAGAACTTTGATCCCTTAAAGGCCTTTTGTAATACCTGTAAGAAGCAGGGACACCTAACTGTATCTTGCCCCCAAAACAAAGCCCCTAAGGCACCCAGTACAGCCACTCCTGGGGCAGCAAGTATACAAATGGGATCAGAGGTGTACCCTGAGCAAATCTGGGAACACACTGAAGCAAGTTTAGTCTCCTTGGGAGAAGTGGAGTTTGCCACTGTGGCTGTGTGGCCCCCCAACTTGAAGAAATACTTACAGTACCCCTGGGTGAATGGAACTAGGGTAGAAGCTCTGAGGGATACAGGTGCCAGTGTCACTATGGTGAAAGACACACTGGTTTCCCCTGAGCAATACTTGATTGGGAAGTCTTACCCAGTCACCAACGCTGACAGTGTCACCACTAGTCATCCCATGGCCATGGTAACATTAGGCTGGGGGGGGGTTACTGGCCTGAAACAGGTAGTGGTCTCTCCAAAGTTGCCAGCTGCATGTCTGCTTGGAAATGATCTGGAAACCTCAGCCTGGGCTGAGGTTGAGTTAAAGGCCCATGCAGCCATGCTGGGCATCCCTGAATTGGTGTGTGTGCAAACCAGAGCACAGAGCAAGAGGAAGGGTGAAAAAGTAGGTTTGGAGCCTGGAATAATGGCCCAACCAACCAAGAGGAAGGGCAAGAAGACTGGGGGACCAGCTTCTGTACAGCCAAACACTCAGAACCCCTCTCCCCCTGGAGAGGATGTAGATACCTCTGAGGGAACTGAGTCCATGGGGCTTGACCCTTACCAGGTTGAACTCTTGGGCCCAGGGGGACCCTCTAGGGAAGAGCTGTGCCAGGGTCAGCAAGACTGTCCCACTCTTGAAAGCCTGAGACAACAAGCTGCTTCAGAAGCCAGGGGAGATGTCAGTGGTACCCATAGAGCTTATTGGGAAGAGGGATTACTGTATGCTGAGGCAAGAGACCCCACTCCTGGAGCCACCAGGAGGGTGGTAGTGCCACAGAAGTACAGGGAGTTCCTCCTAACTTTGGCTCATGACATCCCCCTAGCTGGACATCTGGGGCAATCCAAAACTTGGGAAAGGTTAGTGAGTCACTTTTACTGGCCCCAGATGCACCAAAAGGTGAAGGAGTTTGTCAGCTCCTGTGTTACCTGTCAGGCCAGTGGCAAGACAGGTGGCCACCCAAAGGCCCCCCTCATTCCACTACCAGTGGTGGGGGTCCCCTTTGAAAGGGTAGGTGTGGACATTGTGGGTCCACTCGAACCTCCCACAGCCTCAGGGAACAAATTCATTCTAGTAGTAGTGGATCATGCTACTAGGTACCCTGAAGCAATTCCACTTAGGACTACTACAGCTCCTGCAGTAGCCAAGGCCCTCCTGGGTGTCTTCACCAGGGTGGGTTTTCCTAAGGAGGTGGTTTCAGACAGAGGTTCCAACTTCATGTCTGCTTACCTAACACACATGTGGAAAGAGTGTGGAGTGCAGTACAAGTTTACTACACCCTACCACCCACAAACCAATGGCCTTGTTGAGAGGTTCAACAAGACATTGAAAGGTATGATCATGGGACTCCCTGAGAAACTCAAAAGGAGGTGGGATGTCCTATTACCATGCTTGCTTTTCGCCTACAGGGAAGTGCCACAGAAGGGAGTAGGTTTCTCACCCTTTGAACTTCTGTTTGGTCATCCTGTAAGGGGACCACTGTGTCTTGTAAAGGAGGGCTGGGAGAGGCCTCTTCAAGAACCCAAACAGGACATAGTGGACTATGTGCTTGGCCTAAGGTCCAGAATGGCTGAGTATATGGAAAAAGCATCCAAGAACCTTGAGGCCAGCCAGGAGCTCCAGAAGCACTGGTATGACCAAAAAGCTGCACTGGTTGAATTTCAACCAGGGCAACAGGTGTGGGTTTTGGAGCCAGTGGCACCAAGGGCTCTCCAAGACAAATGGAGTGGCCCTTACCCTATCCTAGAGAGAAAGAGTGAGGTCACCTATCTAGTTGACCTGGGCACTAGCAGGACACCCAAAAGGGTCATCCATGTGAACCGCCTTAAACTCTACAATGATAGGGCTGACATCACCATGCTGATGGTGACTGATGAAGAACAGGAAGCAGAGAGTGAGCCACTCCCTGACCTCCTATCCTACAGCCCAAAAGATGGGTCAGTAGATGGTGTGATTTTCTCAGACACCCTCTCTGCCCAACAACAGACTGACTGCAAGCAAGTCTTGCAACAATATGCTAGCCTCTTTTCCCTGACCCCTGGTCTGACAAGCTGGTGTACCCATGATGTGGACACTGGTGACAGTGCACCTGTCAAGAACAAAATCTATCGACAGTCAGATCAAGTCAAGGAAAGCATCAAAGCTGAGGTCAGCAAGATGCTGGAGTTAGGGGTCATTGAGCCTTCAGAGAGCCCCTGGGCTAGCCCAGTAGTTCTGGTCCCCAAACCTCATCAACAGGGTGAAAAGAGAGAGATGAGGTTCTGTGTGGACTATAGAGGGCTCAACTCTGTCACCAAGACAGATGCTCACCCTATCCCAAGAGCAGATGAACTGATAGACAAATTGGGGGCTGCCAAATTTCTCAGTACCTTTGACTTAACTGCAGGGTACTGGCAGATTGGCATGGCCCCAGGAGCAAAAGAAAAGACAGCATTCTCCACCCCTGATGGGCATTATCAGTTTACTGTGATGCCCTTTGGGTTAAAGAATGCCCCTGCCACCTTCCAGAGGTTGGTGAACCATGTCCTGGCTGGGTTGGAGTCCTTTAGTGCAGCTTATCTTGATGATATTGCTGTCTTTAGCTCCACCTGGCAGGATCACCTGATCCACCTTGGGAAGGTTTTAGAGGCTCTGCAGAGTGCAGGTCTCACTATCAAAGCATCCAAATGCCAGATAGGGCAGGGCACTGTGGTGTACTTGGGCCACCTTGTAGGTGGAGGCCAGGTACAGCCCTTACAACCCAAAATCCAGGCCATCATGGACTGGATAGCTCCAACAACCCAGACCCAAGTCAGGGCATTCCTTGGCTTGACTGGGTACTACAGGAGGTTTGTGAAGGGGTATGGGTCCATTGTGACCCCCCTCACAGAACTCACCTCCAAGAAAATGCCCAAGAAAGTTAACTGGACAGTTAGTTGTCAAAAGGCTTTTGACACCCTAAAAGAAGCAATGTGCTCAGCACCAATTCTAAAAGCTCCAGATTATGCCAAGCAGTTCATAGTGCAGACTGATGCCTCTGAGCTAGGGATAGGAGCGGTCCTATCCCAGACCAATGATGAAGGCCAAGACCAACCTGTTGCTTTTATAAGCAGAAGACTACTCCCTAGAGAGCAGCGTTGGAGTGCCATTGAGAGGGAGGCCTTTGCTGTGGTTTGGTCCCTGAAGAAGCTGAGGCCATACTTGTTTGGCACTCACTTCCTAGTTCAAACTGACCACAGACCTCTCAGATGGCTAATGCAGATGAAAGGGGAAAATCCAAAACTACTGAGGTGGTCCATCTCCCTACAGGGAATGGACTTTGAAGTGGAACACAGACCAGGGACTGCCCATGCCAATGCAGATGGACTTTCCAGGTTCTTCCACTTAGACAATGAAGACTCCATAGGACAAGGTTAGTCTCATCACCTTTCGTTTGGGGGGGGGTTGTGTGAGAAAGTGCCATCTTTCTTGCATGGTATGCCCCCACTTTTTGCTAAATTGCTGAATGTACTTCGATTGAGTGTACCCTGGGTTCCTGCCAATCAGGTGCCCAGGGCCTATGTTCCTTCCTTAAACCACACAAACTCCAAATTGGCAAACCCTAGCCACATGTCAGCCCCTAGTAAATGGTACCCTAGGTACCCAGGGCCTTGTGACCAGGGAAGGCCTCTAAGGGCTGCAGCACTCATTGTGCCACCCTCAGAGGCCCTGTACCCTTACACACACACACTGCCCTTGCAGGCTGAGTGTCTGGGTGCAGGACAAAACAAAGAGTCGACATGGCACACATCACTGTGTACCATGCCCATCACCTACACTGCCAAGGCATATGTCAGCCACCCCTCTAGCTGGGTGCATTACGCCTATGGTGTGGGCACAGGAGCAGGAGCCCTGTGCCCCTACAGTACCCGGGTCCATTCCTGGGCACTGTAAGTGCAGTGCTGTCATTTAAGAATACATGGTGCTGAGAGCTTGTCAAACACGAGCTCCACAGCACCATATTGGCAACACTGAAGCCTGGGAAGTTTGGTATCAAACTTCTCAGCACATTGAACCCACACTGATGCCAGTGTAGGATTTAATGTACTAAGCACCCCAGAGGGCATCTTAGAAGATGCCCCCTTACAGCTAACTTGCAATCCACGTCTGCTCTGAGGCTGCCCAGGCTGCCACACAGCAGACACGTTGCTGGACCCCTGGGTGGGAGAGCCCCTGCTCTCCCGGGCCTGCAACAATGCACATCCTGGGTGAGGTGAGAAATCTCCTCCCCCAGGATGAGCAAAGGGAAGCTTCAAAGGCATGCCGCCAGTTGGAGTTTCCCCAGGCCACTGCAACCCCCCACTCTGGCGGGAAGCTTGGCCGGAAACCCCATACAAGGACAGGGGATGTGCCAGCCTGCCCACCCCACCCCTCAGGTGGGGGAGGCGAGGTGAAGCACATCTCCGGGCTCTCGCCATCTTGAAGATGGGAGGCCCTACCCTATCAGGATTAGGCTACTGCCCCCCTCCCACAGGAGAGAGGCAGGATAGGGGGTGTACCCACCCCAGGACAAGGACCCATTGGTCCCTGGCCTTCACCTACCTGTAACGCCCCTAAATCTAGTATTTAGGGGCCCCCTGAACCTTCCTTCCTCAGATTCCAGATAGAAAAACGACAAGAAGAGCAAGAAGAACAAAGACCTGCCCTGCAGCTGCTAAAAAGAGAAGAAGACACCAACTGCTTTGGCCCCAGCCCTACCGGCCTGTCGACTCTCGAACCTGCACCAGCGCGGCCTCCCACGTGGCCAGCAACCTCACCAACCCCGGAGGACCTGGCTACCTTTTAGCTCTAAGCCCCTGGGACTCCCACGAGTAGAGGCTCTACTCAAGAAACCTACTTGCTATCCCTGGCACCAGCCCGGGACCGCGGACCCAACACACTCTGCACCAGCCAAGCCTGGCCAGTGCCGGAGTGGACAAAGACCCAGAGGACGACCCCACGGCGACTGTGACCCAGAGTCCGGCACCCAAGGACCCCCCTCGACATCCCGGAAGAAGCCTGCAGCCTCAGAACCAAGTGCCACCCCAGCCGCGATCAACCAGAGGGTAAGATTCCCGACGTCAAAAGGCACCCCTGCACCCGGCGCCCTGCGACCCCCTGTGCCCAATCCTGGGGTACCCACCTAACCTACAACTACCCAACTTACCTCTCGAAGTGGTGGTGGCACCTGAAACCTCCTCGTCCCCGAGCCTGCAGCCTCTTTCCAAACCGGAACATTCCCATTGATTTCCATTGAGCGCCCTAAGGCTCAAAAGCACCCTGCACCCAGCCGCCCGAGTGGCCCTGGCAGTGCCCTCTCTACTCTAACCTACTTCCCCACTTGCCCTGAGTAAGTGACCAGGAGCCCAGCTCCCACAGCCGCGTGGCTTGCCAGACAGCAGCCACCAACCAAGGCCCCCCTATCCCTCATAGGATAACATTGGGCCCAACTCTCTCTGCACCCGGCCGTCCTGAAACCGCTGAGGGTGAACCAACTGTACCTACCTGACACTGGGGGACCCCTGAGTCCATGCCCGGAATTTCAACACTACCAGTCGAGTACTTACCCTTAAACCGCTAACTTCATTTTCCTCATAGGGTAACATTGACTGGCTTTTTCTTCAAAAATCTTCTAAGTGTGAACTTTTCAAAACTGCAAAAATTCACCAAAAATCAGCCAAGTGACAAAAACGAATTTACTCACCTGCTCCTAGGTGAGCTCCCAGTGCTGGATCTTGGTGCCCAGCCCTGACTCTGAAAAGTGTTCACAACTATACTTACTTCTAACTCATTTTTCTCCCATAGGAAACCATTGCCTGCTTTTCTGTGAAATTTCTTCTAAGTGTCTACTTTTGCAAATTTGAAATATTCTTTTAAAATCGTACCATTTCTGCAAACGAAATTACTTACCTGCTTTTGATAAGGACCCCAGTCCTGGGTCTAGGCACCCAGTCCTGGATTACTAAAGTAACGATAAAGTACTCTACCTGCAATTTGAATTTCTTGCCATAGAGATCCATTGAATGTTTTCTGTGAAATATTTTCTAAGTGCTAACTTTTGAAATAGCTAAATATTATCTAAAAATCATTACAGTTATTAAGTCGACTTTCTTCACTTGATTCTGAATACTGACCCCAGGCTGGTTCTAGGATCCAGACCTGGAATTCCAAAAGTAATCTGAAAAGTAATTTATTACAAATAACCTGAATTTACCATTGAGCTCAATGCATTGTTATGTTTAGGAAATAGGATTGTTTATTGCAACCAACTGTGACTGTTTACACAAATTTATTGCTTGAAACAAAAGTATTTATATTCAACCTCTCATTCTGAGAAAGTATATTTTTACCCCCTTGTGGTTCTAAAAATAAAACAAGCATATATTTTATATATACAAATCATTGGCCTAGAGTTCAGTTATTGAGTGTGTGAAACCATTTGCTGACTGAGTGTGTACAATAAATGCTTTACACTGTCCTCTGGTACTGCCTTACTGCTCGACCAAGCTACCACTTTTGAGAGTAAGGTCATACCTAACTTTGACCTCTATCAGCCTCTGGGGGACTGTGGACTCTGTACACCCTGTACCTATTAGGGAACAGTATATACAGAGCCACTTTCTCACAGCACTGTCTAGTGATTTGTCCCTTCTGTAGGAGGATTGTGTAGGGCATTTTTCCTTTGTTGCCAGTTACTGCTTAGGGTATCAGTGAGGGATAGTGTCTTGGGTATTCCCCATTATGTTGGCTATAATGTTTAAAGGATATTCTCTTCTGTGGGATGTGATATTTTTCCACCTTGAGGAATACTGATACAAATGTATAGCCCTTCTTATGTTAATTTGTGATTAATTCTCAGCAAGTGCAACACAAGAAGTTACCTAATAATTTAACCTTCCTAGTGAAGTAACCAGAAGCGGCTGCTACCGGACCCGGGTAGTGAAGGGGGGGGGGCGGGAGGAGAAAGAGGGAACGGGGACTGGAAACAAAAAGAAAAAAGCCACATACCTTTCTATGGCCGACCAGGTCTTTCCTTCGTCCTCTTCTTCCTGGCTCCGGTCAGCAGCAGGAAGCTCCCAGGCTCCCCTGAGCCAATCATAATGCTGCAATGCAGTGTTGTGATTGGTCTGAGCACTGTGGCTCGGCACTCAGACGGGGACTGGGAGACTTTGCATGTTCCAAACCAGGCTGTGTAATGTAGCCTGGTGGGGAACATGCAAAGTGCGCATGACTGTTTGGCCTGCCCAAGAGGGTGGGCCAAGCAGTTGTGCACACTTAAGGAGTGCAAACCACTCTTCTCCCTGCTATACCCAGCCCCTGACTCTAAGAGGAAAACTAAAATGATAATAATGGTACGTTATTATCATTTTAGTTTCCTTATTGAGCAGTGGGGTGACGTTCCTCTGCCTTAGCGGAGGAGCTGCCACTGGGAGTAACCCAGTTTACCTATCCAGCCATTCTGCGCCAATGCCCCTAGGCTATGCTGCCCTTGAGTTCAAGGGCATATTTCGCCCAATTAAAGCTTGACGAATATTTTCTCTTTCACTAATGTGTCCTGTGGGATGACGTACAGCAACAACTATAGAATTAATATTGCTTTTCTGCCTCTTATGATGTACGCCGGCTGTAATAAAGAAGTCCTGGATCCAGAGATATGTGCTCAGCATCTTTACAGCTAGTCTCCTCAGGTACTGCCGCCTTTACTTCCTTTACTCGATTACAGAAAGCAACTGTATTTCCCACACATGAATAACTCTTCCTTTCTTTGTTTCTGTAACTGTTTTCCTGAGCGTCGCCATAGGCTATTCAACCAAATTCCTCTGACTCCTGCGGACCCCTGCCTTCCCTAATCATGACTAACGCTTGGTGTGAGATGCTGGGAGAAATGTCACCTGTGTCCTTTTCACTCCCAAGCCTATTACAAATTTCGAGATCTGTTTAAAGCCTGCCTTTAGTTACCTCTCTCAAGGTAATAAAAACTCAGGTGAAAAATGACAGACGTGTGTGTACAATACTGTTTAGTGAATAAGGTAAACGGATAGGGGTAATGCAGTTTAAAAATACAGCTTCCGTTCTTGGTGCTCTGCAAACGACGATTTAAATGCATTTGCCAGGACAATTCCGATACATTTGTCTTTTTTTCATTCTCGGCGTCTGACAGACTCAGATTTATTTTTCGCCATGGAGTTATCTAAATGTTTCCTGAGGGCCGTGCAGTGGTGTGGCGGCTCAAATAAATCTTGACCTGCAGAATTATAACTTTCATAACCATCAGTGCCGATACCTGGGAGTTCGCGTCATCACTCTCGGCGCTGTAACGAGTTGCGAGGTCTCAGAGCTTCGAGCATTGAATTACTCTTCATTAGAGAAGACGGGAGAACAAAATTCGTCTCTCAGCACTTCCTGTCTGGTCACATGGTCTTTGCTGCTCGTCATGGACCATTACAGAGTCATCCGATGGGAATCCTTATTGTTTGGTGAGAGTTTTCACGACAGGATGCAGGTGTAACAAATGCTCCTATGTTTCCTTGGGACTGTTTATGTTCGATTAGGAGAGCTGCGCCAGGCAATCTAGAAACAAGTATTTTTCTCGCAAGAAATCACTGGTAAAAGATAGCTAAATGCACACTCTATGACAGTCGCCGAACCCTCCCAGGCCCGCTCTTCGGCGACAAATCAAGCTTCACAGATCATTAGAATCCAGGAAGCTCGTCATACCCCTCCTGCGGGAGCCGCCAATGGTTCTCGTCAAAATGGCGGCCTGTCTCCTTTGCTTTGTGTCAGCTGGATCCTGAATGTCCCCACATACTACGCATCTCCATTAGCGCATGTTTAATCGAGGCTTGGGATCGAAGACATGCATTGGAACGGTCAACTCAAGGAGACTCCTAATGACCTCAGAGACTTTGAGACCTGACAAAAAAGAAGCCCGGCTACCGAAGCAAGAATCAGTTGGTCTCAAATGAATGAACTAGCTGCCGAAGAGCCACCCCCCGCTTTGCTGCTCCCTCATTTAGAAGACAATTCCGTCCAAAATCTACGGAGCGCGCGCCAGGCGGTGTGGCGCGCGTCGGGCGGTGTGTCGCGCGCCCTGCTACTGAAAACACACACCTGAACGTGGCACCTGCTTCGCTTGGCGTAGAGTGGCACTTCTCATTTCCAAGTTATAAAACTGTCTTGCCAGTGAAGGGGGAAAAAAGGGGCTGGCGAGTCGAGGCCAAAGAAAAGTAGTAAAAGCGGCGTTATACAGCGGAGGAGCTCTGTGCGAACGTAAATAATAAATGTCTCTCCAACTGAAAAAGAATAACAATGTGCAGTGAAATATTAAAAAGACAAGATAACTCCATGATAGGAAGATGTCAAATGGAACGCGAGCTTCAAACACTATTTGGAGCAATACCAACCGGAAAAGAATGGACCATATGTTTAATTTTACACAAAACATATGGTCATATTTATTTACCTGAATTGGGCATGCCAGGTTTCTTTGGTTCTATTGCCATCATATAACTAGCTTTAAACAAAATGGAAGCTGATCAGCATATCGAATTTTGGACTACAGAATATGCATTTCTGTGCATTAAATGGTTGTGCATAAATACAGCGAGAAAAACGTGTCAGGAACTGCTCACCACAATATTATCATCAAGATAGTAGCAAGTAACAATTCCCCCGAAGCACTTCTAAACATCATCCCTGCAGCCCTTTTATCAATGACTTGCAAGCAAACACCGAGGCACAGGCAGAAGATGCCGGTATGCAAATTTTCACTGATATAGACACGTTGTGGCCGTAACGCTTGCAGATAAAAGCGTGAAGAAATATCACAATCCGAGGTGAAGATGAAACAATATCCCCACGAGGCGAGCTATCAACAGAGCAGGTTTTTGTGTTTGGGATGGCAGAAGTACAAACGGATCGAGCCAAGGCAGCTGGCTCTTCATTTCCCACAAAACTCAGGGGATGTATGTCCTTATTTATTTGTAGAATTTGTGATGTACACACTACAAACTAAATTGTTCTCCAGAACCAGGAAAAGCAGAAGGGAGGCTTTAAGGAAATTCCGGAGCTAAGGGCCAAACAGACAACGTAGCCACTCTAATGAAATTAGCTCAAGAGAGTCTTGATGGCTTTCCTGGATAAAAGCAAAGGTAAATTGTATTTCAATCGAAAAGCATGTTGAACATAATAAACTTCATATGTACAAGCACATGAGATGGTAGCACTGCTTTACATTAAATGACATGTAACCTACAAAATACTGTGCACAAGTGCTCGTGAAGTTCGGTGACGGCGCAAGTGACACGTGATGTGGTATACACAGCAATGGTGATGGGCGCGACAAGGGATATGTGGGATTTAAAATTCTTTACGTATTTGGGATGCCCAGACAGTTAATGATACATTAATACAAAAATAAGTGAGGTATCCGTAAAGAGGGGCACCAGGGGTTCCGCTGTGGAAGTCAACGGCGTTTCGGCCTGCAGAAATGTTAGGCCATAATCAGGACTAGGTTACGGTTTCGTTAAGTTTACAGTGCTGGGGATAAAAGGATACATTCATTTCCATATATATCTGTTCTACTAGTGGAAGGTTCTTGGAAGCACAGCAGGACTACCATCTCCTGTATTATTTCTATGTATAAAGTTCATGCCCAACGTCATCCTTAGTCTGACACAGTAATACAGTGAGATAGGACCCCTCGGGAGACCTATGGGTATATATACATCACATGTTGTTAAGATGGACAGAGGAGAACAGGACTTCCCGGCCGATACACTGAGGTCCCTGCATGCAGACACTCCAGCTTGCCGTGGTCTAAACACATCCCTCGCGGGGTGTCCAACTCGAGACCAGGACGTGGTCCCACAGTCTCTCACTTCAGGTAATGGGGTTGACTTTATCCTAAAGGGATTCTTGGCGTAACACCTACACACATGCTAGGTTCATTCAGGTACATCTAGTTAGGGAGGCATCGTAGGAGTACGCATCTTTTTATTATCATGTATTTTATATACTTGTATTTACTGTAAGAGAGTAGAGCTGTACCATCCATTTACTTTCATAGTGTTTCTAATCCTGTATATCTTCTACTGTCTAACGGTTGTTGCAGCTCATCTATTTTACACCAGAGTAACAACTGTTCAATAAATACTTATTGAAAACGCCCAGACTGTTTATTCGGTGTCTCTCTCGGAGACAGACTAAGTAAGCATAAGTGACTGAGCGAAAAGCAGTATATTGTTTCCACTGTCCTGAGGGATCAGGGTTGTCATGTTTGATGGTTGCAAAGAACTATTCTCTCCTTGGTAAGAGGAGATTTTAGTGGCACTGTGAGCTAGCTGGTACAAAAGGCCAACATACCCGGTGGGAGTGTTCAGAATGAGTCTGAAACCAATCTTACAGTGTATGCTGTCCCAACTCGCAGATCCTGTATATGTTTTATAGGAACTACACAACATGGCACCCAACGTTGGTTGGGTACTTCTTTAATAGTAGAATCTAAGTAGTTCAGTCGTGCTAGTCTCAGAGACCCCTACTCAAAATCCCCCAGAGACGTCTGGAGAGGTTTGGCACAAACTCCGCCAAAGCTGAAAAGGCAAAAATCCTATTTATTGGCTGTTGGTTAATCAAGCTTGAAGGACACTTTGTTCCTAAACTGTCCAAAACACCTTATCTTATTTACCTTGAAAAGCTCTTCTTCTCTAAAACAATGACTGAAGAAACAGAAAACGTGGGTAGAGTTGTGCAAGAACTGCATCTCTCAGCAGACGAAGAAGATGCAGATGCAATTCACATTGCAGAAAATGTTAGGAATGCCGTTACCATAAAACTAGGTGCACACGGTCTAACATCTAAGGGTGGACCAGTAGCTTTCGTGATTGAGGCACACAAATCATATAGAACAGAGGTATTCTATTTATGGGTTACATTCCCAGTAGCAAATGCATGAACGAAGACATTTCATTTCTACACAGAAGACAAAATACCAAACAAATATTGTCCATATGAGGACATTGAAGTTCTGCTCACTTACCAGGAGCACTTATACTGGTTTAAAGGCACCCTCCCCATACAAGAAATAGAGTAAGACTTGGTCCGTTCGAAAGAGATGGAGGAACATGGCCGGTACTAGTGGCCTACACACCACATCCTGACATTGAAACGATGCCAGCAGGAGACTTGCTTACACTTCATAAAGAACTGATAAAACTATACAGAAATATGAAACAGTTCGTGATGAGGACACTCACAGTTCAGCCAGCAACGGCTACACCAATAGGTCTGATTCAAACATCAACAACTAAAATCACCACAAACATTACACGCAGTGATGGGTAAAATACCCACTAAAAGTGAACAAATGCCATTCTGGGTAGCTCAAAAAATAACACAGCTAGAAACGGTATTTCCAAATACCAGCCCACTTGAAAAACACAGAATATTAACAATTTGCTTCCCATGGGGATAACACCCCAAAAAGAGGATTGTACCTCTTGGGGTACAGTTTTCGCTGCCATATATACCAGGACTCATGGTATCCCGTCATTAGCAGTAATACCAGATGTATTAAGACAAATACAAAATGAGTACGGAGCAGAACCTGCTCTGAACTTAGGGATGAAATTAAAAGGTAATTATGCCCAGGTATCAGCTATAATATTAGCAAATATTAAAGGGAAAGCAGCATCAGTGGCAATCCGTCAACACCTAAGGGAGTTCAGTTCTTTACAACAGGACCATGAATTACCTAAAATAACTGACACTGCATATACAGAGTGAGGCAGGGACAGTTTTGGTAGGAAAGCATTAAAACCACAACTGATGAGTAGTCACAAGAAGGACACGTTCAGAAAGCACCTGCTTCTCCTAAGGAGAAGTGGGACAATAACAAAAATCAGAAAAATAAAGAAAACAGATCTCAATCCAAAGGTAGATCTCTTCCACAGGAGCCCTCTGAAAGGAGGTACATCCTTAGGAATAGGGACAATTTTAGGAAACCTGACAGGTATCAGGATACTGATACACGTTCCGCTTGTTCTTTTCAGGGTTTAACAGAAATCTCAGAGATGGAAGGACGGTCAGACAGAGAAAAAGAGCGTACAAAGTCCAGAGACAAGCAGCAAGCTCAAGACTATACTTCCAAAAAATAAAATAAAATAAAACCAAAACCTCAGTTCAAAAAGAAGAAGGCTGCAGGTCTAAAGATCAGACATGCCAAGAATTCTGAGGACTCAACTAATGAATGGGGAATGGGCTCTGACGATGCTAGACAGTGCGGCAGAATTAACAATAGCTAACCAGAACATGATGCAATTTCTAGTGACAGCAGACATGAATGATTATATCACAGTGGAAACACCTGATACTAGGGTAAGTGTCCCACATAAATTGTATGAAATGACATTCCAAATGGAGGGGGACAAGCCCAGGAAAGTTAGAGGTCTCTTTTGGGAGAACCTGATGTTTGGTTATGACATTCTGTTAGCGCTACAAGATTGGCTGACAGCATTTGTCATGGACTGCCGTAGGGGAGAAACACTAATTTTACCATCCTTTTCCAACACTGTTCCCAAATATCTAAAACACACATATGCACAAGAGTGGGCGGTAGCCCTAGCACTGGCATTATATAAAAACCATGTTGGATGGGATAAGGACTCAACCCAACACATAATTCCATAAAAAAATACTCCGACTCCACAGAGGCAGTATCCGATAAAGCGATAAGCTAAAAAACAGGTCAGGGAGATCTTAGATCAACTTGAATACCAAGGGGTGATTGAAACTTGCACCTTTCAAATGAATAATCCTTTTTTTCCTGTGATGAAACCTGACAACTCATATCGTCTAGTTTTAGATTACAGACATTTAAACACTTGCACAAAGACATTTGCAGTACAAAATGCACACAGTACTGCACTAATAAATACCATTGTGTGGAAAAAATAGAAATCAACAGTAGATATCTCAAATGGATTTTTATGTCAAAATATAGCACCTGAAATCAGGTATATAAATGCATTCTCTGCGTTAGGCTCACAGCACCAATTTTGTAGCCTCCCCCAGGGGTATAATAACAGCATGGGGTTATTTTCGGCCAGAGTAACTGAATTACTTCAAAATCTGGATGAAGGGGCATTGTCCTACGTGGATGATATTTATCTAATGGATGATGACCTAGAGGAACACTTGAACAGAGGAAATACCATAATATTAGTATTTGCCTCTGAGGGCTACAAATTTAATTTAAAAAAGTCAAAGATAGCCCAACTCAATGTCCTTTTTCTGGGATATGAGCTTTCAACTGAAGGGAAAAGCCTAGTGGCTAACGTTTTAGAAAAGTGTGCTTTGCTACAACCTCCAAAATCATACATTTTTTTACAATCAATACTGGGATTCCCAAACTTTGGCAGAACATACATTTTGGATTAGACAGAAAGGGTTAAACCATTCTACGATTTGATAAAATCTGATTTTCAGTAAGACAATGGACACAGGAAAACACAGATATTCTTCGCTCCCTACAAGCTGACATGATAGCTTCAAAGCACTTACAGACAAACGTAAACCTACCCAACCTAGTGATCCGTATAGTTGCGAGTTAATCAGGATGCACCTACCTAACATATAATGAAGGTGAAACAGTACCAATAGCATACAAATCACATTTGTACACGAATGCTGAGATGCGCTTTGCATCAACAGAAAACATTCTTACAGTGTTACGGACTGCTGTAGTGAGAGAAAGAGCACTGGCTCAGGAGAAACGAATAATTGCCGTAACCCCGGTACCGGCCTTAGAGGCTGCTACAAAGGCTGGCATTCCTAATGCTGAAGCCTTACATCCGAGATGGATAAAATGGGCTAATTCTCTCACTGCTACAGATGTAGAATACAGGTACGACCCAAGACTAAAAACACAAGCATTCCTGCAATACGAACAACAATATCATCTCCCTAATGAAATATTGCCTCTAAGTCAGTATGAATATATAATTTACACTGATGGATCTGCTCCATTGGGAGTAAACAGCAATACAGCACCGCACGCGCAATCGTTAAAGGACGCATGCAGGATGGAAAGTTTCATCCGAGTTGTACAAAAACCCAGTCTCTAGGAGACTGCACGGCACAACTGGTATAATTAAAAACCGTGTTACTGGCACTTGTAAATACGGATCGAGAATTTCTCACACTAATCGTGTGTAATTCCTTTTACTGTGTACAGTCATGCAATGAGTACTTACACCACTGGGGACAAAATGGGCTCAAAGATGCGAAATTTGGCACAATTAAGCACAAAACGCTATTGGAACAGGTTGTGGAGTTGAAAAACAAACTACCAAGGACTCACGTGATACATACACTGAGTCATCAACATGATGGTGTTCACGTTGAAGGGAATACATTGGCTGACAAAGGCGCAAAGGGGGCTGTATGCACGGCTTCTGTAGCTGCAATCATCACTCAAAAATGAGAATAGACAGTGAGATTATGGTTGCAATTATTGCTACACAAATCAAATCGGCACTACCGAAAAGATTTCCACTCAAGTACTCCTACAAGTTAGATGCAAATAACGTTCCATTTGCTTAGATTACTGGAGGGAGTGGGGGATAGAGTAATACCAAATATGGATCGCAGGTTAGGTTCAATTCCAGCAGCACACAAGGGTATAGGTTCTGCACACGCAGGAGTTATGGCCACTGTTTCCTTACTGAAACAACACTACTGGTGGCCAGGATTAACAATGCAGACTAAGGACTATATCTTGAAATGCGACATCTGCCAGCAGATGAAAGGCTCCCACATAACCCGTCCAGAGCAGACACCATTATTGATATCAGGATATTGGAATGCACATATGGTCTTAAAATACAGTGGATTAATTACATTAAATTGGTTGCCTAGTCCCTTGATCACATGGATATCTTTGGTAGGCCACACCTCCTTAAAAAGGCGATCATAGAAACTTAATGGAGTTTTTTTTAAATAAGGCCAATGAGGAAAGGGAAGCTTGGGTGCTGACAAAAAACTCCAGCAGATTTTTCTTGATGCTGAAATCTGTTAGTAGCCCTGAAAATGATCTCACGACGGTTAAGCACCCTACGTGTAGATAGACCCTTACTCACCAAATTTCGCTTGGGTACTGTCCGTACGATGATTGTCTTCCCTCCGGGCCAGTTTGATCCCTATGCCCTTTCAATTTGTCCTTGCGATGACTGTTCCCCCAGACCCTAATACATCTGGTCCTATTTTGTTGGTACTATGAATGTCTCCACAGAAGATAATTATTACCACTTTTAAAAGCAAGGGGCTTCACTCAATATCGACCTGCATTTTTATGTTTACAACTACTAAAGGACCATGTGGTGATGACGGCAGTCATCGGCTACTTAAAAGGTGCCTTACATCGGAACAAAATAATGTGTGCATAGTATTAACAATGTTCATGTCTGGCTGGGGTCCTGCTTTGAATTAGATATTATGAGCTTGTGTATATTTTAAATAGGATGAATTCAATTGGTATGTGTCTAAAAATGTTTTAAAATGTTTTTTGTGCTCCTTTATATTAAGTATAGATGTGCTCTTTTTTAACATGTGTTTCTATCTTTTATGAATATTCTGTTTAACCGAATAAGGACTAATATCGATATCAGACCAACCATTTGTGTGTGTTTATTTGGACCACTGTGGCCCCTTACAAACAGTTGGGATTACAGGTATATCATGGTTGCTGTGGATTCCTGCTCTAGAATCCTATGGGTGTGGCTCCAGTGCTCGGGTGATGCTCAAACTGTTATAAAAGATTTGCGAGTCTTTATAGGTACATACGCAATTGGCACATTACATTCTGACTGTGGCCCGCGTTTAGCTCTCTGGCTTACAAGGAAGACATGGGAGGTTTGGGTGTAGCATTGCGGTACTCCCCTCCGTACCATCCCAAGGGAAATTTGGTAGTGGAAAGAAAAAAACGGGACTTAAAGCAATATTTAAGAGCTAGAGAATTAGGCTTGGGTGAAAGTTGGGTAAAACATTTGTATGGAGTTCAACAAGCATTAAATAATATGCCAAGAAGTTCTCTACAGGGTGTCACTCCTTATGAGGTCCTATTTGGGACGAGAATGTGGGTACCTGATCTTAATTGTGAAGGCACAGTGGGGTATGAAAATCTTTTTGACATCCATAAACGTTTGCCTGTTTTACAGAATCTAAATTAATCCAGGGCACTACAAAGCAATGTCAAAGTAAAGAGGACCGCCACTGGGGAAGTCAAGACAGTCATGGCAAGACCTGTCTCGATCCCTAAAATAGGGTATCTGGTCAGAGAGAAAATAGCAGACGAAAAATAATTTGGGCCATCACACAGAAAGCCTGTACCTGTCCTGGCCATTGAAGGAACAATAACTGTACTTCTGCCGCCTCTTTCCGGGAAAAAGCAGAAAAGATTTGTCTCAATCAACCAAATTAAACCACACTATGTGGCCGATACTGAATAGTAGGCCTCGTGGACTCCTGAGTAGCCGAAGCCCTCCTCTCGCTACTATACAGGAAGTTCAAACAGAAAGACTCATCACGTTTGAAGAGTCCCCTGCACGGAATGATGGACTATGCAATAATGCCATGAAACTCGTTCCTCTTGAAACTGAAGTTCATAATCAGAATCAAAGCCAAAGTGAAAGACACATTTCTATCCGACCAAACACCGATGTCTATATCCACATGTCTCAACAAGAGCAAGCTACTTTTCCCACAAGACCTGTGGAAATACCGAAAATTGATCAAACTGCATCTGGCTATTTCATCGACTTTGATACCTTTTCAATGGATCCAAGTGAACCTTAAAAAATGCCAGCCCAAGAAAATCACAACCAGCAAATTAAAGACTTTCTGAACTTTCTTAAAAGTACTTACCTGGTATCACCTTGGATAGAACTCTGGGTAATTACCGGGATACTTTTCTTTCTTTTCTGGATAGGCTGAGTAACTGTTTTGAGCATGCTTATAAATGAAAATTATCTTTGACAAAGCTCTGCAGTTCAAAAAGTGAATCGGATTCTGAAACCTCACCTATCATCACATCGAGAACAAAGAGACTTATCATCAGTGAACATTACAGCAATTCATATACCTGATGGTATAGTATCGGACAAGAATGGTGATGATATATTTGGTCCGACAGAACTTTTAAAAATTCCACATTTATTTAAAATATCATTGAGTGATATCATTACCTCCAGTACATTTTCCGATGATTGGGATTATGAAACTGTGAATAATATGTTGTCTGATTTTGAAAAATCTGCTGTGTTTTGTAATAGTGAAATGCTGAAGGACACATCAGATTTTGAAACAATGTAATGCTATCAACATTATGGTCATCATTTTCTGCATAACTCTGCTAATCCCAGAAATGTTTTCACATACAACCAATAGGAATATTGCCCAACACCGCCAAAAAGCTGTTCAAAGACATTTGCACAGAAATTTCCATATTTTTCAGGGTTTAAGACGTCAGACCCAGCCTCATATTATTAGGGGTGGGCGGAATTTGGGAAATTAACTTTCGCAAATTATCGAGAAAATACAAAAAATCTCCGCAAACACGCCGGAAATATCGCGAAGACGCGGAAGTTTTTTTCCCGCCTGTTCGCGGTAATTTTTGCGTGATCGAGGGTCGCCAACTTACCCATGCGGTTGCTCACGGGCGCGGCCATCTTGTTTTCACCTGTCCCGCCCTCTCGCAATGCTTACTTCCAGTTCCGGGTCGCGCAATGCATGTTCGCGCCCGTTCGCAGTAGATATTTCCTGTTCGCGACCGCTTTTACTCGATCGCGTTGCTATTTGCTAGCTCGGGGAGCAAATATCACGCGAACTTGCGCACTGTGGTCACAATGGGCGTGGCCATCTTGTTTTTCACTCTATTGCATGGTTCTGGGGCCTGATTTTGAATCCTCCCTACATCTTTTAATTCCTTTGTTTAAACCCACTTTTTTTGATCTTTCTTATTTATTATTTCTCTAACTATTTTCCTGCTTCTATATTTTTTGTTTTTGTCTTCTTTTTTTTGTTTTTTAGCTACTTTTTCTCCTTCTATTGCCTGCTATTATTTATTTCCTTTACTTCTTTAAATGTATTACCTTTTCTTACCCCAGAACCATGTCTAAGGAAAGGGCTGGTCGCCGTCGCAGCCAGAGCCGTGACCGCCTTCCTTGCGGAAGTCGTCGCCAACAAGGGGTGCAGGCATGGGCCTTTTTTGGGGAGATGGAGTTGGCTGCACTAATTTTCTTTGTGCAGCGCCACCTCCCCTCAACCCTGGCAGCAGGTGGCAGGCCTGGGTGCGGGTACGGCCTCCGGGAACATCGGCAGCGGTGGGGGAGGGTGCGCCGGGCAGTGTCACACTTCTCTGGGGTCCGGCGCACCCAGACGCAGCTGACGCACCCGTGGTCCGACATCCTGGACCGTGAGCAGGACCTGCTGGACCTGCTAGGAGTGGAGGTCCCGGGGCTTGGTGAGTAACTATTTAATTATTACTACTTTGTGTCTGTTCTTCTGCTCTGTGTTACATATTGCGAATATCTTTTTTTTCTTCCAACCAGCTAGAATGTTGCTGCTTACATTCCAGGTTAATTACGTTTAAAACTCTTCTGTGATTATGACACAGGTGCTCTTCTGCGCTACTACTAATCTTACTTGTTTGCAACTTTGCGTTTGCGCTCACTTAGCGTGATTCTGTACGAGTTTATTTTAGAGAAATTAAGTTACGTAATGCTACAGTGACTCTAGTCCACTCCTTACTTTTTCCTGTCACTAATAGATAGGGGCGGATTGATACTTAGGTTTAGGTACTTTGTATGAGTTTCTAATTTGTTAGTGGTATGCGTGATGCCCCCTCAGTTACGTGACGTGCTGCTAGTACGGCAGTCTTTATTAGAACCTTTTCTAGTTTGTTCAATGAGTGGTGGTAATTGGCTTAGCACTAGCAGAACATCAGCATCAATCAATCAACCCAAAATTTGGTGTATACAAAAAATGTAGTCATGTGTCCTCCATTTGACCATATGCATTGTTGAGGAATAAAAGAAGTGGAAATGCATACTTAATGTACAATTGGCATGCCTGGAATAGGTGGGCTAGGTAGGGTGGTACGTCGTACTTAGGCTTAGTTGTAACTTAGCATTCTGGAATCAGAATGGAAGACTGGATTACTGTTGATAAATAGTAACTTAAGTAGTCGATCCACAAATCCCCCGATACTACTTGTTGACCAGATGAGATCGGTCAATTTAGTTGTTGCAATTGTTGTTTACATAAGTGTTTTTTGACCGTTGTTTAAAAATATTGTATTTGTTTGACACCATCCATCAATGTTTGTCTCTTTCTTATATCTTTCCTGTTCATCAGCACCCAGGAGCAGACAGACAGGGAGTGGGGAGTCAGTGGGACAACAGTCCGAAAAGCACCACCAGGAGGACACCAATGAGGGCTCCTCTGCTGGCCCCAGTAAGTCTTCTTGTTTTTAATAATATTTCTTATTCCATAACTTTTACTGCACCATATTTTTTACGTACTATTGTTTCAGTTGCCAAATGCTATTTTTTTACCAACAATTATCCTTCGATCTGTGCGGTTTCAAAAATCTTATCCCTGCCTCTGCTATGATGACTCTCAGTACTACTACTACTATCAGTCTGTCTGTAGTAGTAGCTAAGCTTGCCCAGTTGGCCAGTGCCACTCTTTATGTGAAAGGTTGTAATATAATACTCATATTCACCAGTAGCTCTAGCCATTGAGTCCAATCCTTTGGGTCGTCCTCTTGTACTACTTCTAGTCTTAATGTTCTTGAGTCTTTGCTAATCTTGAGGCTTTGAAAATTCACAGCAACAAAAGCCCAACCAGATTTATTACTATTGTGATAGGATAGCCTATAGGACATACTACTACTGTTGTAGGGATCTTGCACATACACAGACCTTTGCACAAGAAAATAGGATGTTGGGGATGGTAGGTTGGACCTTCCTCACACACCTCAATCAGAAATTCAGAACCCACTACAATCCCCTGCTCGACTATAGTACTCTCGTGTCATAACTATTAGGTCTCCGAACCCTCCCCCAAGATACCCAACAAGTAGACAACCCAGAACATAACACACCCAACCTCTCAGTCGTGGAAGCAATGCACATGCACACCCTTACTTTAATTTGCTCACTCATGTAAGTTAGTCAACACCAAATACCACCAAGTCTATATAAGTTCAAAATGTTTATTTTGAATTGAGAAGCTCTGTACATTGTTCTATTATAAAATGCAGCACCAACCGGAAAATCAATAACATTAAAACAATAAACATTGTTACACTTACTTACAGTTGGGAATTAAATCATGATAACTGAACAGTGGTGGAAGGCAGCACCACCATCCCCTAGGAATTTAGTTTATATAAATTTATAAATGAAGATGTGAGTGAAGGGACCCCTCACCTTAGAAGAACCTAGTACTGGTATTTGTTGCATCATTCAGAAGCTCTGCAAAGCTCTGGTTCGTAGAAGGGAATCTTCCGTCTGTAATGCGAAAAATGAAATGGTGCGCGTTAGTATATTGCAACTTGCAATCATTTCTCAGCCGTGCCAAAAAGTGTAGCATTTATGGATAAGCAATATGGACTAACAGTACACCAGTACTTCCTAAAGAAGTGGCTTGTTAATGTTTTTGTTGACCGCTTGTACGCAGCGCGTAGACTAGACAGTAGCAGTGTGAGGCAGGTCATGTGGGCTCAAAGGTGTCTTATACAAAAAGCTGCAAGGTAACGTCACATGTGCAAAAAAAAAAGAGACAAAGGTAAATTGGTTGCATGGCTCGGGCTAACTAAGCAAAGGCTAGAATGACCATATATAACTATTAGTGTCTACTCTACTACTACCTGATTTGTACTAGTGATGTATGTTAGTATTAACTCATTTTTCAACCTTGCTACTGATCAATAGGGGGAGGTGTATATGACGCCTAATAAATGTGTAATGTTTTCTAGGCGCACTACCGACCACCATTGCCGGGGTCAGCGAAGGCGACGCGGAGGGAGAGGATGCGGCAGTTGCTGCAGATACCAACAGAGCGGTAGGGGGAGTGGCAGCACCAGTGGCGGGCGGTGGTAAGTTAGATTCATAATCCTTAACTATTGTTGAACTTGACAGTACACTCACTGCAAGGGTGTACTGTATGTATATGTATACTGTACTGTTGAGACTTAGGGCCCCATTAGGATGGCGGGCGTATTGCCCCTGCCGGGCCGGCGGTATTCACTACCGACACCGCAGGGGAAAACCTCCCGCCATCCCTGTAGAAAAGAGTCAGAACCCCACATGTCGACCAGGCGGAAAAGGGTTCAGTATGGCGGTGGTGTCTCTCTGAACACACCGCCAGCCATATAATCTGCATTTTGGAATGCCTTTGCGTGGCGGCATTGCCGTCCGCCACGGAAAGGCATGCAGACATTGCAGAGTATGCTTGGGGGCCCCCATGGAGGGTACCTACCTATGCCATGATACCCCCCTGCCTTTCAAAGCAAAACGTGACAGGCTCCATGCGGGGCCCGTCATGTTGTGCTTGGAAAAGCAGCGCAACATGTATTTTTAGCATTGCTTTCAGCACCGCCAACCAGAATGTAAAAAACAACAGGATGCACCCGCCACTGTGCCGGGCACATCATCCTAATTAAGTGTCCCCACGGGACACCCACCCTTTTTAGAGTGAGGATGGCGGGCGGACAAAGTCCGCCCACCATCCGAAGTCGTAAGTAAGTATGAGTTGTTGTGAAAGTTTGAAGAGTGAACTAGAAGACTAGAATCCCTTTAATTGGCATAGGAGCGGGAGTATTGAGTAACCAATGGCCTCATCTATCTGATTTCAACTCCACTTTGAAAGTTTTATGGAGAAGAGCACCTGGTGCACTGTTCAACTAAAAAGTGAAAGACGGGTGGAAGGAAGAAGGACGGGCGAGATTTAAAATGTTATGTACTACTGTGCTTTATAGTGCTACTCTACCATGCCACTATGTGTATAAATAATTAACTTGTCTTACTGTTCTTCTAAGAGTATATTTTACAATTGTCTTCTTTTTTACTTTTTGATACACAGCTACTCCTAAACTTAAGCCTAAAGGAGTTGGCCGCCAAGGCACGGCGCCGGAAGTTGGAGGAAATCCAGCGGGAGTACCGGCGGCTGGTGGTCTTAGCAGAGGAGGAGGAAGAGACTGCGGCAGCAATTGAAGCCTCCTCCAGTGCCCCGGGCCCCAGCCACTGCCCTCCAGCGGTACGGCGCCACCGTCTGGCAGCTGCCCGCCACCACCGTTGTGCCATCTCTCGTGCCCCCCCACTGTGGCTGCAACCGCCGCGCTCTCAGACGCCGCGGCGCCCGTTTAGAGGAGCAGATGCGTGTCCTCCTTGAGTCCCGCCCCACACCTTAGTCCCTGTCATCAAGTTCTGCCCCTTTTTTAATTCCTGTTTGGGTGGGTGGGAACTGGTTTGGGTTTTTGCTTTACGAACTTTTTCTCCTGGACTTTCCTATGGACATTGGTTGGGGTTAGGGAGGGGGGGTGGGTCAGCTTTTGTGGGTTTAGTTTATTTTTGTTAGGGTAAATTAAATATATTTTTCTATGTTACATGCAATGTTGTTAATGTTTTGTAGGTGGGGTAACTGTTTTACATCACACTGTTTCCTTGCTGGTGCAGGGCCGCCCATAGCCTGTGTTTGATTTAAATAATTGGCTGACTGTGTAAGACACAAACAGATAGATGCGACACACCTCACTGATTGACTTGTCCTTCTAGTACTTTCAGTCTGTCCTCTAGTCTATGCATTCTTTATCTGGACTGGTGTGTGAAATTGAAATCATTGACAACATGTCCATTATTAAATCTGCCTCCCCCAAACTTCTCTCTTACCTGTGCTTGATGTTTATGTTTAACTTTGGCACAGCAATGGCTGCATGGTGAAGATGGTTTCCTTTTTCTAACATGCCATGATTGGGGTTGTGGTTGTGGTAGTATAGTAGTAGTAGTAGACACTGGCAGGGCGGCAGCATTTGCAAAAAAAGAAAAGGAGACAGTCAATCGCCTTTGAGAGACTGTTAGAGGAGTAGTAGAATGAAGTACAGTACAGAACTTACCGAGCAACAATAATATGCTAAACTATTTTACAACAAAACATAATGGTGGTTGGGATAGCCTACTAGACAGAGTTACAAACTATAGTTTTGTCGAGTCACTTGACTAGGCCTACAGCCTAACAGTTAGTGCTGTATATGAGGAATGACAACAAACAAATCCAATCAATGCCGACAATTAATGCTGAGGTATATGTTCCTTTGTTAAATAAAATAACCTCTAAAATATCCTACTCATGGGTGGGCAAGCAGAAGAAGATCATCGCTTTGCCTTGAAATTGAAGTACTGTTGCTTTCGCCACATCCGCCCCAGCAAGTGTGTGATTAAGTATTGGTGTACATTTAATTTAGTCACACCTCGACAATAAGTCACACAGCCTGGGGGAAGAGGGTTAGGGTTTGTTGAATGGATGGGAAGGGGGTTTTTGGGAAAGGTTTGACATAGAAAAACAGTATGCATGGACAAACGAACGACAATCATTGAAGACTACCATATCCATATGTTAAGGGAGAAAAAGGAAATGCATGCATGATGATGAGAGACCCAGATTACATACACTTCTAGTTTTTGTTCTGTTGTTCCGGCCTTAATACTTTTACAAATAGCAAATAGAAATTTTAAATATTGGTAGGGAAGAATCGTAAACAGAGAGCAAACCTAATGATGATAATAACAACTCCAAGAACACACTGTTGTAAAGATTGTATACAAAATATTAATCAAATTATTTAGAAGAAGATAAAAGTGGATACTGTTACTGTGTTATCCTGGTAAAAAATGTGGACTGGATTTGCATCTCGGCATTCCTCTTGGTCCTCTTGTCCATCAATCCTGGGTGTGTCGCCTCGCCACTCGCCACTGCCCGGCTGGAAAAAAAATGTCGATATATTGGTAAGGTAAGTGTGCATTGTAATGTTTTCCAGAGTATAGGGCAAGGCCCGGACTGTAATTGTAGATGGAAAACCAAAGGGGATATTGAGAAACAAAGTTGAAACAAATGCACAAGTTATGGTGTAGTGCAACAAGAACACTTTCCGAGGTGGCATGTATGCATCATCTCTACTCTAGTCTGTTTCCATCATTGACCTTCAACAATAACAGGAGAGAGCAGGCCCACAGTGCTTAGCAGTAGCACATCCTACGTTAAGACTTTAGAGTACTTTTTTTTTTTTTTGTAAAGAGTTGGACAAAGGCAAAGCACATTATCCATTCCAAACATAGCATTTTACAGTTTAAGTTAGTAAATCAATGCACCGCAGTCATCCCACCGCTACACTCTATTCCACTTCTACACAGACATTTGGGTCTGCTGTGGTTGTTGTTGACGCGTTTACCTTTAGGCTTTTAAGTTTTATGCCACTCATGAAACGTCCTCCTGACTTCATCATCATCTCCGATACTTTTACTGACTGACTGTGAAGATCGGCCTGCAGTAGAATTAAAATTGTTATTACACAACAAGAGTAGAAATATTATTGACTTGAGTCAGTCTTTAGTGTGTACAGAAAGATAGATTACTAGTACACTTTGACTTCACTTTGTGCACAACAAACAAACAACGAAAACACAAAGACCAATCGCTCAGAGTCAGGTGTCCAATGCATGCCATTAATTGTCATTACCTGTTCCTTCTCATCTTAAGTTAACGGGCCGTCTATTTCGCCATCATCATGATGGACGGTGCTGTTGTGTCAATCATACTCATTGCGCAGATTGAGTGAGTCCCCTTCCTGTATTGAATTAAAAGCAATGTATCACCAGGAGAAGTACAAATTTCTTATTTGCAAGAAGGGGAACATTGAATTCACCTTGAGCTAAGTTTAGTGTGTTCTGTAGAAAGTTGATTAGTGGCAGTGCACAATTACATAAATTCATGCACAACAAACACAACAAAATCATTCAGTCTGCGACACTGCGTCCAATGCAGGGCATCAATCATTACCTGTTCCATCTTATCTTCAGTTAATGGCCAGTCTCTCTCGGCTCTGAAAGGAGGATAGCTATAGTAGTCATCTGATTCATGCTCCACTTCTTTTGGCAGGACTAGGAAAGTTTGAATTTGTTCTTGTAGTATTTTACCATCATCCAATCATCATTCATGAGGACAATGGATTTGGGTGGGAGATTCAGTATGATCGAGCGGAGGAGCTGGATTCGGAGGACTGTACTGTCAAATTGCAGATACCTGAAAATTGTATATTAAATAAGAAGAGTAGAAGACGGTGGTAATGGATTTGTTGTGATTCACAAGTTTGTAACCGGAACGACAGACACAAATAAAGGTGGGAAAAAAGGGAGGAAGACAGTAAGTGCATGCCTAATTGTCAGGGAAGTATAGCTCATCCTCAAACTCTGGGGGGTCAGCCAGTAGTAGGTAATAATCATCATGTGACACACTACTTCCGTCACCTGAGCCGCTGTCCTCATCTTCCTCCATTGCTTCATGTATTGTGTAATTCGGTGGTATGAAGTGCTGATTCATTTTGATCATTGTTAACCTCTCCACGTTTTTGGGCGAGAGACTGGTCCTTCTCAATGTTACAATGGAACCAGCAGCACTGAAAACACGTTCGGAAGAGACACTTGCGACAGGGCAAGCCAGATAGCTTATCGCCAGCCTGCTGAGCTGTGGCCATTCTGACCTTTTCCTATACCAATACTGCAATGGGTTTTGATCAATGTACACCTCTGTTGGGTCGTCCAGATAGGCCTGGACCATCCGCTCAATGTTCAGGGTTGCTGCTGGTAAGCTTTCGCGCTGTTTTCTCTGTGCATCTGCACTGTGCTTATTAATGCCTAACTTTACATACCAATCGTGTAATGATTGTACTCGGCCTAATGATCCAGTTATTGTTGCTGTGGTCGATAGTGATGGTGAGTGATCCAAACGCACTGTCCTCAGCCGACGAAGTTGCACTTGATCCTGCATGGCCTGCTGCAGTACTTCTTGTGGGTTGATCTTGCGGGCTTTTAATTAGCAGCCGTTCGTTTTTCAACTTACTGGCTGCTTCAGCTATACAAGTTTTGTAGCGGGCAACATCAATCTAGGAAAAAGCAAAGAATGTCTTCAGTCCAAATTTTGCACGTGGATCCAGAATTGTGGCACAAATGCAATGTCCTTGTGACAAAATTTTATTTTGTATCCTTACATTTTCAGCTAAGCGATGGGATAAGCTCTCCACCAAGTCATGGGTTTGCCTTTTGTCCTCTACACCTTGGAATGATTCAGATACATTATTCAGCTGATGCTCTAGCATTTGCAATAATGGGATAGCTTGGCCCATTGTACAGTCCTCCTTGCTGACTTCACGTGTGAAGACCTCAAAAGGACAAAGCATCTCAGTCAGGCATTTAATTAGGCTCCATTGCTCTATCTCAAGGTTCATGCCTTTAACAGTAGCATCCCCTCTTTTTTTCCAGACATATTCATGGAGTGACCTGTACTGCTCATACAGACGATCAAGCATGTAATATGTTGAGTTCCAACGTGCTGCCACCTCCTGGATGAGTGCCTTGATTGGAATCCTATGTTCACGTTGGATGATCCTCAGCTGCTTCCGAGCTTTAAAAGAATGGTTGAAATGAGTGCATATTCTTCGGCAGATGGGCAGTAAATTGCTGACTGTGGGTTCTTTTTTCAGAAAGTCTTGAACTATAATGTTTATGCAGTGCACCAAACACGGAACCCTGAAATAGGAACCAAGTTCCATGGCCTTGAGTACATTACTGCCATTGTCTGTGGCAACAAAACCAATACCAAGCCCTCTTTGCCGCAGCCATTCCAAAACCTTGCTGCAAAACTCGTGTAAAATGTTTTAAGCCGTATGAGATTTCTCCATGGCGAACATGGCTACAGTTGCATGTTTCCGAGTACCTTCAAAAATCGCAGCTGTGTCAACAGCACCTCGTGCAGATAGCTTATCTCTAACCCCCACAAAACAGATCCAGTGTGCAGTGATGCACATGTAATCTGTGGCTTGGCAACTGGTCCACACGTCTGTTGTCAGGTGGATATTGTGAACAGCACTCTGCTGCAAAGCTTGTCCAACCAATTCCAGCACATCATGATGTAGTGCCGGAACAGCAATTCTTGCGAAATAGGACCAGCTGGGAACCTTCCATTTAGGGCAGATGGCAGACACGAATTCAAGGAAACCCACCCCTTCCACAAATGAAAAAGGAAGAAGGTCCAGCGCTAACATTTTAGCCAGCTTCGCATTGTACAACCGCGCCGTTGGCTGGTTGTGTTGGAACTGCCCCTCCAACCTAAACATGCTCTCAATGGTAGGCTGGATTACTTTCCTTTGTGGTGCTGTTTTCATTAACCCACTAAGGCTCAATGACACAGATTGTCTCATTGCGGTACTCGGTCTCCTTGGTGTCTCAGCCTGACTCAGAGTATGGCTCTTACTGCGGTGCCACTCTGATGTTACTGAGGAGGATGTGGGCATTACCACTGCACTACTGAGGACAGGGCTAGAAATGCCTCCCTCTTCTTCACCTTCCACCGCAATAATATCGCTCCCTGATTCTTCCTGACCAACTTCAAAGGGTTGAGTTTTTCTACTTTCTTTTAACTGAAGTAGGTGATCCTCCCACACGATAGTGTGGTGTATTCTGAGATGACTTGCTTGTCCTCCGGTACCATAGTTTGTACCAAGCTTACCATGCCGAAAATCTTGCCGACAAATTGAGCATATAGCAACGTTCTCCTCCTTGGCGCTAACAGAAAAGAAGTCCCAAACTGGGGAGGAGAACTTTCTGGCACTGCTGGATGTGCCACTTTCAATACCAGATGAACTGGAGAGTGTGCTTGAAATGTGACCCTGTGCACCTAGACTGTGACTTTTACTACCACTACCTACTGAGATGGTTGAGCTGGATGTAGGTCCCTGCCGGGCTTTGGAAAATATGGCAACTGGAGGTAGTGGTGGTGTAACCTGTGTTGGTGATATCCGTGCTACATCCCGCTCAGTAGCAGCCTTTCTGGATAGGGTGAGAATGTTGGTCTCCAATCCCTTTGGGGCAGGAGTAATGTGCGTGATTACTGGCTCGTCTTCATCAACATCATCACCCCCCTCTTCTACATCTACCTCCATAACTCTAAGTATTTCTGGGACCTTCCTTTTCAGAAGCATTGTCTTGTGGCGGATATCACTCTCAGACTGAGCTGGTGGGAGCAAAGTGGCATCACGATCATCAGAAGCAGGGCTTGAAGAAAAAGATGATGGACTAAGCCTCCTTTTCCTTGCTGGTGGTCTGGAAGACAATAGATCTTCTGAAACAGTGGTTTGACTTTGCTCCACTTTGTCTGCAGGAAGCTCGATTTCCTGAAATGCCCCTACGTCAGGAGCAACAACTACTATGGTGGGCTGTTGAGGCCGCTGCAGTTCTTGTTGCGGCCGCTGCTGTTCTTGTTGCGGCTGCTGATGTTCTTGTTGCAGCTGCTGCTGTTCTTGTTGCGTCTGCTGCTGTTCTTGTTGCACCTGCACACTTATCTGCTGAGTTTGCGCCTGTGTTGAACTTGATTGTGTACTACTTTGCGGTAATGACATTTCTTCAACATCGCTGCTCGTTAGTAGACTGGCTACCTCTGCGACACTACAGCCCTTGGGCCTAGGTTGGTGGGGTTGTACCGCTGTGGTGCTCTCAGCTTGGTTCCCGGACAACGCTGCTGCAGGCGTAACTTTTTTGGTGCCAAAAAAAACATTGGCCGGCACACCACCAGTCGTGGTTAATGGCACTTCCTTTTTCTGTTCCTTCTTCTCACCGGCAACTTTCTTGCTACTGGACCTGGTACCTTTCTTTGGGGCCATCTTCTTCAGATGTCAGGCAGGATGCAGATGCACAACAAGTTCTGGTCAGACGTGGACGTGATGTGCAGCAGGACTTCTGTCTGGCTGGCAGTACAACGGGTAGCCAGGTGAGGCTGATGACACCTCCTCCTCTGTCTTTTGTGCACCTAAAAGTAAATAAGCCAGGAGAAGAATATCAGTGAAATGTTGCATTTGTTGTTGTGGTTCAGTTACTTAGTACTGTACTAGTGCAAACAAAAGATATAGTCTATCCATTTATGACTTTTTTTAACAAGGGCTATGTTATACTAGTGTGTACAGTCACACACTACACTCTCAGGAAGGATAGGAATGTTAATAATAACCGCCAAAATAAAAATGTAATGGAAGTGGGGTGGACCCTATTTGCCATTAAATTATTTGAGCATCTCAGCATCCATGGAGCTGCTGCTGGCAAAGGGGGTGGATGGATGGAAGCAGTAAGCCAAATAGCCAATAGGAAAACCATGCAGGCCTATGGCAAAAGCAGGACACTAATAGCTCCCAGTCCAAACACAAAACAAGGCCACCAGCCACATGGACACTCACAAATCACAAACAAGCAGGGGGCCTGGGAAACACCAGTAGCCGACAAAAGGCCTTTAAAAGCCAGGTAAAGGATGCATGCTAAAGCACACTGCTCTGCCTTTTTAATGCAACAAAATGGAAATACGAACATTCACAGGCCCCAAAAAGGTCTGCAGGGTGCATGCATTGCACACCAACACCCCAGACACATACAACAAAAGCATGTCTTTAAGACAACCAACACCAGAAAGCCCACCCCAAAAAAACGCACTTCCCCAACTCAATCCAATGCCATCCATGCCCTCAATGATGTCTAAATTCAAAAGAGCACACAGAAAACACTTGATTAATAAAGCTGTGGGTACCTGCTCTGATCCTAGTGGATGAAAAAGCAGGCCTGTTGGCAGACAAGGCCAGGCAAGCTTGCAGGCCTAGGCTTCAAAATGGCCACCAGCCACATGGCCAGGCCCAACAACATCAGAAAGGCCACCCCAAAAAAACACTTCCCCAACTCAATCCAATGCCATCCATGCCCTAAATGATGTCTAAATTAAACAGACCACACAGAAAACACTTGATTAATAAAGCTGTGGCTACCTGCTCTGATCCAAGTGGATGAAAAAGCAGGCCTGTTGGCAGACAAGGCCAGGCAAGCTTGCAGGCATAGGCTTCAAAATGGCCACCAGCCACATGGCCAGGCCCAACAACATCAGAAAGCCCACCCCAAAAAAACACACACTTCCCCAACTCAATCTAATGCCATCCATGCCATAAATGATGTCTAAATTCAACAGACCACACAGAAAACACTTGATTAATAAAGCTGTGGCTACCTGCTCTGATCCTAGTGGATGAAAAAGCAGGCCAGTTGGTAAATAAGGCCAAGCAAGCTTGCATGCCTAGGCTTCAAAATGACCACCAGCCACATGGCCAGGCCCAACAACATCAGAAAGCCCACCCCCAAAAAAAACACACTTCCCCAACTCAATCTAATGCCATCCATGCCCTAAATGATGTCTAAATCCAACAGACCACACAGAAAACACTTGATTAATAAAGCTGTGGCTACCTGCTCTTATCCTAGTGGATGAAAGCGGGCCTGTTGGCAGACAAGGCCAGGCAAGCTTGCATGCCTAGGCTTCAAAATGGCCACCAGCCACATGGCCAGGCCCAACAACATCAGAAAGCCCACCCCAAAAAAACACACTTCCCCAACTCAATCCAATGTCATCCATGCCCTAAAGGATGTCTAAATTCAACAGACCACACAGAAAACACTTTATTAATAAAGCTGTGGCTACCTGCTCTGATCCTAGTGGATGAAAAAGCAGGCCTGTTGGCAGACAAGGCCAGGCAAGCTTGCAGGCCTAGGCTTCAAAATGACCACCAGCCACATAGCCAGGCCCAACAACATCAGAAAGCCCACCTAAAAAAAAACACACTTCCCCAACTCAATCTAATGCCATCCATGCCCTAAATGATGTCTAAATTCAACAGACCACACAGAAAACACTTGATTAATAAAGCTGTAGCTACCTGCTCTGATCCTAGTGGATGAAAGCAGGCCTGTTGGCAGACAAGGCCAGGCAAGCTTGCAGGCCTAGGCTTCAAAATGGCCACCAGCCAAATGGCCAGGCCCAGCAACATCAGAAAGCCCACCCCAAAAAACACACTTCCCCAACTCAATACAATGCCATCCATGCCCTTTATGATGTCTAAATTCAACAGACCACACAGAAAACACTTGATTAGTAAAGCTGTGGCTACCTGCTCTGATCCTTGTGGATGAAAAAGCAGGCCTGTTGGCAGACAAGGCCAGGCAAGCTTGCAGGCCTAGGCTTCAAAATGGCCATAAGCCACATGGCCAGCCCAACAACATCAGAAAGCCCACCCCAAAAAAACACACTTCCCCAACTCAATCTAATGACATCCATGCCCTAAATGATGTCTAAATTCAACAGACCACACAGAAAACACTTGATTAATAAAGCTGTGGCTACCTGCTCTTATCCTAGTGGATGAAAGCGGGCCTGTTGGCAGACAAGGCCAGGCAAGCTTGCATGCCTAGGCTTCAAAATGGCCACCAGCCACATGGCCAGGCCCAACAACATCAGAAAGCCCACCCCAAAAAAACACACTTCCCCAACTCAATCCAATGTCATCCATGCCCTAAAGGATGTCTAAATTCAACAGACCACACAGAAAACACTTTATTAATAAAGCTGTGGCTACCTGCTCTGATCCTAGTGGATGAAAAAGCAGGCCTGTTGGCAGACAAGGCCAGGCAAGCTTGCAGGCCTAGGCTTCAAAATGACCACCAGCCACATAGCCAGGCCCAACAACATCAGAAAGCCCACCTAAAAAAAAACACACTTCCCCAACTCAATCTAATGCCATCCATGCCCTAAATGATGTCTAAATTCAACAGACCACACAGAAAACACTTGATTAATAAAGCTGTAGCTACCTGCTCTGATCCTAGTGGATGAAAGCAGGCCTGTTGGCAGACAAGGCCAGGCAAGCTTGCAGGCCTAGGCTTCAAAATGGCCACCAGCCAAATGGCCAGGCCCAGCAACATCAGAAAGCCCACCCCAAAAAACACACTTCCCCAACTCAATACAATGCCATCCATGCCCTTTATGATGTCTAAATTCAACAGACCACACAGAAAACACTTGATTAGTAAAGCTGTGGCTACCTGCTCTGATCCTTGTGGATGAAAAAGCAGGCCTGTTGGCAGACAAGGCCAGGCAAGCTTGCAGGCCTAGGCTTCAAAATGGCCATAAGCCACATGGCCAGCCCAACAACATCAGAAAGCCCACCCCAAAAAAACACACTTCCCCAACTCAATCTAATGACATCCATGCCCTAAATGATGTCTAAATTCAACAGACCACACAGAAAACAAGTGATTAATAAAGCTGTGGCTACCTGCTCTGATCCTAGTGGATGAAAGCAGGCCTGTTGGCAGACAAGGCCAGGCAAGCTTGCAGGCCTAGGCTTCAAAATTGCCACCAGCCACATGGCCAGGCCCAACAACATCAGAAAGCCCACCCCCAAAAAAACGCACTTCCCCAACTCAATCCAATGCCATCCATGCCCTCAATGATGTCTAAATTCAAAAGAGCACACAGAAAACACTTGATTAATAAAGCTGTGGGTACCTGCTCTGATCCTAGTGGATGAAAAAGCAGGCCTGTTGGCAGACAAGGCCAGGCAAGCTTGCAGGCCTAGGCTTCAAAATGGCCACCAGCCACATGGCCAGGCCCAACAACATCAGAAAGGCCACCCCAAAAAAACACTTCCCCAACTCAATCCAATGCCATCCATGCCCTAAATGATGTCTAAATTAAACAGACCACACAGAAAACACTTGATTAATAAAGCTGTGGCTACCTGCTCTGATCCAAGTGGATGAAAAAGCAGGCCTGTTGGCAGACAAGGCCAGGCAAGCTTGCAGGCATAGGCTTCAAAATGGCCACCAGCCACATGGCCAGGCCCAACAACATCAGAAAGCCCACCCCAAAAAAACACACACTTCCCCAACTCAATCTAATGCCATCCATGCCATAAATGATGTCTAAATTCAACAGACCACACAGAAAACACTTGATTAATAAAGCTGTGGCTACCTGCTCTGATCCTAGTGGATAAAAAAGCAGGCCAGTTGGTAAATAAGGCCAAGCAAGCTTGCATGCCTAGGCTTCAAAATGACCACCAGCCACATGGCCAGGCCCAACAACATCAGAAAGCCCACCCCAAAAAAAAACACACTTCCCCAACTCAATCTAATGCCATCCATGCCCTAAATGATGTCTAAATCCAACAGACCACACAGAAAACACTTGATTAATAAAGCTGTGGCTACCTGCTCTTATCCTAGTGGATGAAAGCGGGCCTGTTGGCAGACAAGGCCAGGCAAGCTTGCATGCCTAGGCTTCAAAATGGCCACCAGCCACATGGCCAGGCCCAACAACATCAGAAAGCCCACCCCAAAAAAACACACTTCCCCAACTCAATCCAATGTCATCCATGCCCTAAAGGATGTCTAAATTCAACAGACCACACAGAAAACACTTTATTAATAAAGCTGTGGCTACCTGCTCTGATCCTAGTGGATGAAAAAGCAGGCCTGTTGGCAGACAAGGCCAGGCAAGCTTGCAGGCCTAGGCTTCAAAATGACCACCAGCCACATAGCCAGGCCCAACAACATCAGAAAGCCCACCTAAAAAAAAACACACTTCCCCAACTCAATCTAATGCCATCCATGCCCTAAATGATGTCTAAATTCAACAGACCACACAGAAAACACTTGATTAATAAAGCTGTAGCTACCTGCTCTGATCCTAGTGGATGAAAGCAGGCCTGTTGGCAGACAAGGCCAGGCAAGCTTGCAGGCCTAGGCTTCAAAATGGCCACCAGCCAAATGGCCAGGCCCAGCAACATCAGAAAGCCCACCCCAAAAAACACACTTCCCCAACTCAATACAATGCCATCCATGCCCTTTATGATGTCTAAATTCAACAGACCACACAGAAAACACTTGATTAGTAAAGCTGTGGCTACCTGCTCTGATCCTTGTGGATGAAAAAGCAGGCCTGTTGGCAGACAAGGCCAGGCAAGCTTGCAGGCCTAGGCTTCAAAATGGCCATAAGCCACATGGCCAGCCCAACAACATCAGAAAGCCCACCCCAAACAAACACACTTCCCCAACTCAATCCAATGCCATCCATGCCCTAAATGATGTTTGAAAATGAAATACATTAAAAAAACACCAAAGGAACAGTTGCTTCATCATGCACACACCCATGAGGCCATGCCCATGACTAGCTTGGGCCTACTACTGACTACTACTACCCACAACATTTAAAAAAAAAGGAATGATGCTAGTTACCAAAAATTGTAGTTACAACAAGTGCAATGCCCACAATCAAACAGACACAACAACCAATTACTTGTAAAATAACCAAATCAAAAAATCCTCAAATCCAATTGCAATGATGCAGCAGACAAAAAGAGTGATCTTTCCAGCTCAAAATCCAAAGGCAGAATGAGCAGGAGATGGACAAAGCACTGGTAGGAGCCTGCTGGACAGGAACAGGAAGTTGTAGATTCTGTGTCACTTCCTCCCTCTCCCCACCTTTTTAAAAAAGGACTCCTTGCACAAAAAAGGACAGCCAATGTCAATCTGAGGAGTTGTTTTCATCCAAAATCATCATTTGCAGAAGGTTTCATGCTGCTAGAGCTGATATTCTTCTCCAAATTGAAAATTTTACATGTTCGAGTTCTCGAGCTTCACATTACTTCCGCCGGATGTCGATGGCGTGTCGAAAATGACTTGATCGCGTTCTCTCGCTCTCTGTCGCGTTGGATATGACGTGTTCGGGGTCTCTTTCTCCTTTTCGCGTTCGATTAGACGTGCCCCCGTCCTCACTCTCTCGCTCGCGGTGGAGAATGACATGTTCGAGATCTCAATCTTCTCATACTCGCGCGGTGCATGATCGCGAGAAGAATGACGTGATCGCGCGATAAATTACGTGATCGCGCGACAAGTGACAATAATGCGAGCGCGAACTTTTGCGAGACAGCGCAAAATGGCTACCAACAATCCAATATCTCATGGAGAACGCGACCGGGTCGGGAAAACTTGTCAGCGAACGCGGGGATTCAGGTAAGGCGATCGCGCGCACGCGAGAGTGTGCTTTTTACAGCGCGAGCAAGAACAAATTATCGCTAAGCTGCGGATTTCCGCGCTTTCCGCGGAACGCGAAAATGCCAAATTATCTCAATTTCCGCGAACGGAACGGAATTTAAGCCCAGGCCTACATATTATTATATGGTTGCACAAACACCAGCACAGAAAAATATGTTGGCAAACACCAAAAAGATTTACTCTGCTTCCTTTATTGCCCAGTTGTCTAGGGTATAAGAGACTGGCAGGTCCAGGGAACAGACGCGCTATTTAGACCATGCCTCATTTCTCTGCAAATAATGTTTTTGAATGACACCGTGCAACAACAGTCCTGTCTTGGAATAGCCAAGAACAAAGACTTGAATACACCACAGATGCCCACACCATCAATCACCAAGGGTAACATAACATCACAAGAAGGGCGTATGTTAGATGAGATCATAAAATACAATAGATCAGACCCCAAGTGGAAAGAATGGTTGATTTGGCCCACAGACACCAATAGATGTCAGGAAAGATTCATGGGTAAAACCAAAGGGTTAAATATCCACAGGCAAGATCCATGCTATGTACAGAGAGAACATCCAGGGGTAGTGGCATCATAGAGTTTTGGGAAGTTATGCCTCAATTGGATAAAAACCTCGACATTGTCACATGTGAAACAACACTTATCCTTACTTACAAAGGATGTGGATCTACGGAATATTTTATTAGCTCCTAGAAAGCCATGTCACAAATGTTTCTATTATGCTGTCTATTATGAAATCTGGAAAATATCACAACAAGAGGCTGTGGAGAGATTACATGAAATAGATCGTATAAACCTAGAGAAAGCTCTAGCCTTGGTTGATAATGGTTTAACTACACCGACCTCCAGGGTATATTTACTGGGCAACATTGTATCTTCTGCAATAGATATATTAGAACAGGATTTGTCCATATAACAGCACGGGCAATCACAATTACGTTCTATTATGTTGATAAGCTAGACGCTGAATCTTTACACGCAGGCTATGTGCCTTGGCATTTCATCAAGAGTGCATCTCTGTTTTCTTCATACAATCTAACAGAAAAAGAAATAGAAATGGCACAAAGGGGAGCAAAATATACAATGCTGCGTATTGAAAAACTGATTAAATTAGCCTTCCACAGAATGGTTAATCCATGATCACATAACTCTATCAGTCACTACCTTTCAATTTCAATATTGCCTTGAACAAAAGCAGGCAGGCAGATATGAAGAAATGGGTAAGGAATTCATTAAGGAATCTTGGGATTTACCGTACAGATTTCGATGCCAGAGTGGGGATAGAGAAGTGTTTTTGAGTGGTAAAAACTGTGAGAACACTTTAAGGGTATCACTCATATGTCATGATACAATGCTGCATGGGGCCTGTAACGGTTCAGTAGCGAACTTATCCTGTCACTTGAGGGGTGCCCCAGCTGCTGTGATCACTCCAGTGTTCAGGCTACTTTCGAATGGGAGTTACTTGATGCTGAACGATCAAGGTTGCATTGGGATGCTTCCGGCCATCATATATCGGGTAACCGTCAGTTTCAGGGTTACTTTCTGTATGCAAGTATTGTTTCCACCGACAGATACAGTCAAGGAGGCGCTGTTATGGCCTTCACTAAATGTTTCCTTAATATGGTTTGATGCTTTTAGCAGAATTAAAGCCATGCTTTTACAGAAGTCCTGCCCTTAACCTCTGCTCAAGAGACTTTTGATCTCCAGATCGCAAGGTCTTCAGCAGAGATACAGGCGCTCATATGTACGAACCGCCCCTTCCATTTCGCGGAAATGGTAAATAGTATCTTTAACATGTCTGATACGACAGGCATCGTTCACTTATTTAAGACCATTGGTTCTGGACTATTAGGCACCTTTCAGATGGTCCTCGGGGTTATACCAAACTTTTTACACTTTGCATTTGGAAGCATTTTTGGAGGACTGACGATGATCCTGTTTCTAATAGCAAGTATCATGATTGTTCGTTTTCTGCTACGCAATGGACGTCCCAGTCACCAAGGAGATGGAAAAGGCACTCCAGGAGCATAAATACTGTGATCGCATAGTACAACATCTAGGTACACCTCACCTGAGAGAACTAAGTGCGCCTTGGTTCTTGTCATTTAGACCAGTGTGGATGGATTGCATCTTACCTGTCCTCCGATGCCTGTTTTGCGGAGAAGAATGCATGTTGGATCTCTGTCTGACACTCCCATCATGTGCACAACCGGACATTGACGCTTTACTGGACCCGATAACGGCCAATGTTCTGCAATGTCCCCAGCGTATTCCAATGTTGATGGGTGCATTCCTACAGCCACTACAGGGAGCATCGGCTCCTGTTGGTATGGACATCGGCTCCTCCTCTGACACCCAGGTCTTGGATGGCACACAGGCTGCTCCAGCATCGGCTGTGGACAGTACGGAAGATCATCTGTGCTCAATTGAAATAATCCGTGAGGTGTTACAGGGACTGTCATCTGTGGAGGCAGGCAACGATAATGTTGCATCTACCAGCCAGGACACATAAACATTTGACTCATTTGGCCCATCGTGTGCTGGGACAAAATTCGACTCCAAAACAAAATTGACATTCTTTTTGGGCATGCATGGCTTTCAAATGCTTGTAGTAGTTTGAACTATACCTATGGACACATTAGAGCTATGGCTTGAGTGACAATTTCCTTTTGAAACTTTTTAAAGATTTTTTAGACTTTTAAATTATTTTTAATCAAAAACTAATGTTTTTGTAGCTATTAACATACCAGTATCTAGTCAGCCTAGTAGTACGTTTAGAATTTAACTATATGTCGTTCATTCAGAAGAGGAGTAGGTGTTATATTCCATATAGGTAACCTGATATAGGCCCAGGTAACTTTATAACCCTTCACCTATATTCTTCCCTACATTACACTTATAACGGTTTACAGGGACTGACTTTTTACCTAGATACAACACTACATTCAGAACGCGGGTTTTCCCTAGTTCGAAATCTCATACATTATGCATGAGGATTCTTGAAAGCACAGCAGGACTACCATCTCCTGTATAATATCTATGTATTAAGTTCATGCTCGACGTCATCCTTAGTCTGACAAAGTAATGCAGCGAGGTAGGACCCCTGGGGAGACCTATGGGTATATATACATCACATTTGGCTAAGATAGACAGAGGAGACCAGGACTTCCTGGCCAACACACTGACCAGAGAGGCTGAGGTTCCGGCATGCAGACACTCCAGCTCGCAGTGGTCTAAACACATCCCTCATGGGGGGTCCAACTCGAGACCAGAACGGGGTACCACAGTCTCTCACTTCAGGTAATGTGGTTGACTTTATCCTAGGGATTCTTGGCGTAACACCTACACACATTCTAGGTACACTCAGGTACTTCTGGTAAGGGAGGCATCGTAGGAGTCTGCATCTTTTTATTATCATGTATTTTATATACTTGTATGTATTCATGATTACTGCAAGATGGTAGAGCTTTACCATCCATTTACTTTCATATTGCTTCAAATCCTATATATTTGCTACTGTCTAATGGTTGTTGCAGCTCACCTATTTTACACCAGAATAACAACTGTTCAATAAATATTGATTGAAAACGCCCAGACTGTATATTCTGTGTATCTCTCAGGGACAGACTAAGTAAGCACGAGTGACTGAGCGAAAAGTAGTATATTGTTTCCACGGTCCTGATGGATCAGGGTTGCCATGTTCGATGATTGCCAAGAACTATTTTCTCCTTGGTAAGAGGAGATTCTAGTGGCACTGTGAGCTAGCTTGTACAAAAGGCCAACATACCCAGTGGGGGAGGGGGGTTTAGAATCAATCTGACACCAATCCTACAGTGTATGCTGTCCAAGCGCGCAGATCCTGTATAGGTTTTATAGGAACTACACGACATGGGTTGTGGTGGTAATTGACAGAAGGATTTGAAAGGTTGGGATTTGAAGAATGTGGGAAGTAGCCCCTGTTATACAGTTTCCCTCTAAAATAGTAAAATACATAAAGATTTTTTTGCTTTTACATTAAAATCTGCATGTAGCATTATATACAAGTTTAAATACAAAAATATTTTTGTGCTTTTACATTAAAATCTGCATGCAGCATTATTTACGAATTTAACCTGGTAAGTTCCAGCACCACAGACCTGCTGAAAATACCTGGCGAAGGATGTGCAGTGTGTAGTAATTACCACAAAAGTTGTAATTTTGATTCTTGCTCAAACAAGTGTTTCTTCAAGGACTGGAAAATAACAGGACACTTTTGACTAGACCCTTAGAAAGTTTTGAGTTCCCAGTAGCAGCTGTCTGTTGGAGTTTAAGGAGCAGATTTTCGGCAGTTGAATGGTGGCTTGTGAGTCAGATGCTCTAATGTGCGGATAGGTAGTTCGAAAAGGATTGAAGAAAGAACGTGATAGTGGCTCTACTTTAAAGGCCTGATATCTTTGAAAATGAGTGAATTTAATTTCAGAAAGGATGGTCTAGAGCAGACATACAAAATAATCCAGTTTTAAACTCAGGGCAGATCTGAAAGGCTTGAAATAGGAGCAATGACGTGGTACACACTTTTAAGTGAGTGCTTGTAAAAAATCCACTTTTGGAGACAGTGTTGACATGTGACTAATTGGTGATATCAGTTTCCAAGAGAACACCTACCTTTATTTTTGACAGTTTTTAAAAATATAGAACTGTAAACAAACACAAAAAATAGCACAGGGATTGCAGTGGCAGTAAAGAGAGTTGTTTTGGTACAAGGACTGTGGGCCTGATTTAGATTTTGGTGGACGGGTTTCTCCGTCACAACGATGTCAGATACTCCATCTGCTCAAATATAAATCCAACAGGATATACTGGAATTTATACTTCAGCGTATGGGATATTCGTCACCATTATGACAGAGTAATCCAACAGCAAAAACAACAATTGATGGACAGAATGCAGAACAATGTCATACATTCACCCCAGTACAGAGATCTGGGCCTAAATCCATCGTTTTTTTGCTCACAGTGCCATTACAGTTTGAACCCAGCCATATGCAAATCAGTCTTGACCCTGTGCCTCATGGGAACAGTCCAGCCCGAACTGCCAAGCCAGGTCCTCCCTGGACTGGAATCAAGCATCCTAGGACCGGTTTCGGGGTTTCACCCCTCTTCAGCCTGGATAGCTTGTTTCCAGTGGCATGGAGAGCACGGGACTCACGTCTGAGCATACCCGTCCCACTCGGGGTGACAAATGCAAAAACAACAATTGATGGACAGAATGCAGAACAATGTCATACATTCACCCCAGTACAGAGATCTGGGCCTAAATCCATCGTTTTTTTGCTCACCGTGCCATTCCAGTTTGTACCCAGCCATATGCAAATCAGTCTTGACCCCGTGCCTCATGGGAACAGTCCAGCCCGAACTGCCAAGCCAGGTCCTCCCTGGAGTGGAACCAAGCATCCTAGGACCGGTTTCGGGGTTTCACCCCTCTTCAGCCAGGATAGCTTGATTCCAGTGGCATGGAGAGCACGGGACTCACGTCTGAGCATACCCGTCCCACTCGGGGTGACAAACGCAAAAACAACAATTGATGGACAGAATGCAGAACAATGTCATACATTCCCCCCAGTGCAGAGATCTGGGCCTAAATCCATCGTTTTTTTGCTCACCGTGCCATTCCAGTTTGTACCCAGCCATATGCAAATCAGTCTTGACCCTGTGCCTCATGGGAACAGTCCAGCCCGAACTGCCAAGCCAGGTCCTCCCTGGACTGGAACCAAGCATCCTAGGACCGGTTTCGGGGTTTCACCCCTCTTCAGCCTGGATAGCTTGTTTCCAGTGGCATGGAGAGCACGGGACTCACGTCTGAGCATACCCGTCCCACTCGGGGTGACAAATGCAAAAACAACAATTGATGGACAGAATGCAGAACAATGTCATACATTCACCCCAGTACAGAGATCTGGGCCTAAATCCATCGTTTTTTTGCTCACCGTGCCATTCCAGTTTGTACCCAGCCATATGCAAATCAGTCTTGACCCCGTGCCTCATGGGAACAGTCCAGCCCGAACTGCCAAGCCAGGTCCTCCCTGGACTGGAACCAAGCATCCTAGGACCGGTTTTGGGGTTTCACCCCTCTTCAGCCAGGATAGCTTGATTCCAGTGGCATGGAGAGCACGGGACTCACGTCTGAGCATACCCGTCCCACTCGGGGTGACAAACGCAAAAACAACAATTGATGGACAGAATGCAGAACAATGTCATACATTCCCCCCAGTGCAGAGATCTGGGCCTAAATCCATCGTTTTTTTGCTCACCGTGCCATTCCAGTTTGTACCCAGCCATATGCAAATCAGTCTTGACCCTGTGCCTCATGGGAACAGTCCAGCCCGAACTGCCAAGCCAGGTCCTCCCTGGACTGGAACCAAGCATCCTAGGACCAGTTTCGGGGTTTCACCCCTCTTCAGCCGGGATAGCTTGATTCCAGTGGCATGGAGAGCACGGGACTCACGTCTGAGCATACCCGTCCCACTCGGGGTGACAAATGCAAAACAACAATTGATGGACAGAATGCAGAACAATGTCATACATTCACCCCAGTACAGAGATCTGGGCCTAAATCCATCGTTCTTTTGCTCACCGTGCCATTCCAGTTTGTACCCAGCCATATGCAAATCAGTCTTGACCCCGTGCCTCATGGGAACAGTCCAGCCCGAACTGCCAAGCCAGGTCCTCCCTGGACTGGAACCAAGCATCCTAGGACCGGTTTCGGGGTTTCACCCCTCTTCAGCCAGGATAGCTTGATTCCAGTGGCATGGAGAGCATGGGACTCACGTCTGAGCATACCCGTCCCACTCGGGGTGACAAACGCAAAAACAACAATTGATGGACAGAATGCAGAACAATGTCATACATTCCCCCCAGTGCAGAGATCTGGGCCTAAATCCATCGTTTTTTTGCTCACCGTGCCATTCCAGTTTGTACCCAGCCATATGCAAATCAGTCTTGACCCTGTGCCTCATGGGAACAGTCCAGCCCGAACTGCCAAGCCAGGTCCTCCCTGGACTGGAACCAAGCATCCTAGGACCAGTTTCGGGGTTTCACCCCTCTTCAGCCGGGATAGCTTGATTCCAGTGGCATGGAGAGCACGGGACTCACGTCTGAGCATACCCGTCCCACTCGGGGTGACAAATGCAAAAACAACAATTGATGGACAGAATGCAGAACAATGTCATACATTCACCCCAGTACAGAGATCTCGGCCTAAATCCATCTTTTTTTTGCTCACCGTGCCATTCCAGTTTGTACCCAGCCATATGCAAATCAGTCTTGACCCTGTGCCTCAGGGAAGACATGGCGTGGCAGTTCGGGCTGGACTGTTCCCATGAGGCACAGGGTCAGACTGATTTGCATAAGGCCATGTCTGAACTGGGGTGGCAGAGTGGGCTAAAGAACGGTGATGGATTAAACCCAGATCTGTTGACTAGGGTTGAGTCCTTGCAATGTGCAACACTCCGTCCATCATTTCCTTTGGTTTCTGCTTTGTTCGCCATAAGTTGGCAGGGTATGCTCAGACGTGAGTCCCTTGCTCACTTTGCCACTGGATTCAAGCAAGCCTGGCTGAAGACGGCTGTGATGCCAGAAACCGGTCCTAGGAAGCTTGTTTCCGGTCCAGGGAAGACATGGCTTGGCAGTTCGGGCTGGACTGTTCCCATGAGGCACAGGGTCAGACTGATTTGCATATGGCCATGTCTGAACTGGGGTGGCAGAGTGGGCTAAAGAACGGTGATGGATTAAAACCAGATCTGTTGACTAGGGGTGAGTGCTTGCAATGTTCAACACTCCGTCCATCATTTCCTTTGGTTTCTGCAGAGTAATCCAACAGTCAACATCTAAATCAGGTCCTTTACCTTGGTTTGTTATTTTGAAGTCATTAGGCTTTTGCCTGGGATGTTCTAGTTTATTTGTTGATAACAAAAAGATGAAAGAAAGCAAAGTAAAATAAGTCAGTCTTGGTGGCACATCAACCCAGTAGATTATCATTCCTGCTTCCACTGAGTTGTTGGTAGACTTTTGGTGCTCAGCAACTGTCTGTCATTTGGTCCCCACCCCTGTATGTCTCAGAACACTTGCCCAGAACCTAACCTCCTGAATTTAAGATTTCTCCTTCCTGGCCAGTAAAGTAACCTGTGAGCCTCCATCTCCTGGCCAGAGGTCCAGGCTTCAATGACAAAGAAGGTGTTGTGGCACCAGGGCTGGACTGGGAGTGCAGACTTGCCCTGACAATTGAGTTGGGCTGGCCGTGGGGGGGGGGGGGCATGAAAAACACTGCAGCTGCTTTTTGTTACCAGGGGCATTCTATTGCAGCTGTGTTGCAAAACTGGCCCCTGGAAACAAAAGCGGTCCCAAGGTTCCAAAACCAGCCCCCCACCCTGGCAGCCCACAGGGGAAATGCCCAGTGCCCGCTACGATCAGTTTGGCCCTGTGTGGCACCATTCCCAACCACTGTATAACTCCTGAGGCAGATATCACTGTTTTCAAGACACAAGCTGTCATTTTCTGCACGGGCAGAACATCAATTGGCATTAAATTAGCTCACAATGCTTATCCAGAGGAGTTAAACTTTTCCTCAATGAAGATGGGGAGGTCAAAGCTATTTGCCAACATTTGTGAAGGGTGAAGTTTTCCAACTTCATGGAAGAGCCACACACTTTGCATATCCATAGTTCTAGCTCCCAACTTCTCCTGCACTGCACTGGTTGGTTAATGTTTTTTGACACATTGTCCTGGGTGTTGAGAGGCCATTAACATAAATATAGATAATTAGCCTGTATTAGACTGACAGAATGATCGAGGTAGAATAAGAATAACATCACATGGGAAATTCGGGATACACAGAGGGTGGATGACAGGAGACACAGAGGTTAAGAAGGAATCAAGCTTGTCATATGGTCCTGAACAGGTTGAGAAGAATCAGAATCAAACTGGAGCAGCTTTAGGAGCTCATGATTATTGAGCAAGCTTACCACAAAGGGTTTTATAAATTAAATTATCCAACAAGATAAGTGTTATTTAAAAAGAGGTTTGAGGATGGCACGTTTGAGCAAGGCAGGAATGATTCTGAGACAATATTATGTGATTGATCATGCTGGTGACTTGAGAAGTGAAGTAAGCCAGAACAGTGCTTAGACATAACAGAGGGGATAATGTCAGATATTGCTTGGTCAATAGAGACAGGTTTAAACTCAAAGTTCCTGATTCACAAAGGGCATCCACACTCCCGGAAAAGGTCCCACAGGCATGGGGAGTCTCCACACTCTGTGCAGAATCTCTGTAATGGGAATTCTTATTGCGGAGATTCCATCCCGAGTGAGGAGACTCCCCCACGAGAGAAGCTATTTACTCTTCCAAGACACCGCTCAGAGAGTAAAGGAGTGGAGATTGTCTAACAGTTGTGATCCCAAAGAGATGGATTTTATGACTTTGCAGGATTTGTTTAGAACATACACTCTTTAGATTCACCGAAAGGAGAATGTGGCTTAAATTGTAAGGCATTCATGATGACAGAGAAGTCTTTTCTCTACATGTAAGAATTTGCTGCTTCATTTTAAATCTGTTAAAATGTCTGTGAACCAGCTTTAGATTAAGGGGAAACATATGCTGACTCATAAAAGGACAAACTATCCGCAATATCAATAAATAGGTTGTTGAGATGTTGAATTTGAAAATCGCAGGTGTGGAGTCAAAAGTCTTTAAGGTTTGTGAACATTAAGTTCTCGAAAGAAGTGATAAAATATGTTTGGGAGAGTCAACCTATATAGAGTTTGATTGCTGTGAAGTTTCCACGATAATTAGTTCAAGGTTGGTGATTTTTGTTAAAAAGAGTTATTGTAATCTGTTCAGACAAGCTCAAGTCAAGGTAAAGAAAGCCCTTGTTGCATGTACATTTAGTAGCTTTGCAAGATAGTAATACAAAGAAATGAAGGATAGGAATAGATAGACATAGATATTAGCAAAGGGTGCAGTAAAAATTTGTCACAGACATTATGAGAAGCTACTTATGGACAATGAAAGGAGTAAGCAATAGGTAGGTGTTGAATGGTTGTGTGTGTGAGAGTGGCTTGAAGGGGGCTTGATTTTGGTGGTGATTACAGCTGCTAGACTTATTTAGAAGCATTCAATCATGCGTTGGTTTTGTTTGGGCAATTTGCCCTGATTCCACCATTTTTTAAGTTGTCTGACTGTATCCATGTGAAGCGTGACATTTGGTTCAGTAGTATATCACTTGTGCAAAAATTATGCACACATCAGTTTTTCAGTTCTCCCAATACATTTTCTGCTTGAAACGGTCTCCCTTGGGTACAAATAATATTTTAAAAAATTTAACTGACACAAAAATGCACCAAAATATACAGAACACATCAAAAGTGAAATATGCAGGGCTTCACTTATGTAAAAAAAAATTACACCCTTTTCAAGGGGTTAGACATTAAAAGCAGTTGATTGACATGATAAGTGAATATGAAATCAAATAGTTTCTCAACAACCATGCCAGAAGAAGGATGAAGCTATAGAAATAAGTGATCCGTACTTACTTTGCAAGGGTACGTAACAATAAACCATTTGTCTTATTTTGAGTTTAGACCATTTCAGAGGCTTAAGTAATTAACAAGGTTTGTAAAGAAACCAGGTCAAACAACCTTTTCTGACTAGTCAACGGAGGTGGATTTCATTCAAAGTTTGGACGAAGCAGACAAATTACTAATACATACATACATTAACGAGCTGATGTGACAGGCTGTCAGTCTGCATTAAACCTTTGGGATCTGAATCAGTTTGACACTACTTTCTGAACTTTCTTAACCTAGTGATGATATTAATAGGTGCCTTGCATGAAATGAAATATCTTGCTTATGTCAAGCAATTTCTAAAAGCATATCTTTACGTGTTAAATATTTCATAACATGTTCACGTGTGGCAGATCACCATTTTGTGGCATGGTTGAAATATTGGCACTAGGTTAAAGCAAACCACTCTGTGTATGTTGTACAGTCGTAAACTGTAGGAAAATCAATTCTTAATTGGTGCTGGAGGTTTCAAGTTGTGGGCTCCAGCCTTCAGTATGCATTTCTGGCGACCCTGTAGTATTTTTCCTCATCAGACTTTGACCCAGAGCAAGAGAGACAAAGACAGAAATAGGAGAAAGAGGAAGATAAATATAGGAAAACAGTGACAAAATGACAAAGCAGAAATTAATAAGAATGTGTAACAGTGGTATAAAGAAATTAGAATTGTAGGATGGAGGAAGAAAGTGTCACAAGGGGAAATCAAAGTAATTTTAATTATATTTATATAGCGCTTTCTTCCCCTGACGAGGCGTCAGAGTGCTTTTTCAGGGAGTAGCATGCTACTCCGCAAACCAAAAAGGATTAGTGGTGAATTAGTATAGGGAGATATTAAATAAATTTGAGCGGTGGACATGTGAGTTTGTTATTTCATTGAAAAAGATAGTGGAGGCTTTTCATTCACCACCACCATCACTTGGTTCCTTAGAAATTCTTTGGACCCCTCACTTTGGAACATTGCACTTTTTTAATGCAAATTGACCACTGAGAATATTAGACATTAGGGGTGGGCGGAATTTGCGAAATTCACTTTCGCAAATTATCGCAAAAATGTTTAAAAATGTCTGCAAACACGCGGAAATATCGCGATTTTGCGTACGTTTTTTTCCCGCCTGTTTGCGGTATTTTCTGCGTGGTCGCGGCTCGCCAACTTACCCATGCGGTTGCTCGCGGGCGTGGCCATCTTGTTTTCACTTGTCTCGCGGTGCATGATCGCGAGAAGAAAGACGTGATCGCGCGACGCATGATGTTACTGCGAGACAGCGCAAACGGCTACCAACAATCCAACATCTCGTGGAGAACGCGACCGGATCGGGAAAACTTGTCGGCGAACGCGGGGATTCAGGTAAGGTGATCGTGCACACGCGAGAATGTATTATTTTACAGCGCGAGCAAGAAACAAATTATCGCTAAGCTGCGGAGTGCGGAAATTGTGACATTTTCGCGCTTTATGTGAAAATGCCAAATTATCGCAATTTCCGCGAACGGAATTTTGGCCCAGACCTAGACACTATGAGTAAATTTCAGATTTGAGCTTCTGTAGAAGAGGGCCTACATTTGATGTTGCCCAATCCCTCTAATAGAAGGGCAGAGTGTGTAGCCAATAATGTTTCGATGTTACTTTGAAAGGCCTCTGAGGAGAGATTTGTTTCCAATTTTCTGGACTTATACTTTTGGGACAAACATGCAATCAGCAGTATTGAACTCAGCAAATTGGCCACGCAAATAAAATGTGACTTGCTGTTTATAATTTGTTTTTCCAATCCATGTATGAAGAACCCAAGCAAGACTATCAAGAAATAAATATTGGGAAGCAGTCATTTAAACACGGCAGTTACCATGTATTACCTTTACAATACGGATGTTACAATGCGAATGCCATTACCATACATTATCATTACCACGCAGGATTTTATAACAAATATGCCTTTACCACGCATGCCTTTCCAACAAATTTGGTTGGAAAAGCATGAATGGTAAAGGCATATGCATTTTAAACGTAAGTATTAGGTAAGTATTGAGCGCATATATATATTCACTGAAAAAAACACAGGTTTCAGGGTCGTTATAGTTAGGCTGAAATTTGACTCGTACAAAACCAGAGAAATTCGGATGTTATAGTTACCTGAGCTAACTATAAATCGTGCCCTCCAATGCTCTGCTGATGACGTCACATATTGCATCACTCATGACATGGTCATGGTCATTGACATCACTGATGACATCTCAAATGACATCACTAATGACATCATCCAGTGACTGAGTGTTTCTAAAAAGTTAAAGAATGTTTTTTATATATATATTATGTTCATGATTTAATGAATTGCAATGATCATACTTTACATTTTGTTTAAATGAAATTTGAAAATGTAAATAGATATGTACATATTTACATGCCCATTCAGGGCGAAATTATTCATGATTGAATGAATTTGGGTTAAGTGTATTGCATTGACAATCGTTGTATTGCATGTTCTAAGATGGCCGAAATCGTTGTAACATAGAGGTTAGTCCATCGTTGATTGAAATACCTTGAAACCACCGATGGAGTTGTGATTATATTTAAATGGCAAGGTCTTGGGCTGTCGCTTCACATTGAGGAAAGCAGTTGCCGAAACGCGTCTTCTTTGTGTGTTTTACCATTAAATTTGGTCTACAAGTCTCCCGTGAGTGCTGGTACCTTGTGTGTACAACGTAGCTGGCATATTGAGCGCATTTCCACCAATGCGCGCATAGCACCCGCCTGTGAGTGCAGGAACTGTGGTGTAGTTTTCGGAGCACAAATCAAAATATTCTGACACAGCCGCAGCTCAATGGAGCCGTAATCGCAATCTTACTGGAAAAGCCTAAAACGCCCCAATCTGGGATCGCTGGCGTGCCACGACAGGAGTCCTGGGATTGACCACGTATCAGCGCTCACATCACGTCAGCACTCGCATCACGATCCTGGAAGTGTGTGATGGCTTCTGAATGCGGTAAGGGAAACTGATCGTATTTGGACACGAACTGTAACTAAATAAAATTATTTAATCAATCATGTTTAGTGACGCGGCACGGCGCAAGGCCGCCATGGATATTTTTAAAAGAAACGGTGACCACCTAAGAAGGGGAAATGATGGCCAGAATGATGAATCAAGGCAAAGTGATCTAAAAACGAAGTTTCTCAAACTGGAAAGACTCTATGAGAAACTCGGAAATGGTGGGAGGCCACGTCCCTTCAGAACTACATAGATGTGCAAAGAGTACCACGTGGGCTGCGGATCTATACGGTCACAGCCTACGAGAACTCAGATCCCCCACTCCTTGAGGAATGGGCTAGGCACACTGCGGAATCCTCTAAAGGTATGCTTGTAATTTTAGTGAAGTTTGCCTGGAGTGACCGGACACGAGATCTAGAAGAAATAAGTATCATGGAAAGTGAAATAGCAACCCATGAAGATAAGAACAAAGTGGAGGAGTTGATGACAAGTATGAAAAAACTACTAATGAGTTATGAACAGAAAATCGAACATAGGAAGCATGATAAATGCGAGAGAGATTCTCGTGACTACGAACAGGGCCGGGTCCTAACATTCATGAAAAAGTTTCATGCACCACGCCGGCACTTATTGAGTAATAGGAATCAGAGAGTGGTGGAACATCAGGAGACCTCTGAATCTGATGTCACTGACACAGAGCAATCGGGTGAGTCAAGGGTCTCACAACCAATAACCGGTGAACCCCCAACTCCTTTTCACGAGGAATTTTGCCTCATCAGACAGACTTGGGGCAGAGAATGAGGCAAGCTGCCAGAAACAAAAAGAAACGCCCCTCGAGACGGGGAGGCTTGTACAAGTGCAAGCAGTGCATCGCCACAAGTCACAAGGAGCAAACTGTCAAGGACAAACAAGCACTCTTACCTGTAGGGTGCTTGATTGTAGTTTTGCAGAGAAGCTATGAGCCAACTTCCCTGTACACTACCTTATAACCTGTGTATTCCTTAACTCCACTAAGGCTAAGAGATAAGCTTTAGGGAGGAGGGCCGGATACTGGACGCTGGCGTCTTCCTGTTGTCGACCTGCAAGGCAACAGGTGAAGATTAACTCAGTCTTTTCCTAATGTAACAAAAGGAATTACACTAACCTTCCCAGTTTGTGTCCTTAATGAACTAATGCACTATATCCTACCTGTGAGCTTTCAGAAGTTTGGCGTAGGATACTTGAAGTCTTGTGAAGTCTTATGATGGCGTTAGTCGTACTTGAGGGAGATGTGAATAGGTGCTGATGTTATGAAGCACTGTAATACCTTGTTCTGAAATGGTCCTGTGAGTAAAAACAAATACATGAAGTATGTTACAGAATGCACTTAAACATGCAAAAGAGTCATTTACTCTAGTATTTACTTAAAGCCTTTTTGAGGGTTGATCACTCACTTGCACCTTCCCCTACAAACTTGTTCCATCACGTACTTCTGTGAAAACAAATATACCAGAGCAAACAAATGCAAATAAAATATTTCCGAAAAGATTTTGCGCCAATAGTTCTCTTCTTGTAAGTCTCTCAAATGCTTTTTGTTATAAAAAGCGTTCCACAAATTGTCTTTTTAATTCGCATCCCAAAATGCAACTGTCTTGCGATGGGTGCCTTGTAAGTAAAGACATGTTCACTTAGCTTTCATGTTGTTTAATTTCTTTTTAGGAACGGCGAGAAGACCTCAGATGAATCCACTATGCTATTCTCCTAAAGGAGTGCTGAAACCAAGAAGAATCCAGGCAGGAGTCGCGATGAGAAAAGCAGGTAAGGAACTCCGTGGTTGTTTCTTCATCCGTCGATGGAAGGCTAAGCGCCTTCTAGAACTCGGGTGTGGCTATATATAAACTGGCCACACCCAGGACGGCAGATGTACCTGATGCGCCATCAAAGTACAGCGTGTCATCACTCATCAGTTCAAGCGTGTCTGCCAAAAAACTAAGATTTACAGCTGGCGCTGGGGGTACTGCTGTATTTACAAATAGGCTTTTGTGTGTGCAGTGCATATCCTTGTCCCAACTTTAGAAATAACAGAAATAAATACTGAAAAGGAAAAACAGTGATTTACATGCACCGCTCCGTGAAACTATTGATACATATTACATATTTCAGAAAATCACAATACACCAATGGCGTGCAGGAAGCACGGGACAGGGGTGGGTTTTATCAGGGGTACAAAACATGGTGCTAATTTACCTGATTGCACCTGACGTGCATTGGTAGTTGACAGATGCAGATGTTGAGAGTGTGGACTGCATGGTGTAATTATGACACAAACGGGGAACCAAAGGCTAACCAGTGACAACCTGACTATTGTCAATCTGACTCCCAGAATCCTGAGGGAAGCGGAAAGACAGTTTTGCAATTACGTCTGACATTTTGTCCTTTTTAAATACACAAGAAAATTGAAACTTTATACATTTTTCAAAACCCAAGGATTAAGGAATCAAGTCAATCCAGTACAGATAGGGGATGTGGGTTTGGATTTATTAAATGGACATGACCTAAGTATCTTAGCAGTTTTAGAGGATCTACAAGAGGAAGGTGCCTCTAATGATGGTGACAACACAACTAGATCTGACAAATGGGACTTTTGTGTGTGCCGCAAGAGAGTTTGAGGAGTCCCTTCAAACCAGTTTCTAAGTTTATCCCCCAAATGCCGAATGATGCAGTTGATATATTTACAGACCTAATGATCAAAGATCTAAATGAATTGAGACTCAACAAAATGGACGAAAAGTTTAAAGTAATTTAACAAAACCGCAAAGAACAGCATTACAGAATTTACAGAAAGATCAAGCAATCGTATGCAAGCTTTCCGACAAAGGCGGTAACGTTGTTTTATTGACAGTGGAGTATTACTGTGGGGGGGGGGAGCATTGAAACAACTACATGATACATCAAATTACATACCAATTGCAATGAAAGAGCATGAAAAGGGTATCCAGGAATATTGAGAATTGATTAGTAAATGGAAACAGAAACAAATGCTGAGTGATGAAGAGTATCATTTTTTGAACTGTAAGCACCCACGCATCCCGACTTTTTACAATCTCCCAAAAATACATAGAGACACTGTAAATCCGCCAGGTTGTCTGATTGTTTCTTCAAAGGATAGTTTGATGGAGAACATGTCCATTTTTATTGATCACTTTCTGTTTGACTTTGTGGTTGAGTTGGTCTCTTACACCCAAGATACAAGACACTTCTTGAAGCAAATTGAGGGTATATTTTGGGAAAATGACTTTGTGATGTTCACCCTGGACATCTCCAGCCTTTATACGAGCATACATCATGGAGATGGCCTAGAAGCTATAAGATATTTCCTAAATGGTCGATCCTTAAAATACACAGAGCACAACATGATGTTGGTGGAATTTGTGAATTATTGTCTAAATAACAATATATTTCTTTTCCAGGAACAGTTATTAAGACAAATCCGCGGCACAGCCATGGGCACCTGCTTTGCTTCTAGTTACGCGAATCTCTTCGTGGACTGGTGGGAGAAGCAGGTGGCCTGGTCGGATGCCAATGAGAAGTGGACCGATAGTTTGGTTAGTTGGAACCGCTGTGTTGATGATCTATTTATAGGCATGGGCGGTAAATTTCGTTCCGTTTGCGGAATTTGCGGAATTTGGGTAATTTCGCGTTCCGCGGAGAACGCGAAATTGCCCAAAAACCTGCGTTCCGCGATTTCGCGAAATTTTTTGCTTGTTCGCGTTCTCAATATGCGTGTTCGCGAGATATTTCACCCCGAGCACGCAAACAGCGATCGCGAACAGGAAAAAAGTATCGCGAACAAGCAATTCCGCGTGTTCGCGGAATTTCTGCGTGTTCGCGGAGATTTTTTACCGTTTCGCGGAGATTTGCGTGACGCGATTACGCAAATTCCGCCCACCCCTATCTATTTATCATCTATAGTGGAACGGAAGAATCAGCCAAGAATTTTGCAAATCAACTTAATGTCAATGATTTAAACTTGAAATTTTCAGGAGAGATAAGTGGAACATCTGTCAATTGTTTGGACTTGAATGTTTTTGTTTTCAATGGAAAACTGTGCACTACCTTACACCAAAAGCCCACGGTGGTCAATTTGGTATTACATGCCTGCAGTTGTCACCTGGAAAAATTAAAGAACAGTATCCCCTATGGAAAACTGTTAAGAATAAAAAGAAATTGCACACATGATTGTGATTTCCAGGTGGCAGCAGCTGAAAGCATGGCAAGGTTTCGTGTTCGAGCAGAACTTATTAGTTTTGCATTCAGTGTGAGGAGGAAAAGATCTGCGAACTATGATAATTCATTAAGTCAATGCAGGATGATCACGGATTTCTCTAGTGGTGCCAATGAGATTAGGAATGCATTGAGAAAGAATTGGCACATTCTCAAGGTTGATTTTATTTTAGGGGAGAATCTTTCCAAAGCTCCCCTGCTTACATTCAGGAGAATCCGATCACTTAAGGACTACTTGGTACAGAGCCATTACGCTCAGGAGAATAGACAATCATGCTTCCAATCTGTGAAAGGCTTTTTCCTTTGTGGGAGATGTAAGGCCTGCAAATTCAGGAGAAAAGTATCAACATATACTGTACCAGGACTTAAGAATCCTAAATTGATAGATAAGTTCATGAACTACAACACCAGCCACTCGGTATACTGTCTAGTATGCCCATGTGGATTACAATATGTTGGTAGTACCATTCATCTGACTAAAATACGGATTCTGGAACATCTCCGAGGTATTGCCTCGAAGGATATGAATTATCCAGTGGCCAGACATTTTGTGAATTATCATGACAGTAATAGGGACCTGTTATCCTTTTTTTGTCTGGATCATGTTGCCAATGACATAAGAAGGGGGGACAGGTAATTGAGGCTCAGAAGTTTAGAGTCTAGATACATTCTAGACTTACAATCAAAAATGCCCCATGGTTTGAACAGTGGAGAAGAGCTGGTGGTACATCTTTAATTCCACATGATGATGTGGGCATTATAGCTTTGAGATCTGTAGTGGGTTTGCACATTTGTAAATATGTAAATAGGTATCTGTATAATGAAATTTCGGTCAACTTTCTTTTGAGTTTATTTGTTCTCTTATTAACATGGTGTAAGGGGTAGATATTCAATTCAGTGCCATTTTGACCAGTATGAATTTAGGACAGGCCTATCATAGGCAGGGTATGGGATGTGTCCTTAAACATGCAAATTGATAATAGATTGTAAATATATGTACACAGATATAGGCCCATCCAGGGCGAGATTATGTTCATGATTTATAGATTTGCAATGATCATTCTTTGCATTTTGTTTGAATGAAATTTGAAAATTTAAATAGATATGTACATATTTCCATGCCCATTCTGGGCAAAATTATACATGATTTAATGAATTTGGGTTAAGTGGATTGCATTGACAGTCGTTGTATTGCATGTTCTAAGATGGCCAAAATAGTTGTAACATGGAGGTTAGTCCTTCGTTGATTGCAATACCTTGAAACCACCAATGGAGTTGTAATTATATTTAAATGGCATGGTCTCGGGCTCCACTTCATATTGGCGAAGGCAGTCGCTGAAACGCGTCTTGTTTGTGTGTTGTACCATTAAATTTGGTCTACAATTCTCCTGTGAGTGCTGGCACTTTGTGTGTACAACGGAGCTGGTATATATATATCTACCAAGGTGTATTGATGAATGAGTGGGTGTATGAGTGTCTGAATGGAGGATTTAGTGGGTGCGTGATTGACTGTATAAGTGAGTGATTAAACATGTCTTAGTGAATGTATTAGTGAATGTGTGGGTGAATGACTAATCTTTGTAACTGTCTGTATCAGTCTGTCAGTTGGTGTGTAAGTGGCTGCATGGGTTGGTGAGTAGCTACATTAGTGTCTATATGGGTTAATGATTGGTTGTCTGAGTACCTGTATGGGTGCCTGAGTGTCTATGTGGGTGGGTGGGAGTGGGTATGACTCCCTGCATGGACGTGTGAGTGGATGATTCACTGGGTGTATGTGCGGAAGGTCGTATTTCAGATCTTGAAGATGGCGCTGCTCAAACGAAGAAACGATTGGAACGAACGGAAAAAATCTGAAAAGACATTGCCATTAAAAATGAAGATTTGGAAGCGTGTAGTCACTGCAACGACCTTCGCATAATTGGGGTCCCGGAGTCGACAAACATAGGCAGAATGGGCACCTTTGTGGAATCATTGCTAGTTGACATTTTTGGAAAGGAGGAGTTCACCCCGGGTTTCGTTGTTGAACGGGCACATCGATCGCTGGACCCACGCCATAATCCTGGACTCCCGCCACGCTGGATCATTACCCGCATAATGAACTTTCAGGACAGGGACACAGCACTGCACTTGGCTAGAGAGCGTGGTGCGATCTCATGGCAGGGATCGGCTGTGTTCTTTTTCCAGAATTTTACACTCATGGTCCAGGAGGCCTGCCACAAGTTCACTGGTGTCAAAGCAGCGCTGCCGAATTTGGCCCTCAGATACAGCATGCTGTACATGGTGCATATGTGGGTTGATGTCAACGGGAGACCCCGCATTTTTGAAAATCCCATGGAGGCTCAAGCCTTTTGTAAGTCCTACAAAGGCTCTAATAGTCAGCGACGTGATGTTTGTACTAACTCTTCCCCTCCCCATAGCGGATCTGTTGTCAGTGTTGAACTCTTCTCTCGTGAATGACACTTGCTCCGCCTTGGCAGCGATCTCACGCTAAAGAAAATTGATAATATGCAACATCTGTGTTAGTATGATAATTAAGACAGCAGTGCTATGTTTCTTTCATATTGTGTATGCAATGCTGGGCGACATTGGAGCGTTGCTTTCCCCCTAGGTGCGTCTTTCCCCCTAGGTGCGTAGCACATTGTTGAACTCTCAAGACTCAAATGCATCAGTCATTGTCCCTGTTTTTCCAAATGGGCTGTTTTCAGGATGCTTTAGGCTATTGTTTATTTGGGTATTTACCTTGCGTACTGGGGCGCGAGGTTGGGAGGGGAAACTTTCCGAATTGTTTGTTGTTATTTCTTTACCAGCTCTAACCAAAGCATTACTGTCGACACTCCTTGCTTGCTTCACACTCATGGGTTCACCACACAAAACAAATGACGTCTGCCCCTGACTTAGCTGCCCATTCGACTCTGTCCCTCATTACCTGGAACATTAGGGGGCTTAATAACCCTAAAAAATGCAAACATGTGATCCATTACTTGCAACGGCACAATGTGGACATCACCTTCTTGCAGGGAACACATTTACCAAAGTCTGAATCCACAAGGTTTGCGGCAGGCTGGGGTGCACACCGTTTTTTCTCAAATTACAGCACATATACCCATAGCACGGCGATCTTAATCCATAAGAGACTACCATTTTCCCTATCTGACTGCCACACTGATCAAGTTACATTATTGTAGTGGGTAAACTGATGGGTCATATTGTTACTCTTGTATGTGTTTACGCCCCTAATGTTGACAGCCCTGAATTTTTCCAGGGGCTCGATGCCCATATTTTACTTATGAGTACTGGTAGTGTGTTACTTGGTGGAGAATTGAATCTACTTTTAGATCGCACCATAGACTGCTCCTCTAGAGCAGCAGGTTCCAAACCCCGGGCCCGTAAGGTATTGCTGGATATGTGCGAGACATTTCACCTCTCTGATGTCTGGAGGGTCCGTAAGCCATCGAACCCGGGTTACACTCACTACTCATCTCAACACAACACTTGGACCAGCCTAGATTTCTGGCTGCTCGCCCCAATCCCACACACATGGGAAAACACAATTGAGATTCTCCCCCGCACCTATTTGGACCACGCTGTTGAAACTTTGCATTTCCAGACCGGAGGGACATGAACGTCGATGGCGATTCCCGAGCAGGGCGTTGAATGATGACCTATTTGACAACGAAATTAGGGAGGCAGTTGAAGAATACTTTGATTTGAACACAGGGTCAGTGGACACGTGGGCGGCTCTCTGGGATGCCTTCAAGGCATACATCAGGTAGTGGCCATATCAAAGCATGCAGGTGTATTGAGGGACTTGAGAAATACTTTAGCCACCATAGAGAAGCAGCTGACCGCTTTAGAAATTTCCATGTTAGATTCCCCAGATTCTGCTGATTGGGAAAGGCGTCGCTTGGCGTTATTACTTGACTTTCGGGAAGCGGCGGAAAGGGAAACTCACTTCCTCAGCAAACATGTGGTGGCACGCAAATACGGGGAGGGCGAGAGGCCGGGGCGTATGCTAGCTCAATTACTGCGACCTCCATATATAAGTTGTACATCACAGCCATCAATACTGATTCAGGGCCTACTTTGATGGATACAGCTGATATTCGAAACACCTTCTTAGGGTATTATGAATAACTTTATACCTTCAAACTTGTGCATTTCCTTGAGTTGTGGGAAGACTACTTTGAAGAGATTGCGATGGTATATATGGACAAATATATGCAGGACTTCCTGGCTGAGCCATTTTCAAAGGATGAAATAACAGATGCGATTGAAGCATTAAACGGGGCCTCCGCCCCTGGCCTGGATGGCTTAACAGGTGATTTTTATAAATGATACAAAGATATCCTAGCCCCCAAGCTCCTGGAGGCCTACCATGAATCCTTGGAGCAGAATCAGTTTCCACTGACCCTGAGGGAAGCGGTGATAATACTATTACCCAAGCCTGGAGAGGACCTTCTACAATGTGGATCGTATCAACCGCTATCACTGTTAAATTTTGATTATAAAATTCTGGCGAAAACAATCTCCGTGCGCCTTGCCCTGTTGCTGGATAGAATAATTTCCCCGGTCCAGTTGGGATTTGTCCCCCATAGATCTACCTCCCTAAAGCTACGCACTCTCTTCGCAGTCCTCCAATGAATCAACCCGGCTATTCCGGCAGCTGCAGTGCTATTAGACGCAAAGAAAGCGCTTGATACACTGGAATGGCCATTCATCTGGATGGTCATGCGCAGGTTAGGTATGCCCTTTGGGTTTATCAAACTCACTGCACTGCTATATTCAGCCCCCACTGCTTGACTGAGCCTAAACGGAACACTCTCCCGCTCCTTCACACTTTCTCGAGGCACAAGATTGGGTTGCCCCTTGTCCCCATTGCTTTTCATACAGGCAATGGAGCCCCTCATCAGGCATTTCCAGGAACGTCATCTCCAAAGAGGGCTCCAATTTAATACTGGGCCATTATTGGTGTCTGTATACGCAGACAACGTAATGCTGTTTGTCATGGATCCTCAAACCAACTTGGCCCCCTTGATTAGAGAGATAGTTCGGTTTGGTAGTTTTTCGTGCCTTGGAATAAACTGGCATAAGTCTGTGAAATTCCCTCTTACCACTGGCACAGTCAGATGGGAATGTGAATACCCACTCACCTGGTGCGCCGACTCCGTCAAATACTTGGGGATACATATACACTTAAACACTACTGAGATTCTATTACTGAAATATGGCACGGCAATACACAACTTGGAGCAACAAGTGAAGAGGTGGCTCTGGCTTCCAATCTCGATTGCTAGGCGTGTGGCACTAATTAAGATGATCGTACTGCCAAAATTCTTGTATTTATTTAATAACATACCTATTCCTCTCTCAAATCGCTTTTTTAAAACCATCAATACCCACCTTATTCGGCTGACTTGGGGTAGCAGGCGCCCTAGGGTTCGTGGGGAGGTCATGACTATCCCACACCATAGGGGTGGATTGGGAGTGCCAAACCTTCAGTTATATTATTTGATCGCTCAGTGCGGTTATGCTCACTCCTGGTACCATCCAGGCACCAGAATCCCCTATTTGAGACCTGAAGCAGATCTAGTCCACCTGGACTCCTTGAGCACGGTGTTGCCACAGGGCTACCCACAAAATCCCCTAGACATCCAGAAGGTGTCCACCACCAGTTGGGCCTGGCAAAAATTGCTCAGGATGCTGGGGTCTCCGAGTATGTATTCCCCGAGCTTACCGCTTCCGAATAACCAATGGATACCGATAACCGGGGAAAGAATAGTGCTACGCACGCTAATTAAATTTGACGTGACAAAAATAGGCTATTTTTATATTGAGGGCCAGTCCTTTTCAGTCTCTGACGGAGGCAAGTTTCAAGAGGCTTCATTTATGGACAGGTTTGTGCTTGCCCGCCTGCGTGCAGCTTTAAAAGCTAGGGTTCCAGGCTTTCCAGTCGAACCTGACCCACTAGCCCCCCTTTCCATAGTACATGAAAGTAGCACAGGGGAACATTTGGTTTCTAAACTATACAAGGCCTGCATAGAGATAGTCCCAGTTCACGACACCAAGTTATGGGCTGCGTGGGAGGTGGACCTGGGTCACCCTATGACTGATGATCAGTGGGCTGCTTGCAAACGAAAGAGGTGTCCTTGAACAGCAGGCACAAGCTTATTCACTCCAAGTTCCTACGGTGAATTTACATCACAACAGAGATGTCACACAAAAAAGACCTGGACAGGCCCCATTCCTGCCTCAAATGCAAGGCCCCACATGCAGACTTTGCACACCTGGCTTGGACCTGCTCTAAGATTGGCAGTTTCTGGACCGACATATTTCACACATTGGGGAACATGATTGGTTTTGACATATATCCTACACCGGCACTAGCATTATAGGGATATGTAAACAACATACCCAAATCGGTCAGGAAGTTCACGGCACTGGGGCTGCTTCTCGCAAAAAGGGATGTTGCACTAAAATGGGGGCGGAAAGTAGGTGTCGAAGTGCAAGGACTGGCTACACAGCCTAACATATTGCAACCTCAACTACGATTTATATGCTTCCACACTACCCAGTAAGTCTCGTCCATGGGATATTTGGGGCCCTTTTAAACAATACACAGCCACAACACAATCACAGCCTAACACACGGTCAAATAGCGAGTTGGTTCTTGAATATCACTTGAAAACACCAATTGAGTGCGCTCCTGTTGCCTGCAATGTGATGGTGGTACAGATAAAGGCAGTTGGGGTGTAGTTGGCCAGGTGATGGCATTATGTGAGAGAATCATTGTTAATCAAAAAGTACGTAGTAATGTGGAGCATTCTATAATATCTTACAGGCGCAAATGTTGTATAAAGTGTATTGCTGCAAACGTTATTGAATTCGAGCTGGTGATAACATTGTGTTTAACTTTGAAACTGGTAAATAAAGTTTAAAAAAAAATTATGACGACCCTGAAACCTGTGTTTTTTTAAGAGAATTTCTAAGCTTTTTTAAATGCTAATTCCTAACTATAACATCCCTGAAACCTGCCATTTTTTTTGAGTGAATTTCTAAGCCTTTTTAATGCTAATTCCTAACTATAACGTCCCTGAAACCTGTAGTTTTTTCAGTACATTTCCAATGTTTTTTAAATGAAAATTCCTAACTATAACATACTTGAAACCTATTTTTTTCAATGAAGTTATAAATTTTTGTAGATCATTTTATTTATGATTTTTTTTTTGTATTTTTTGCCTATGTCTTTTTAAGTATTTTTATTATGTTTTAAAATAATTATAATCTGTTTAAAAAAATATATATAACATAGCTGATGAAAGATTTATAGTGTTATCTATTTGAATTAACACTGTTTTATTTTTGGGAATTTTGATCAGTGTGATAATATACAATAGAATTTTCAATTGAAAAGATTTTTTTTAATGTATATTTTTTTTCAAGTATTTTTTCTATGTTAAATCTTGTAAGATTGCTTTTAATACTATGAAAGTTGTTTTATTGTTTTCTTATCATAACTTTTTTTTCAAATGTCCGCGATGGGTGCGTGTGACCCGGCATTTGAATCTCACTTTCAAAAAACATTTAGAACAAATTAATACATTTTTTAGATGTAGAGGTTCATTACTGAGTACATAAAAATTGTAATAAAGGCTTTTTTAAATGTGTTTTCAAATGTTTTTAACAGATATTTGTGGATGCAATGGTATCGCATACGGGATGCGGTTCTATGTGGTGGGTGCACAAATCCTGCCGTCACCTATTTCCAGGTTCAGGTTGGAGACGCGAGTCCGGCGTAATTTGAAAAGTATTAAATATGAATGTTCTAATTTAAATATCAGTTTTGCATGAATAGTTTTCATTGAAACACAATATCCTGATAGGAACTTACAGCTGTAAAGAACATTTAGTACATTTAACGGGTGCGCGATGGATACGCGTAGGGTGCACTACCCCTACGCGACTCAATCTAACATAAAAAGTAAGCTTGTCATTGGTTGAACAGCTTTTCATTCTCTTGGTGAGTGACCTCCTACAGTCCTTTCTTTTTGGGTGTGTTTGGGTTGAAGACTACCTGTTTTGTAGGCTCTGTCAATTTTCTTTTTTTGTGGTGTTTTTCCTTTTCCTACAAAAAAATGGCATCAGTGTTCCCTGAAGAGCAGGAGGAGGAGATGAAGGAGGTGGAGGAGCCAGTGAGGAAGAGGAAGGAAAGGTTTGAGTGGGCCTTCTTCACTGTGCCTGTAGGAGAAAAAAAAGGAAATCCACTTAAGGTTTCTTGTACCATTTGTCACAATGTCTTATCAAGAGGCTCTGAGAAAAAGTACTCTTGTAGTACTTCTTCAATGAAAAAACATCTGGAGACCATGCATCCTATTCGCCTGGCACGTGAGGTGGTGTGGCGACAAAGACAGTAGGAAGCAGCCAACAATGATGGACATAAACCATCAACATCTGCAGGGGTTATTTTGACAACTCTCCACCCCCTGATAGTTCCAAAGTTGACAGATGGTGCCATCCACTGCTGCCACTGTCTTACAATGCTGTGTATGGGTGGACTCTCTATCAACACTATCAAGACCCTCCTCAGAAATCACAAATGCAAATTTTTCTTTTTTTTTATTGCCTTTGTTTCTATGTTAAACTGAAACAACAGAGTTGGACACTTTTACTTTTATTTTTTGTTTAAAAAAAATGAAATACAGCCCAAATTCTTTTTTCCAGAAAATAATAAAAAATATAAAATTGTTCTATAAAAAAGGTTCTAATGGAACCACCTAAACTGGTAAAAAATTGAAAAATTGTACGTAATGAAAGTGATTGATTGTATGTATGATTAATGTGAGAATTGTGTATAAGTAGTGTCTCCGTCAGTGAATGACTGCAGGGGTAGTATTTGAGGGAATGGATGAGTTCTACAGTAATGTCTGAGTGATTGCATGAGTGCATGGATAGTGCTTGGATGATTACATGAGTGCAGGGGTACTGCCTGAGTTATTGTATGAGTGCATAGGAAGAACCTGAGTGAAAGTATGAGTGCAAGAGTAATGCCTGGGTCATTTGATGAGTGCATGGGTAGTGTATGAGTGAATAGATGAGTGCATGGGTAGTGCCTGAGTAAATGATTGAGTGGAAGAGTAGTACCTGAGTGATTGCATGAGTGCATGGGTAGGGCCTGTGTGATTGCATGAGTGCAGTGGTAGTGCCTGGGTGATTGGACGAGTGTATGGGTAGTGCCTCAGTGGAAGGATGGATGCAAGGCTAATGCCTGCGTCATTGGATGAGTGCATAGGTAGTGCCTGAGTGAATGGATGAGTGCATGGGTACTGCCTAAGTAAATGGCTGAGTGCAAGAGTAGTGCCTGAGTGATTGCATGAGTTCATGGGTAGTATCTGGGTGATTGAATGAGTGCAGGGGTAGTGCCTGAGTGATGGGATGAGTGTATGAGTAGTGCTTGAGTGAAAGGATGGGTGCAAAAGTAATGGCTGGGTCATTGGATGAGTGCAGAGGTAGTGCCTGAGTGAATGGATGAGTGCATGGGTTATGCCTGAGTGAATGGTTGAGTGCAAGAGTAGTGTCTCTAAGATTGCATGACTGCAGGGGTAGTATTTGTATGATTTTCAAAAGTACCTGACTGAAATTATTAGTGTAAGGGTAATGCCTGGGTGATTTTATGAGTGCATACGAAGTACCTGAGTGAAAGTATGAGTGCAAGGGTAACACCTGGGTCATTTGATGAGTGCATGGGTACTGCCTGAGTGAATAGATGAGTGCATGGGTAGTGCCTGAGTGAATGGTTGGATGGATGAGTAGTGCCTGATTGATTGCGTGAGTGCATTGGTTGGGCCTGGGTGATTGCATGAGTGCGGTGGTAGTGCCTGGGTGGTTGGATGAGTGCATAGGTAGTGCCTGAGTGGAAGGATGGGTGCAAAGGTAATGCCTGGGTGATTTCATGAATGTTTGGGTGGTGCCTGAGTGCATGGGTAGTGCTTGAGTGTATGGTTGAGTGCAAGAGTAGTTCCTGAGTGATTGCATGAGTGAATGGGTAGTCCATGGGTGATTGCATAAATGCAGAGGTAATATCTGGGTAATTGGAATGGATGAGTGCATGGGTAGTGCCTGAGTGAATGGTTCAGTACAAACGTATTGGCTGAGTGATTGCATAACTGCATGGGTAGTCCCTAAGTGAGTGCATGAGTTCATGGGCAGTGCCTGGATGATTACATAAGTGCAGGGATATTGCCTGGGTGATTGGATGAGTGCATGGGTAGTGCCTGAGTGACTTCATGAGTGCAAGAGTAATATCTGGGTGCATAGATCAGTGCATGGGTAGTGCCTGAGTAAAACGATGATTACAAGAGTAATGCCTGGGTCATTGGATGAGTGCATGGGTAGTGCCTGAGAGAATTGATGAGTGCCTGAGTGAATGGTTGAGTGCAAGAGTAGTGCCTGGGTGATCACATAACTACATGGATATTGCCTGAGTGAATGGATGAGTGCAAGACTAGTGCCTCAGTGATTGCATGACTGTAGGGGTACTATCTTGATGATTTGGTGAGTGTATCAGAAGTACCTGAGTGAAAAATATGAGTGCAAGGGTAATGCCTGGATCATTGGATGAATGCATGGGTAGTGCCTGCATGAATGAAGGAGTGCATGGGCAGTGCCTGAGTGAATGGTTGAGTGGGAAAATAGTGCTTAGGTGATTGCATGAGTGCATCAGTAGTGCCCAGGTGATTGCATAAGTGCAGCAAAACTGCCTGGGTAATTGAATGAGTGCATGGGTAGTGCCTGTGTAAAAGAAAGAATGCAAGGATAATGACTGTGTTTTGCTAATAGTGCAAAACTTGTACTTCAGAGAATGCATAAGTGTATGGGTAGTGTCTACATGTAGGGATAACTGCCTCCTTGATTGCATGAGCAACATAATGAACATTTTGAAGTAGACTAAAGGATCAACATTATTTATATTGGAAACAAATACCATATAATTAAACTTTAAACATTTTTTCACATTATCATGCATATTATATTATGTGTTCTTACCTTCTAAATAATTTAGATACATTACTCAGTAGAAATATTTTAGAGTAGTATTGTCGTAAACAGCATTAAAACTCTTCTCAAACTTGAACAGTACCTGAGTGAAAGTATGAGTGCAAGGGTAACACCTGGGTCATTTGATGAGTGCATGGGTACTGCCTGAGTGAATAGATGAGTGCATGGGTAGTGCCTGAGTGAATGGTTGGATGGATGGGTAGTGCCTGATTGATTGCGTGAGTGCATTGGTTGGGCCTGGGTGATTGCATGAGTGCGGTGGTAGTGCCTGGGTGGTTGGATGAGTGCATAGGTAGTGCCTGAGTGGAAGGATAGGTGCAAAGGTAATGCCTGGGTGATTTCATGAATGTTTGGGTGGTGCCTGAGTGCATGGGTAGTGCTTGAGTGTATGGTTGAGTGCAAGAGTAGTTCCTGAGTGATTGCATGAGTGAATGGGTAGTCCATGGGTGATTGCATAAATGCAGAGGTACTGTCTGGGTAATTGGAATGGATGAGTGCATGGGTAGTACCTGAGTGAATGGTTGAGTACAAACATATTGGCTGAGTGATTGCATAACTGCATGGGTAGTCCCTAAGTTATTGCATGAGTTCATGGGCAGTGCCTGGATGATTACATGAGTGCAGGGATATTGCCTGGGTGATTGGATGAGTGCATGGGTAGTGCCTGAGTGACTTCATGAGTGCAAGAGTAATATCTGGGTGCATAGATCAGTGCATGGGTAGTGCCTGAGTAAAACGATGACTACAAGAGTAATGCCTGGGTCATTGGATGAGTGCATGGGTAGTGCCTGAGAGAATTGATGAGTGCCTGAGTGAATGGTTGAGTGCAAGAGTAGTGCCTGGGTGATCACATAACTACATGGATATTGCCTGAGTGAATGGATGAGTGCAAGACTAGTGCCTCAGTGATTGCATGACTGTAGGGGTACTATCTTGATGATTTGGTGAGTGTATCAAAAGTACCTGAGTGAAAAAAATGAGTGCAAGGTTGAGTGGGAAAATAGTGCTTAGGTGATTGCATGAGTGCATCAGTAGTGCCTAGGTGATTGCATAAGTGCAGCAAAACTGCCTGGGTAATTGAATGAGTGCAAGGGTAGTGCCTGTGTAAAAGAAAGAATGCAAGGATAATGACCGTGTTTTGCTAATAGTGCAAAACTTGTACTTCAGAGAATGCATAAGTGTATGGGTAGTGTCTACATGTAAGGATAACTGCCTCCTTGATTGCATGAGCAACATAATGAAAATTTTGAAGTAGACTAAAGGATCAACATTATTTATATTGGAAACAAATACCATATAATTAAACTTTAAACATTTTTTCACATTATCATACATATTATATTAGGTGTTCTTACCGTTTAAATAATTTAGATACATTACTCAGTAGAAATATTTTAGAGTAGTATTGTCGTAAAAAGCATTAAAACTCTTCTCAAACTTGAACAGTACCTACTATAAAGAAGAAGCCGAGAAACTGTTATTTAATGATAATATATTACTGAAATTGTAAGATTATATTTTTAGCAATTCAACATAAATTTAGAATTAAATAACATTTTCAGCTTCCTTTTTTGCTGTTCTCAGATTCCACTTAACTTCACCAGATACAGTGATTTCAATGTGGTATCATCTTTGAACAGCGGGGAAAAAAACAATCAAATTGATTGTAGAAAAAGAAAAATCATCATAAAGCATAATTTTCAATATGTATAGCTATGGGCTTTTCTATCTACACTTTGTTAATTGCTACCTTCATCGACATAAACTCTCTTATTTATCTCAAATACATTTGCCAAAATATAGACTCTCAATTTCATCTGGTACAAAATAGACAACAAATATATAAACTATTTCCGTTTAAACAGAATTTTACAAATTCAATATCAATTACTGCAAATAATAATCCAAACACTAATTATAAATACTAATAGTTTGCATTCCTGTTTAGTTTCTGTTCATATCTTCCCAATTGGCCGAATGATGTACTCAAAACATTGGCTTCAAAACTAACAAATATGAATTTGGTAATTCATAAGGGAATCTAGGTTTAAATTCCAAGTGGGCATCATTGCCATGTGTCCATCCTTTATTACACTTAAAATACACAGTATAGTGTCCAGATGTTGTAGTAGGTCCATCATGGAAAATAATAGCCAATGCTATAAAAGTTCTTCCTGAAACAGATATTTGACTTGCATTAAAATGTAAAGGTTTCGTTTCCAATTTTCTTCCAGTTGCTCTACAACATTGATGCACTAAAATGAGAAATTCTCCAAATCTTTCTACATGTAATGTAGACAACATCTCTGATCTACAATGTGAACATTTCATGTCCTGATTGGCTGTTTGAATCAATTTGTTAAAAGGTACTGATTTGCAGTCTGGTATTATAAAGTATAGGAATCTTTATGTCTGTATTTCAGTGATGATAGTAAATGAACACTCTTCACATTTATGATCCCATCTGTAACTTAGTCCAAATACGTTTTCAATCTATATTTCTTCATGTTCTAACACTCCAAGCATAAGCATTAGAAATTCTTGTGCATCTTGTTGTGCATTAAGAGTAAATGTCAATGAACCAGTACTTATATCCAAAAGATGCCGAATGCCGGAAGCAGTATGGATTTTACTTCTGTCACTTACCAACTGTTCAAATACATGATGTAATAAAGAACATAATCTTTTTTCATGATTTCACAATGAAGATCTTCTAGATTAAACACAACATACAGAATCACTTTAGCATAGCAGTTGATACCTGAACTATTTTCCAACTGGTACCCTACAATCTCATCAGCAGTTTCCATTTTCTTTTTCTATACGCCTTCACGTTTCTCTTCATTTGTTTTCATTTTTTGAACCTCAATTCCATCTTTGACATATTTCCATTTTCGACAGACTATACATTTCTCATATATGGGATATTCACCTAAATCAGGAGCATAAAGTCTTCTTAAACGATTATACTCTCTTACACAATGTGCATCAACACTAAGCTTTTTCTCATCAAAATCTATCAAATGCAAACCATACAATATTCTTACTCGAGATAATGCAACATATGCCATTCCCTCTTTGAACACTGTAATTCCAATATTTACAAAAGCACTGTCTATACTTAAACCCTAAGATTTATGAATAGTTACTGCATATGCTAAGGACAGAGGAAATTGTTTTCTTGGAACATGAAAATATTTGACAAGTAAAAAACGTACAATACAATACTCTTTAATGTGATCAAATTTTATTATCAAAAATTCTATTCCATCTCTGTTCTGAAATTTTACAAAGTCAATCACTTTTCTCATTGGTCCACTTACTAAACCGTCTTCAACATTCAAATTGTGCCATAAAATTACCGGACAGTTTATACAGATATGTAAAGTCTTTTCTAAGCCTGCAGTTTTAGATACAGACTTTTTCAAAGAATGCAATTTAGCCTGTAGTTTGTCTGTGAGAAGAATATTCACTCACTGGTGTTCAATTTTATCAATAGCTTCAATTTCCACTATTTCTTGTTTTTACAGTTTCAAAAGTTCTTGATTAAATGTAGAACACTTTTGCAGTGCAGGCATTAAGCAAACTATAGATTGTTTCCTCCAAGCTTATTGTACATTATTTCAGCCGCTCTGTTTCTACTTGTAAACACGTTACTTAGTAGCTGCCTTTCTAAAGCTTGTTTACCATGTTTCATCAAGACACCAATTCTTATATCTTGAAGAATATTTCCATAATCTTCATCACTTGCTTGTTGCATATTTATTATAAATTCTTTATATTAAAAATGTAACCAAATGTTCACATTTCCAATACTTCCTAAAGATTTCCTAGTGTCTTCATGGACAAGTGATTTAAAAACAGGTTGTCCTTTTACAGGAGTAAGTTGTAGTAGATCTCCAAACATAATTAAATGTTTTCCTCCAAACAGAAGATCGTAATTTGTTCTTAAAATCTGTTGCATTCTTAAATGTACAAAGGCAAGCATTAAGTTTGAGACCATGCTCACCTCATCAATGATTAAAAGTTTCATTTTCTTCAGAGACTTCATAACAAGCTTCTCCAGATAGCTTCTGATATTCCAATTTATTATCATGTTCAACAGGTAGCATAAGTAATCGATCTAAAGTAATCCCTTTAATGTTCTGTGCTGCTAATCCAGCTGGAGCTGTTACAACACAAGATTAATGTGATTATGTAGTTTTGTATGGATAACCTGTCAAAACATTAATTAAGAAACATTTCCTGTTCCAGCTTGACTGCTGATGTACATTAGAATAGGCTTAAATATTGAACATTGGCATTCTTTTCTTTCATGTAGCAAACCATGTTGTACCTGTTCTTTTACTTTTAGATGTATTTCTTTCTGTTCAATATTTAGTTATTCTTCTAAGTTTTCCGACGGAGTTATATTTTGTTGTGCTTGTTGCATTGCAGTTTCTACTTCATTCATGGCTATTGCTGCTTCATTTTCAATAATTGGTTGTCCCAGTGGATCTTGACTTAGCGGAACAGAACTTTGACTGTCTTGAGAACTGTCTCTAGCTATTTCAGCTGCAATAGTAATTTCTTGTTCAATCTCTTCATTTAACGTGTGTAGATATGTATGGAAAAGTGTGCATTGAATGCTATCTTTACATGCATTAAACAAATCTTCAAAGCAGTTAAAATGTCCAAGTAATTCCGTTTCACTACGCCAAGACTTAAACATTTGTAGAAGTGCTAAATCGAAAAATTCCCTCTTATCTGGACTTTCGCAGCTGAGTTTTCTGTGGTTAATAAGATTTCCCTTGGCATGTTTTACCAAACATCCATCACATCCAATTACTGCATATTTTTGTTCTTTTGTATTTTCTGTAATGTTTCTTTTTAAAGCTGTAATATTGAAGTATTTCAATCAGTCATAGTTTTTCCAGATGTGGACTCCTTTTGGAATAGTATGTATCCAACATATTAGTTTTAAGAATATCTGTACTTTCTGGTTCATTCCGGTCTAAGTCTTTGATTTCTTGCAATGTTTTCAATACTCTATTTCGTGTGGAAGCAAGACCTAAACTTACCCAAAGGATTCCTCTCGACTTTGAATATAAACTGGCAGAGCTCAAGCGATCCGAACATTCATAGGATCCAATCTCTTGATGGGAAAGCATCTTCAAACTAAAGCTGTATCATTTCATGCTAAGGCACTTTTCTTGGGAAATTTCTTCCCACAATTCTTTCATTTCTGTCTTTTCAGATTTGGTTATATATGATGTAACATATCGAGCAACAGCAGTTAAAATATCTGCAACATATTGAATATCCATGTTCGCATTCCACATTTAAAAAATCACTGGATTGTAGTCATTAAAATACTTTGAATCTTCTGTTCTTTTTAAGTTGCATGTATTCCTCAGAGATTTTCGAGGTATTGTATGCCTTACTGCTGACATAAAACTAGTTACTCTTCCTTTAGAAATTATTTGATGTGGGAATCCAAAACAACATTTTGTATAAAATTTCCCTTTAGACTTGTATTTTTGTCGACAGTATTTTCCACATCTATGACTTTTAAACCGTAAAACCTGTTGTCTCAAGCTGTTTTCTCCTCCTTCTCTTGAAATGGCAACATACTGTTCGATGAAAGATAAAACACTTTCATCAGAATTAGTTCCCGATTTTGGAGCATTCATGATCTTGATATAGCATCTGTATATGTGGAGCATTTCTGGTTCTTTTCACCAAAAGAAATCAGTAACCTCTCCAAGAGGAAGAATATTTTTATTGCAGATGAATTACATCATACTTTGAAACCTATGGTTAAAATACCTGCAGACATTTACAGGATTCAAGGAACGGAGTTCTCCTGGTGTTTCCAATTCAATATTTTTTACATTTGAATTTGTATCTCGTAGAGATTTAAGTAGCCCGTCCCGAGAAGACCCCACCCAGAATCAACCCAACCCCCACAAGAAAAGTCAGGGCACCGGCTCTCCCTAATTGAAAGCCAAGTGGCTATTATAATACAGGGCCTGAATGACATCCTAAGCAACCTCGCTACATTCCATAAGCCCCCCTTAAACCCTCACTCTACACCCATCATCTAAACCACACACACCAAAGGCTCCCCAAGGCTCCGTGACCCAGCTGGACCTCATCCCCCCTCTCAATCCATACTCCGAGACCTAATAGAACTATGGAAGCCATGTCTTCTGATGAAGCAACCGAGCTGGCCTCCTCGTACACCACCCCCCCTACTCACATCCCCTAATCCTCGATGCAGGTAATCACTGGATTCAGAAGTGATCTCTCCATTCTGAAACCCCCTAGACCCCCAGCCTCCCTCATCATCATCCCTACTGCTCCACTAACAAAAGAACCAAACAAAGAGACACCCCTTACCAACTGCATGTTCATAAACTGCAGATCAGCCACTAAACATGCCACAGAGCTAGCTGAATCCATCCTCAACCATGACATAGATATAGCCTTCATCACCGAGACCTGGCTAAATGACACTTCTCCTCCAATCATGGATATGCTCGTACCCCCAGGTTTCTCTATCATCAACAAAGATAGAGACGACCAAAAAGGTGGGGGTTTAGCAATCATTCACAACAACAACCTGTCCGTGACCGAAATCGATACCTTCAACTATAACTCCTTCAAATTCCCAACCGCCAACATTAACACCAACAACAATAAACTACTACACTGCCATCTCCTATACCTTCCCCCAGGCAACACCTTCACGTTCACGGAACACCTTTCAGACCTGGTCACTCACTGCTCCCTCCGAGATAGCAACAACCTAATTCTGGGCGACCTCAACCTTCACTGGAATGATAAAAACAGCGCACCAATACAAAACTTGAACGAGCTATTACATTCCAACAACCTTACCCAGCACTGCTTAAAAGAAACTCATAACAATGGGGCAACCCTGGATGCCATCATCGCCCAACATGACGCAATCACAATAGACCACATCCTACCGGTCGACTGGTCAGACCACCACTTAATCCTAGTCCGCACCTCGCAACCGATCATGTGCCATCCTCCCATCAAAGACCCCCCCACATGGACAAGAAACCTAACACAGAGCAACACAGTCGAGTTAGAAGAAAAAATAAGCACCCTCTTGCCCATCTCCCCTGATGGTCTCTCAACAACAGAACTCACATCCCACTACAACACAACTATGTCCTCCATCTTAGACCAACTAGCCCCCCTGAAACTGAAAAAATCCAGGAACATCCACTCCAGATCCTGGCTCAACAAGGACATTAACGACGAAAGGAGGCAACTTAGACCATGGAACGTCTATGGAGAAAGAATCCCTCCTCTAGCCTCTGCGAGAAACACAAAACAGCAAGAGGAAAGTACAAAAAACATATCAATAATGAAAAAATCTTTTTCTGCACCGCTCTTGACAACGCGAAAAACAGGCCAAAACAACTCTTTAACATCATCAAGCAACAAACTTCCAAGTCCTCTGCAACCCCAATCCAGGCCTCCAAAGACCTATATGACAACTTTGCCAACTTCTTCAATGACAAAATCATCAAGATTGAGCTATCACTTGACATCAACCTTAAACCTGCCTGCAAAAACTTAGCCCCAGCAATCGAAACCACCTCAAGCTTGCGCCCCACGAAAGCCTGGAGATCCTTCGCCCCCCCTTACCTGAATCTGAGATTCTCAAATTATTCTCCTCCTCCAAGCCCTCATTCCACATCCTCAACCCTGTACCTACCCAAATGGCCAAAAACTGAAACTCTCCCATGCACCACTTTGGTGCAAAATCATAAACAGCTCCTTAAAAACCGGCATCATACCAGACTTCCTCAAAGTCACACCACTACTGAAAAAGCCAGGCCTAGACACCAACGACCTGAACAACTTCAGACCTGTTTCCAATCTCCCCTTCCTAGCCAAAATCCTCAAAAAATGCTTTCTCCGTCAACTGAACCAGCACATTGACAATATCAACCTGCTAGACCACCACCAATCAGGCTTCAATTCTAGGTTGTAGCACCAAAACCGCGATCCTTAACATCGTGGATGACATCCTCAAGTCACTTGACACTGACCATTGCTGCCTACTCATCCTCCTAGACCTTTCGGCAGCCTTTGACACGGTGGATCACAATCTTCTCATCAAGGCTCTCGAAGACCGAGTAGGTGCAGACGAGGTGGTCCTTCATTGGTTCTCCTTCTTCTTTCACAATCGCTCCCAAAGGATAAAAATCAAATCCTTTACATCCGACCTACTCCCCGTCAATAGAGGTTTCCCCCAAGGATCAGTGCTCTCCCCTCAACTGTTCAACATATACATGGAACCCCTCACCACCATTCTGAAAAAAGCCAACCTCCCCTTCCACCTATATGCAGACAACATCCAGATCTACTTGGAAACCGCCTTCATTAACAACATTCTAAGACTCAACAACACTCTTAGAGAAGTTCAACAATGGCTATCAGTCAGTCAGTCAAAATACTTTATTTCGATAAATTAATATCATAAAAAGACATAGGAACGATACAATTCCACACAATCATTAATTCATAGTTAAAAACAAAGACAAATCATGATAAATTTACAAGCTGTATCTATTTACACAGAAAGATTACAAAAAAATAAATACTTTCTAAAAACTCAATTATTAAAATGTGTTAAGAAGAGGTCAGTTAATAAAAACTGTCTGTTCACATCACTTGCATATTACGTGTGTATATATTAATTTCAAGGAGTAACCATTTCATATGGACGATAATAAAATTCAGCCATTATAGAACCATATTCGTTAAATTAATGGACAACTTCCTTTTCTTGATCCTAACGGCCCCCACTAGAAAACTGGCAACATGGAACATAATCCTGGGTGTCTGCAATAACTGTAGGAACAGGAGTGCTGGCTTAACCTGTATAAACCCTGCCTCCTTTAGGATCGGGATCAAATATTTCCTTCTTAAAGCCGTGTAGTGATCACAGAACAACAAAAAGTGCAGTGTGTTCTGGGTCGAAAAGTTATCACACTTACACGGCACAGCATTTTCTGGGGTACACCAGGTTGGGAAGTGACCACGGGTTAAATGGATCAAATTAAACCGAAAACGAGTTAAAAAAAAACGATGATAAAGTTTATTTACGGTGGTTAAGTATAGTTCAGGGCCTGCATGAGTGCTCAAAATATTGCTAGTCCTCACCGATGGTTTCTCAAGTTCTGCTTGTTCCCTTTCCAATCTTAGCGATTCTCCCATCATGCCTTTAATCAGAACAATGTCTTTAGCAGTTATCGAGGCCGGGGAAAAAAAGAGATCTGGTCTCCCTAACTTCACAAGACAGTTCTTAATGTAAACTAACCACGGTATTTTGTTTACTCTGTCCAGCTGCAAACAGTCTTTTAGGATGATATGGTTAAGGGGAATTTCTTGGTTCATCCAGGTCTTTAGCCAGGCCAGAACAGGGGCCACTTTAATCAGATCTGAGATATATCCTATACCAAGTTCAGTGTGAACAATATATGTTGAAGAGGACTGTGGTACAGAGAGAACAGACCTTAAAAATTTGTTCTCGGTGATCTGTATACTATCCGTGGAACAGTGCCTGCCTTTTTGGTCTTTCGACCCGCCACCCTCTTGACAGGTGCCTTCCTACATGCACGCACCATTCTCCATACGGGAGATTGAATTGGTGAGAGCCTTGGGGAGGATGTCGGACTCTGGCTAGGAATAAATTCAGTTAGAATTTCCCGCTCTTCCAGTGACACTATGATGGATACATCGTTATTTGTGTCAACATTATTAGAGTTAACCCTTCCACTGTCTGGGTGAAGCGACGGAGTGGTAGGCATACTCAGCCTTGTAGGTGACGTTTCTGGGCTTACCCTGCTTAGTGATAGTCTCCTATCCTTATTGATCTTGCTGACTACCTTAACAAGATAGTTGTCCATTGTCCTTGTATCATTAATAGCCACTGGTTTGGAAGACCTAAGCTTGGACATAGTATGACCGGCAAGTACTAACTACAGAGTGATTTAAACAGTAGTAACTTGTCTGGTTCGTGTGGAACACTGTGATGTCAGTAGGGCCAGCAAGCATTAAACGAGCAATAACCAATAATAAAAGGTAGAGTCTTACTAAAAGTCCCGGATCCGGAAAATATGAGCCAAGGGCCGTGGCCCAGCCCAGCCTCCTATGGCCTCTGACGGCCACAGACGGCCCGCCCTCTGCCCGGGCTCAGCCCGGCGCCGCCCGCGCGCGTCCCGCGACGCTGAGGGAGCCACTGAACTATGAAGCGCCTCCGGGCGCGCTGTCAGCCGGAAGTGGGCGGTGCGGTGAAGAATGCCGGGAGCTGTAGTCTCCCCCAGCAGCGGCCTTCGGTGTCGTTAGGCAGCGGGGGAGACACACAGCGATAGCGCCCCGGCCAGTGGTTGACACTCAGGAGCCCAGGTGAGTACTGGTGGGGTGATGGCAAGTGCTGGTCAAACAGAGGACCCCGCTCCACCGAGGGAGCCACTGAATTATGAAGCACCTCCGGGCACGCTGTCAGCCGGAAGTGGGCGGTGCGGTGAAGAATGCCGGGAGCTGTAGTCTCCCCCAGCAGCGGCCTTCGGTGTCGTTAGGCAGCGGGGGAGACACACAGCGATAGCGCCCCGGCCAGTGGTTGACGCTCAGGAGCCCAGGTGAGTACTGGTGGGGTGATGGCAAGTGCTGGTCAAACAGAGAATGGCTATCAATAAACCACATTAAACTCAATAAAGAAAAAAATGAAATTCTCCTCATCTTCAACAAAGAAGAAAACCCGCTAATCGTAAAGTGGCTGAAAGCAATCGATGCTCTCAACGGTAATCTCACCCTGTCAAACTTGGTAAAATCACTAGGAATCACCCTTCACCGAAAAATAACCATGACCAAACACATTAAGAACTCCGCGAAGAGTGCCTTCCTCAATCTGAAGCTTCTCAACAAAATTAAACCCTTCATCCCGCCCATGGACCTCAAACAAGCCACCCAATCACTGGTGTTGTCTAGACTGGACTATGGGAATGCAATCCTCGCCGGCACAGCTCTCTCCCACTTAGCGCCACTCAAAACAAAACTCAATGCTGCTGCATGAATGGTCACCGGAGTCAAAAAATATGACCACTTATCTTCCGCACTCAGAGAACTAAAATGGCTCCCAGTTGAAATGCGTGCAAGCTTTAGAACCGCCTGCCTCACACACAAAGCCCTGCACACAGGGAAACCGGAATACCTGGCCTCCAAACTTAAGAAAACCGGCCAGTCAAGAAACCTCAGGAGCTCCAACACCCTCTTACTCATCCCTTTGAAAACACTCAAACAAAAAACTGCGGCACGTTCCTTCGCAGGAAACGCACTCAAAATCTGGAACTCCATCCCTGTTGATATCAGGATTATCCCCTCCTTTATAAAAGTCAAAGGACTCCTAAAAGACCTTTTCCTCAACCGTGCCTTCCCGAACTGAAATACGAAACACACAAGCCTCCACTCTGCGGCCACCAGGCAAAGCTTCTCCACTCCCTACCTCATCCCCGCTCCCTAACCCCCTCCTTGTGCACCGCCTCTCGGAGGAAGATTTAGCCCAAGACTTTGTGCACATATCAAGACTACCTCTGGACCTCTCTACCTCAATGACGCCCCTCGGACGCACAGCACACTGGAACTTTCGAACACTTATGTTTACCTTTGTCTCTTTTATGTGATTTCTCTCCTATCTGCTGTAAAGCGTTCCGATACCTTTGGGTCTGGCCAGCGCTATATAAAACCTCTTAATAAAATAAATGCATATTCAGCACAGCTAAGTGTTCCAAATCATATAGGGGTACCCAAGTTTCTTAACATACATTTAAGTTCTCCGTGATGATCAAACCAATATTCATTGGTACCACGTTGACATGCCATCAAATTAATTAACTGTGATTCTAAATTTTCATCTCTTTGTTGAACTTAGTCCATGAATTCTTTTGCAGAAACATTTTGAAGATGAACTCCTGTTTTTAATATGTGGTTCACTTTATCCGAAAGTACAGACAAATCACTTTCAAACAGAAGATGAAATATACATGGAATACACTGTCAAAATCTTGGATCTTCAGAGTACAATCTTGTCGAGCGGTATTCTGAAGCTGGAATCTGTACAGCCCGCTCATCAAATCGTCCCCCTTCTCCAGTGGGGAACAGCTGTGGAAAAGCTTCTAAACTTCCCACACACTCATGGGAGTTCCTTTTGCTTCCTTCATTTGAAATAATTCAATACTGGTTCCTATCACTTCTTTTGAATATAGAGGGTGTATAGTGTAATGTTCATAGATCACTTCAGTCCTAGACTTGTCCACTTTTTCTATTTGGCCACTTGAAATTTCTGTTTCATCTGATAAGCATATTTCCTGTTCATCGACATTTACATTCTTATAATAAATATTATTCTGTACCAGATATAATGTAGCCTTTTGAAGTTTATTAACATCTACAAACTCTTGCCACATTTCTCGACTCTTTGTTGTTACACCATTAACTGGAATAAATACTAGGTAATTTCCCTCCCTGTCTATAACAAAAATGTACAATATTTTTCTTAAAATCTAAAGGTAAGTATAGGCCTCTTTGTTAATCTGTTGGAGGCAGCTTATCTTAGGCTCCATACAAACTAAAGCCTGAAATGGGTGCACAGATTGAATAAGAATGGACTCATATGCATTAAAATCTGCCAGTTCAGGAGGAATAGGTACCAACTCTAAGTTATTATGTACTGCTCTAGCTGGTATTTTGTTCTCTTCTAATTTGTTGTAAAAATATTTACAAATACTATGATCAGTAGCCAACTCAAACCAACCTCCTACCAACAAATAAGCACCAATTGCTGTCACTTATCATTGTTTTCCCTTTCACTTTTTAAATATAAATCAACATTCCGAGTCGGACTTTTATAGTGAGTACGTTGACAACAAATACAAACATAGTTTTGTTTTTCAGATGAAACTGTCTCAAACTTTGTCATTTCCTCTGTAAACTCATCAGTACTAATATCTTCCACCTGTTCTTCAACACCTACACTTATCAAGCTCTCACTTTCGCTACACTCCTCTTCTGAACCAAAGAAACAAAACTGTATATCATCACAAACTATTTTTTACATCTTATACTGAACCATGCAAAAGAGCTGTGTTCATTTTACTTAAAGATAATGCAGGACTTTTTACATAGTAGAGTCTCTGTACTAAACTCAAAATTTCTGAGTGGTGTACTGCTAACATTCTTAAATGATGGAAAGTACTTTGACACAAGACGAGCCAGAGAATGACCCTGCAAGTTAGTATATTTTCTTACTTTACATGGATCTAGTCCTTGTAACATCTTAATCTTCTGTTTAAGACTTTTTTTTAACATATCATCGTAAAACAATTTGCAATATGCCAATAGATTCCTGTCGAATGCTTCAAATACTACTACAATCCCACTTATATACCAGAACTTTTGTACGCCTCCCTTAAACTTCTTCAGCTATTACTTCTTCCACATTCCTAGGAACCGCTTTTCCTTTGGAATGGGACAACCATCTTTCATCTCATAGCATTGACCACTAGTATCAACTGCATGAACTGATGTGTTCTTTTGAAAATAACTTTCTTCATGAAAGAAAGGCTCAGTACTAGATGTATGCTTCCATTCACCACAGAAAATTTTGCAAAAGTTGCTTCTATTAACCAGCCTTTTTATTTTGCTTTTCTCCTTCAAACACAGCATTGTTTTATCCAATGTTTTCATTCTCTTCAATATTAATATAATTGATTTTCTTTTTATTTTGAAAGCTTTTTCTACTACACTTTCAATATGTTGCCTTTTCTTATAAGCTACTCATCTTCTTTTATATTTTTTACAATCTTTCAACAAATTTTGTAGTACTCTACTTCTATACGTTCTCTTCCTTATGTCCTTCTATTCTTTAAGCCTTCTTTCAACATGGATTGTTTTTCCATAACATGATTTTCTATATCTTGTCCTTTTTTCATTTCCTTCTGATTTGTTTGGTAAAATTTTCTATCTCTTTTCAACATTTTGAAAATCCTTTCATCCTGTAAAATTCTTTTACCAAACTCTTTAGTTGTCTTACTAGAAGACTTTTTATTCAGTGTAACATTTTGCACTTCATCTAATTTCTTCTTTTCTCTTTCCTTTAAATAGTATTTTTTTTCTTGTGTTCTGTTTTGATCTTCTTTTGCCATTGTCAATCCTTCTTACCAATAAATGTAAATATCTGAAAAACAAACACAAGTTTAAATAATTTGTTAAATAATTGTATATTTCTATGGTAATTACATATAAATATCCATATCAATAAATAAACAAATACTTTCAATTACATTGCAAATGTCTCCATAACACATACATATTTAGAATATTATACTTTATATATTAACAAACATGTGATAAGAACACACATGTTTAAACAGTAACATGGTTGAGATTACTGTTTTAAATTTGGCTAGACGCAAGACTCTAAGCAGTTGGTCAAAACTGAAACTTTAACAGAAAAGTAAGGTTCAAGACATGTTGACAAAAGAATTAGTGATTACACTACTTGCTATCACTTTGTGCAAATGTACACTTGAAGTAGGCCGTCTAAGTTTACATGTCTACTTGAAATGAAAAAATGTTGTCTGTTAAATTTAAAACTGCGTGCTCTTGTAACTGAGGTATGTATCTACTTCTACATCTATTATCTTATCTCTTATGCATCTAAACATTGTAGCTTGAAAACCTAGTTGGTTTAGCTACTGGTGGACAAATCTGTCAGTTCAGCTCTATCATTCAGTCACACAGCCTCTGATGTATTCTGTATATAGGTGTGATGGAGCCGCTCAAACAGCCTGTTCAATAGTCAGGTGCCATGTTTTACGAGCAGAGAGGAATACATCAACTTTTTTTGCACAAATTTAGAGACCATACATTGTGAAACACAGGTATCCAAAATGTACAGAGTGATGTATGTATGCCTTGATAAATATGGTGAGACTTACAACAGTAATATAGTTGAATATGCGTGTCTCAGAGCGCATGCTGTCTAAAGTTGTGTAAAAAAAAGTGTATATATATAAGGGTGCACAGTATGAAGAACATAACAAAATGCTTGTTAATATGGTCGAACTGTGTCTTATGAATAACATATCTATGTTTCAGAATACCATATATCAACAACTGAGAGGTGTAGCGATGGGGGCCAGCTTCTCCCCCAGCTATGCATGTCTACACATGGGCTGGTGGGAGGAGCAGGTCCTCATGGTAAAACACTCTGAAACTTTTGAGCGCAATGTCAAATGCTGGCTGAGATTCATTGATGATTTATTTTTTGTTTGGCAAGGTACAGAGGAGGGAGCTTCGGAATTTATTGAATCGCTTAACAATAATGATCTCAATCTCCACTTTACATCCAATACAAGTAAAACAAATATAGTATATCTGGATGTAGAAGTTTATGTAGAACAAGGCAAAATAGAAACTAGGCTACACAGGAAACCCACGGCGGGAAATGCTATCCTACATGCAAGCAGTGCGCACCCAAGCCATCTTATACAGAGCATCCCTTATGGTGAGCTCTTACGCATCAAGCGCATTTGCAGCCACCAAGAAGCCTTGAAAGCAGCACAACAGGATTGCATTAACAGATTCAGGGCTAGAGGATACAACAAGAAATGCCTAGACAAAACTCTCACAAAAGTTAACCTCCAAAACACAGATATAATACCAGACAAGAGGATACAGCCTTTGGTCCCTGACAATACTGTTGATGACTTTAGATTCATCCTAGATTACAATCATCATCAAATGTCAGTGAGAAAAATCCTCAACAAACATTGGTACCTTGTCAAACAAGATCCAATCATTGGCACAATGGTACCAAAAAAACCCTCATTGACCTATCGGAAAGGAATTTCCATGAAGGATTCTCTTGTTGACAATGACCCTTGCGGAATTGCAGCCAAGGGATCTTGGCTGGCCCAAAGATTAGGCTTTTTTAAATGTAAGACCTGCAAGGCCTGTCAGCATGGCGTATCCTTGTCCAGCTATCCAACTCCTTTTGGCGGCCCTGACAAAGTCATTACCAAAGCCCTTAACTGTAAGACAGACCATGTGGTGTATGTGTTGGAGTGCCCCTGCAATTTAAGGTACATAGGGAGTACTATACTGCCAGGCCACAAAAGGGTACTCCAACACCTACGAGCTATTAAGAATAAGGACCAGGCATACCCGGTAGCACAGCACTTTCATGAAAAGCATGAGGGCAACCCCAAAGACCTCAAATACTTTTTTATAGATTCTGTAACTAAAAATAAAAGAGGGGGTGACAGGGAAAAGTCCCTTAGATTATTGGAAATGCATTACATTTTAAATTTGGACAGCAAACACCCAAATGGACTCAATAGCTCTGAGGAGCTACATGCAAGTCTATAACCAGGTTGTCCGTTTACAATCTTTCCAATATTTGAGTCGCTCTAGCCTTCCTGCCACGCTATCGAATAACATCTGCCTGGACCATTGAACTACTCAATACATAAACATTCCTTAACAAACCACAATTATGAGAATATTGTGGCAATGACACATTCATTGGTATTTTTAACAATTATAAAACTAAGGGTCCCCATTTGTCGCCACCTGAAACATCTACCTCTCCCTTTCTTTCAACCACATTAGTTTTTATCACGGTGTTTTTAGGTATTTTTTAGCACACAATCAAATATGAATGTTTTTATATGTACCTATATTTTATTTTAAGTACATGTTTTTAAGAAAAAAAGAAAAAAATCTTGTTTCACCATGTTGGGCACTAAGTCTTTCACTATTGTTTGTCATATAACAGGCAGGCACTAACAGAGGTTCACTACACTTATAAATTGGGATATTTGCTCATCACAATGTGTTGATCCAGTTGACTCTACTCAACTCAATGTAGATCTCTTAGGCTTAAGAGACATTTTTGTCCACAAATTGGTGAGGCAACGTGTGAACCAACATGGATAACTTGGAGACATGAACAATTGATGGTTTTAGATATTGTGGTATTTAATATTTAATATTTAAGGTTCATTATTTATTGTGTATATTTATGTGTGTTTTATTATATATATATTTATGCACAATTGACTTTTTAACCTTTTAACCATCCTAATTATGAATTGTTGTTATTTAAATATATTTATTCAGGATATTTATTCATATGACTGAATTTTAGAATATGTTGGGCTCTAACACAATAAGAGAAATTTTTGAACAGATATACACACACAGATTGTGTTAAAATATATGTATATGTTCATTTATCGTCATTTTTTATATTTATATATTTCATGATTTTTTTTCTCTTAACCTTTTGAGAAGCCATAAGTGGCACCAGTGACAATTATTCAACCTCATACCATCAGGATCAACATGAGTGTTATTTTACTGCATTTTATTCAATTTTATCATATTTTTATTTGGGATTACCAATAAATTGGGCCCAAATTTTCTGAACCGATATCACTAGTATTTAAAGGTGAGCATTACAGGATTTAGCCAGAGATTTCATGTGAAGGTTCAAATAACAATAGCTCGATATTACTAATATTGAAAGGTGAGCATAACAGGATTTATCCTGAAATTTTAAGTGAAGGTTCAAATAATGATGACCTACCATACACCTATGCTGATTAACCATCAAGCGGAAATGAAATTTATAAAGGAAACCTTTGTTGGAGTACTGCCCAATCAGATGACATGATGTATAAAATGTAAAAAAATGTTTTTCCTTTAAATACCGTATGCCATTGGATAAACTGCGTCATGTGATCAAGTCCCCCAGGAGGGATGAAACGCGTAATGGCTGCCTTGTTTGTTTAAGTCTTGAATAAACGAACAGATATTTGAAAAGAATCTTGTGGTCCGTGCTCCCTTCTGCTCAGCTGGTTGGATACGAGAGAGGAGAGTGCTTTGCCGATATATATATATATATATATATATATATATATATATATATATATATATATTTCTACTCATAAAATATAGCACCTGGGTATTGAACAAGTTATATCAGACACTGCACAATTCCTTCATTCAGAAGAAGAAGACATCACATGCTCTGCAACAGACCAACAGAGCAGAACTAAAAGATTTCTCTACCAGTTGGAAAACCAACAAGGTTCAGATGCATAACACATCAAACAATAGATGTAGAAGTAGACACCTATGTTATTCACAACACCATAAAGTCCCTTAAACTTCACAGACAGCCATTCCCATTTCAAGGGAACACTAACATTTAGGCAATATACTTCAAGTGTACCTCTACACAGACTCATAGCAAGTAGCCTAATCACTAATCCTTTTCCCAACTTGTTTTAAGCCTCACATTTCTCTTGCAGCTTCAGTTTTCAACAACTACTCAACATGATTTTCAAAGCATGCATGCATATGTCTGTACCTTTTGCTAGTGGCATCATATATACAAGAAACATACAAATAGATCTATACCTGTGTTTTACATGTCTAGTATCTTCATAGACATAAAACATGTGAGAATACATGCACAAGTAGAAATGTACCACAGTCACAAGACCATGATGTCCCTTAAAGTTGACAGACTGCACTTCACATTTCAAGGAGACACCTAAAGTTATGCGACGTACTTCAAATGTACGTTTCCACAGACTCATACAAAATAGCTTAATCACTAATCCGTCTGCCAACATGTCTTAAACGTCACTTTTGTGCTGCAGCTTCACCTTTCTACTACTAAACAGAGTGTTGGGCCTAGCCAAAAACAAAGCAGCAATCCTTCACATGTCTCTTTTGTAAGTCTCACCATATTCCTGAAAGCATGCATGTATGTGTCTGCACCTTTTCCTAGTGGCATCATATGTAAAAGAAACATATAAATAGACATGTACTTGTGCTTTATACATCTAGCATCTTCAGATGCATAAAACGTATAAGAATACATGTGCAAGTACATATATACCTCACTCACAAGTCCATGCACACCTTAAAACTTGACAGACTGCACTTTGAATTTGAAAGAGACACCTAAAATTATGCGGCATACTTCAACAGTACCTTTCCACAGACTCATACAAACTAACATAATCACTAATCCATCTACCAATGTAGACATATTACTATGCACAACCTATTTCAATCATCATTTCAGCACAATAAAACAAAGTGCAATACACATCTGTACATTTTGTAATATATTTCAAACATCACACTTCTCAAATAATCTAAAACTTTAAAAATAAAGATTTTCAAATGTAAAAAGTTCACTACAAAGAGTGAAGTACTACTACATAATATATAACACAATTTACAAATTTGTAACTCACCTTTGAAATAGTATTGCAGAATAGGAAATATCAGAAACTTGTAAAAGATTTTCTTTAGCACACATTAAATGGAATGCACCACTCTCAACAATGTAAAACCAGTAATGGCAAACATTCTGTCTCTTATTGCACACAAATAAAAGTAAGTAACAAATCAAATTGCTTTCTACATCATTTCAAAATGTAAAGCACATTTCTATTGGTAGACATATTAAAACTTTCCAACTGTCTTCTAAAAGTGCCCAAACTGGTTCTGTACGTTTCTGGAGTCACGACTCCACCGCGGTGCCTCAGTAAAGTGTCGCAATGGAGCCGCAAACCCTTATGGGAGTTCAAAAACCTATTTCTAATAATACTAGTATTATTTTTTAAGAACACACCACTTCTAAACATAGTACTGATTTGGGAAATCTTACTTTAATAACATATCACTTATATATAAATTACAATTTCATATTTTAAAACCGAAGTTAAGTTTCAACCCATCCCCCATTCTGCTGAATCCCAGTTCCCATAGTAGCAGTTTCTGCAACATTCAACGGTACTGGCAGGTCACAAGTTCACCACATTTTCAAGTTCAGCGCTGCTTCCAAATGCAAATAGCAGGTGTGGTTCACTTTCGCAAAATATTACCTTATTGTATCTATTGTACCTTTCACACATTTTTGAATAACCAATAAGAAACATGCTTCTTCAGGAAAGTAACATGCATGCTATTTTTGAGTGCACATTCTTAATGAACATTCAAAAACAGCATCTTCTCCACCATTTTGGATACCTCGGATTCTACCAACTGACTACCTGAGCTTCCATGCCACTGGAATCAAGCTATCCTGTCTGAAGAGGGGTGAAACCCCAAAACCGGTCTTAGGATGCTTGTTTCCAGTGCAGGGAGGACCTGGCCTGGCAGTTCGGGCTGGACTGTTCCCATTGGGCACAGAGTCAAGACTGATTTGCATATGGCTGGGTCCAAACTGGAATGGCATGGTGAGCAAAAAAACGATGGATTTAGGCCCAGATCTCTGTACTGGGGTGAATGTATGACATTGTTCTGCATTCTGTCTATCAACAGTTCTTTTTGCATTTGTCACCCCGAGTGAGACAGGTATGCTCAGACGTGAGTCCTGTGCTCTCCATGCCACTGGAATCAAGCTATCCTGGCTGAAGAGGGGTGAAACCCTGAAACCGGTCCTAGGATGCTAATTTCCAGTCCAGGGAGGGCCTGACCTGGCAGTTCGGGCTGAACTGTTCCCATTGGGCACAGGGTCAAGACTGATTTGCATATGGCTGGGTCCAAACTGGAATGGCATGGTGAGCAAACAAACGGTGGATTTAGGCCCAGATCTCTGTACTGGGGTGAATGTATGACAGTGTTCTGCATTCTGTCCATCAACAGTTCTTTTTGCATTTGTCACCCCAAGTGGGACGGGTATGCTCAGACATGAGTCCTGTGCTCTCCATGCCACTGGAATCAAGCTATCCTGGCTGAAGAGGGGTGAATCCCCGAAACCGGTCCTAGGATACTTGTTTTCAGTCCAGAGAGGACCTGGCCTGGCAGTTCGGGCTGGACTGTTTTCATTGGGCACAGGGTCAAGACTGATTTGCATATGACTGGGTCCAAACTGTAATGGCATTGTAGTGGAGACGGAGTTTTAGATGCACACATTGCTATGTTAGCATAAGCGTCTTAGAAGTTAGAAACGCCATCTTGCCACTTTTGCTGCTTTTGCACATGACAATGCGGATAGATGTTATTATATGAAAACTGCTTGCCTGCTTCTTCTACACATGAGAACTGTCTGTTGTTCACATCCCTAGACGTGCACCGCAACCTTGGTCTGAACAATGTGTGCAGAAACAGTCAGGGCCAACAAACAATGTATGCTTTTGAATTCAGGTTGATCGGCCCACGTTCTAGCCATAACACGCACACAGCTGCAAATATCTGAAACTTGAGCACCTTTAATATTGCAGTTTGCATGCATTAGACACTCATTCTGGAGAAGAACATTTCCAGGCACAGAGCAAAGCTGATCCTGTGATGTGATTCACCTAAGCTGATATTTACAGTATGGGGTTCCCCATTCAAACCTAGAGACCTTCTATTAGTCTAATAATACTAGCTTACTAGCGAAACGAGGGTGGTTGTATTCCACTATCATTTGTAATATGATTTCTCCCTTCATTTTCTATGGTATTGTAACAATGCTGATGGTTTTAGTTGTAATCATTTGTCTGCTTATGTTAGCCAAAGTACTGCATCTTAGGACACGTAGTTTATAAAATAAACGTTTTAAACTTTACTGTGTCTCTGATTACTCTTGTTGTGGACTGATATGAGAATAATAACGAACAGGTATTTCTGATTCCCACCATTCCTGAGAGTACTCTAAGTCGCATGTTCTGGGTTGTCTAATCATTGGTAGCTTCGAGATGATACGAAGAGCGAATGAGACAGTGACGCTAGTCGGAAAAGGGGTTCTGGGTACTGAGGTGAGTTTTTGGTACACTGCACTTCACTGAGGTCCTGGTTTCCTGAGCATAGTTCTGTGCATGAGCAGAATCCCTGCAACAGCATGGTGAGCAAAAAAACGACGGATTTAGGCCCAGATCTCTGTACTGGGGTGAATGTATGACATTGTTCTGCATTCTGTCCATCAACAGTTCTTTTTGCATTTGTCATCCCGAGTGGGACGGGTATGCTCAGACTGGAGTCCTGTGCTCTCCATGCCAATGGAATCAAGCTACCCTGGCTGAAGAGAAGTAAAACCCCGAAACCGGTCCTAGGATGTTTGTTTCCAGTCCAGGGAGGACCTGGCCTGGCAGTTCGGGCTGGACTGTTCCCATGGGCACAGGGTCAAGACTGATTTGCATATGGCTGGGTCCAAATTGGAGTGGCATGGTGAGCAAAAAAACGATGGATTTAGACCCAGATCTCTGTACTGGGGTGAATGTCACTGGAATCAAGCTATCCTGGCTGAAGAGAGGTGAAACCCCGAAACCGGTACTAGGATGCTTGTTTCCAGTCCAGGGAGGACCTGGCCTGGCAGTTCGAGCTGGACTGTTCCCATGGGCACAGGGTCAAGACTGATTTTCATATGGCTGGGTCCAAATTGGAGTGGCATGGTGAGCAAAACAACGATGGATTTAGGCCCAGATCTCTGTACTGGGGTGAATGTATGACATTGTTCTGCATTCTGTCCATCAACAGTTCTTTTTGTACCTGAGCATCAAACATCTTTTCATTCCTTCCAGACATCCCATCAAGATGCTTACAGTATGGATTGTAGGGCACAGCTACATTTTCTGGTGCAAAAGGTATTCTGAACGCAGAGTTATTGCCAAAGACCTAGGTTTGCAAAATGTGGATATTAAATGGATTGCACAGAGAGGATTAAAGTGGCACCAATTGATGCTTTTGGTTAAAACCTTTTTGCATCTTTAAACACCTGACCTCATGATTGTGCACTGTGTTGGCATTGACCTAGGCACATTGACTGGGGTAGGTCTGGAAATGCTAATGAAGGACACCTTTGCACAATTGATGTTACTTTTCCCTCAAACTGTCTTTGCATACTCTAATATATGCCAAAGACAGAAATGGAAGTGGTTAAATCAATTCTGTCCACAGTTCGAGAAAGCTAGAAAGAATGTGAATAAAGCTGTTTCTGCTTACCTCAGAGACCATAGGATGGGGTCCATCTATAACAACAATCTATGTTTGGATATGGATGACATCCACAGAAGTGATGGAGTTCACTTTACAGATGAAGGAAACAGAGAATTCCTCAACAACCTTAAGCTGTGCATCCAAACTTACATGTAGCTCTAACAAAGTCATAATGAAAACAAGAGCTCTTTTTAGAGCCACCCTATAACCCAACAGTGAATCCTAGTTTTTTTTAAACATGCATTCTCTTTAAAAAACTTTGAGGATTCGCGAACTTGTCGCAAATCCGCAAAACAAAAGCAATAATTTAATGTACTACAACACAGTACACTTTTCAAGTTTAACCTTTTTTAAAATATATTATTACTAACTCTATCAAATTTAATATAATCATTATCTTCAATCTCACTAACTCTATAAAAAACTTCAGAAATGCAACACCACCTTCTAAATTACATACCCTTAATTTATTTATTTAAGGTAGATCTACGAATCCACCATCACGTTACACTGGGGTGCTGCGCTGAGAGTGGCGCTGGGGTTGCGACTCCTATGACGAGAGTAAAATAAATAATTGAAGCCCCCCAGTTCCATTAGCTGATATTGACCCCTGGGACCCCATCCCCGATGCCTGACCATTTTTTATTTTAAAAAAAACAAAGGAAAGTGGCCGATTGCCTCTCCTCCTTAGGCCGATTTTGGCCCCAGGGACCCCATCCTCCGGGGCCTGGCCTCACGTTGGGGACCGCGGGGGGAGGCCCAAGGCCCCCACAGTCCCTATTGGGCTCCCCTCCTCCTGCTGGAGTCGCCATTTCTTTTGGGGAAAGGGAGCGGCAAACATGCAGCTCCCTTTTACCAAAAACAATTCTGTTTGGCTTCATGTAAGCAAGAGAATTTAGCTGCTCTTGCTTCCATGAAGCGAAGCAGCGATAGCAGAGTTTGCTATCTCAGGGTGGGAACAGTGCTCCCGCCCTACCATAGCAAACTACAATGTCCCAGGAATGGGCACCCTTAGACATTGCTGGAGCCGGCCCAGGGGGGTGGTGGTCCCCAGCGCTATCTAGGGCTCCAGGAGGGGTCCCTGACCTATCTTTAAATAAATATTAATTAAAAAACTCGAGGGGGGCCAATTGGCCCCTCTCCCGGGCAATTTTTGGCCCCAGGGGACTCCATCCCTGGGGCCTGGCCTCACGTTGGGGACCGTGGGTGGAGGCACAAGGCCCCCACGGTCCCTGCCGGCTTCCCGCCTCCTGCAGGAGTCGCCATTTCTTTTGGGAATAATAATAATTCCCAAAAGCAATTCTGTTTGGCTTCATGGAAGGAAAAGCAATTTATCTGCTCTCGCTTCCATGAAGCGAAGCACAGTTTGCTATGGCAGGTTGGGAACAGTGCTCCTACCCTACCATAGCAAACTACAATGTCCCAGGAATGGGCTCCCTTGGACATTGCTGGAGCAGGCCCAGGGGGGTGGCTGTCCCTAGCGCTATATGGGGCTCCATGAGGGGTCCCTGACCTATCTTTAAATAAATATTAATTAAAAATCTCGAGGGGGGCCAATCGACCCCTCTCCTGGGCAATTTTTGGCCCCAGGGACCCTATCCCTGGGGTCTGGCCTTATGTTGGGGACTGCAGGCGGAGGCACAAGGCCCCCACGGTCCCTGCCATCTCCCCGCCTCCTGCAGGAGTCACCATTTCTTTTGGGATAGGGAGCTGCAAGCATGCAGCTCCCTTTTCCCAAAAGCAATTCTGTTTGGCTTCATGGAAGCAAAAGCAATTTAGCTGCTCTCGCTTCCTCGAAGCGAAGCACAGTTTGCTATGGCAGGGCGGGAGCAGTGCTCCTGCCCTACCATAGTAAACTGCAGTGTCCCAGGGGTGGGCACCCCAGGACATTCTGGAGCCGGCCCTGTGGTGTGGTGGTCCCCAGGACCATCCAGGGCTCCAGGAGGGGAGCCGTGATGCCCCCTCCCACCAAGTTTAAAGCCCCAGGGAGGTGGTGGTCCCCGGGGCGGGGGTCTGCAACTAACCCCCATCCTTAATTTATTTATGCCATGGGGAGGTGGTGGTCCCCGGGGTCATGTGGGGGCAGGAGCCCCCCACACATCATTTTAATTATCATTGCCCTGGGGAGGTGGTGGTCCCCGGGGATAGGAGGCATGAGGCCCCCCACTTTCAACCATTAAAGCCCTAGGGAGGTGGAGGTCCCCAGGGCTTGGGGGAGACTGCAAAGCCCCCCACCCATAATTTAGGAATGACCCGGGGAGGTGGTGGTCCGCGGGGCAGCGTAGGGGTCATGCTGCATATCCCATTGAATTTAAGGACTTTTTGTATTTGAGATTTCACAAGTAAGTTAAAAAACTGGTGTGTTTTTTTGGATTGGGACCATGTACCTTGATTTATTTGTATTTTTAATAGATTTTAAAAAAAATATTGTGGTGGGTGGCCTGTTGTTTCAGTAGGGGCATAGTGATTTCTTTGCATTTCATTTTTTTCTTTTGTAAAGGAAAAATGTTTCACAGTTTACTACATTTTCTTCATTTTATTTAATACCTTTGCAATATTGAATTAATTCACTATGTGGCCTAGCCTGCCAATTGGCTTTCCACCAGCCAGTAGGCCCAGTGCTAGTCATGGGTGCATGAAGCAACTATTTCTGTGGAGTCTGTTCAATTTGACACAGCATTTAGGCCATGGATGGATTTGGATTGAATACAAAATGCGATTTTTGTGGTATTTCATGTATTTTTTTCCTACAAACAGTGTTTTGGTCTAAGTGGGGTAATGCCTTTGAAGGATGCGTGTTGTTGTAATAAAAATGTATTAGCCCTGTTAATTTTTGTTTTTGGCATTGCTGACTTAATGCTGTGTTCTTCCATGCCTTCTTTGTCTGGCCAGTGTGTGTGTGTGTTTCCCATATACCACCATTTGCCTTTGTTCCAGATGTCATGTGGCTACTGGCCAGGGGCCATTTTGTATAGTCAGTAGACTGCCCATAGACCTTCATGTGCTCTTTAAATTACAGGCCTCCTGCCTCTTGCTATGAGTGACCATATGGCTTATGGCCATTTTGTGTATCTAGCCAGTGTGCTTTTGCCATAGGTCTGCAGGTCTTCTTTGTTTGGGCCATGCCTTCTTGCTGGTTGTTGTGACCATATGGCTGGCAGCCATTTTCTGTAGACAGCAAGTGTGCTTTTGACATAGGTCTGCATGTGTTTTTGTTTTCTAGGCCTCCTGCTTCCTGTTGAGAGTCTTTGACCACGTGACTGGGGGCCATTTTGTGCATCCAGCCAGTGTGTTTTTGCCATAGGGCTGCATGTATTCTTTGTTGTGGCCATGCCTTCTTGCTGTTTGTTGTTGTTATGACCACACGGCTGTCAGCCATTTTGTGTATGCAGCCAGTGTGCTTTTGCCATAGGCCTACATATGTTCTTTTTTTCTAGGCCTTCTGCTTCTTGTTGTGACCATGTGGCTGGCGGAAATTTTGTGTAGGCAGTCATTGTGCTATTGCCATAGGCCTGCATGCGTTTTTTGTTTTATAGGCCTTCTGCTTCTTGTTGTTAGTCTATGACCATGTGGCTGGAGGCCATTTTGTGTATCCAGCCAATGTATTTTTGCCATAGGCCTGCATGTCTTCTTTGTGGTGGCCATGCCTTCTTGCTGGTTGTTTTTGTTGTGACCACGTGGCTGTTGGACATTTTGTGTAGGCGGCCAGTGTGCTTTTGCCATAGGCCTGCATACGTTCTTGTTTTCTAGGCCTCCTGAGTCTTGTTGTGAATCTTTAACTATGTGGGTAGCGGACATTTTGTGTATCCAGTCAGTGTGATTTTGCTGTAAGCCTGCATGTCTTCTTTGTTGTGCCCATGCCTTCTTGCTGGTTGTTATTGTTGCGATCATGTGCCTGGTGGCCATTTTGTGTAGGCAGCCAGTGAGGCTTTGCCGTAGGCCTGCATGCATTCTTTGTTTTCTAATCCTCCTGCTTCTTGTTGTGAGTCTGTGACCATGTGGCTGGCTCCCATTTTGTGTGTCCAGCCAGTCTGCGTTTCCCATAGGCCTACATGCGTTCTTTGTTCTCGGCCTCCTGCTTCTTGTTGTGACCATGTGGCTGGCGGCTATTTTGTGTAGGCAGCCAGTGTGCTTTGCCATAGGCCTGAAAACATTATTTGTTCTAGGCCTCATGCTTTTTGTTGTGACCATGTGGCTGACGGACATTTTGTAAAGGCAGCTAGTGTGCTTTTGCCATAGGCCTGCATTCTTCTTTCTTTGTTTTTTTTTTCTCTTCTTATATATTTACCTTGTTCATTCAGTGATTACAATTATATACAGAACATTATAATAGCATCAATGAACACAAAATCAAGCTTCTCAAGCCAGCTCAATCATAAAAGAGTCTTTTTTTTTTTTAAGAAAGTTTTTTAATATTTACACCCCCCCCCCCCTCTTATCCTCCCCCCACCCCCGGCTCAGACCAATCCAGTACATACAAAATACAATTTCTTAAGATATTGGATCTTATATATCACAAAGGAAAGGGGAGGGAACCTAAAGGAAATTTCAGTTGAAATGTAACATAGCATAATGTGAGTCTGAAAAAACAAAGATTTAGACCTGTATAGGTTATGTATATCCTAGCTATTTTTGTAACCAATGCAAAAGAGGATCTCAAATTGCCAGCCCTTTTTTACGTTTGCCATGGCCCTTTCTTTTGTAGATGGCTACTTCTAAGCTACAGGTAGCTAGCAGTCGGGATCTCCATTTTTGAAACACCGGTGCATTGGTATCTAGCCATGTTGAAGCAATACACATTCTAAAGACAGCCATTGCGACGACTATTAGCCCTTGCATATATTTAGGTCATTCAACATTAGCTATACCTAACATAATCTCCTCAGTGGAAATTTCTATTCTTGTATTAAACACTTCCGAAAGAAAGGCTGAGATGTCATTCCCTACCTTCGTTAATACCGTACAAGAAGCAAAGATATGTATGCTGTCAGCTTCGGCTAAAGCACACCTAGGGCATGTAGTTCCTTTCCCTGACCCCCATTTAGCAATCTTATAGAGAGTATAGTATAAAAAGAAAAAGGTTTTATAGAATTGAGCCTGCAACTTGGTAGACATAAAACTAGATTGATATAATGTGTATGATTGATGAACAGTTTCAGCCGAAACACCGAGTTTATCCTGCCATTTGATTATATATTTATCCAGATCATCTGGGTAGCAAGACTTCAATAATTCATAAATTTCTCCAATTTTAACATTGCACTTGTTCGACAAATTCTCCATCAATTGAACCGTTTTGAATTTTGATCCACCCCCCCCTCGAGAGAAAATCTCGAATTTGCAAGAATTTGAAGAAGTCCCGATGATCTAGATTGAATTCGATCTGTAATTCCCCAAAAGATTTGCGGGCATATTATCAAGCCAGGCGATAAAATTATTGCCGCTTTAGTGGCAGAAAACTGCCGCTAAAACGGCGATAATGGGCTTGATAATATGCTCTATGGAATTCCAATTGAAGTCCAGGTTAGTTGTCCTTCAAATCTAACATGGGCTTCAATTGGAATTCCATAGAGCATATCATCAAGCACATTATCACCGTTTTAGCGGCAATTTATCGCCTGGCTTGATAATATGCCCCTTGATTCTTAATATCGTATAAAAACATCCAAGTTGTGTGATCCCTTTCATTGCCCACCTTTCCATACATGTCATTAAAAATCCCAGGAATTATTTTTATGAATTGGGGTGTAATAAGATAATCGTCCGATACCAATTAATTTCCACACAAAATTCCAGGTCTTATAAATACCAAATATAGACCTAAATCTCACTTTTTTTAAAAATAACTATCATTCACATGGCGCCATAAGCAGCCTCTAGACTCATTTTCTAGTAAGAGCTCTTGTGGTGTTGGAATATGACCTTCATCGCTGGAGTCTATAGAAAATAGTAAGCTAATACAATATTTTAAGGTAGTAGCCCAATAATGTAATTTAAAATTAGGCAGTGCCAATCCCCCTCTATCTTTAGGTAAGGTAAAGGTGCGTAGAGCCCTTCGTGATTTCCTATATCCCCATAGAAACCTACTAAACATATTATCAATATTCTTATATAATTGCGGAGAGAATTCCAAACAGATTGATCTAAAAAAATATAAAACTCTGGGCAAAAAAAGCATTTTCATCAAGTTACATCGACCTCCGATGGATAAATGCAGATTGTTGCAACAAATCATATCCTTTTTTGTACTTTGCATTAATGGAGCAATATTATCATCAACTAAATTCTCTATTTTGGCGGTTATACTCACGCCGAGATATATAGATTTTTCTGTCACCCGTGTATCAATCAACTCTATTTTACTATTGGGGATGATCTGAGTTTTGGCTTGATTTAATTTATAGCCAGATACCTCACCAAAGATCTTAGCTTCTTCTTCAATCACTCTGATTGAGTTCACTGGGTCGCTAGTGATCACCGCGATATCATCCGCATATGCTAGTGTTTTTGTAGCCTGGTCTCTTACCCAAACAGGTGGGATCATAGCAATGCTCTCTAATCTCCGAATAAATGGGTCAAAATATATAGCGAATAAGAGAGGCAAGCATGGACACCCCTGCCTTGTCCCTCTGGTGATGGGCAATGATTCTGATATTGACCCATTCACCATGACAACAGCAGACGGCTCCTTGTACAACATCTGTACTGTTTAATAAAGGGTTTCCCTATACCACTTCTTGCCATGACTGTCCAGATATATTTCCAGGAGACCCTATCGAAAGCCTTTTTGGCGTCTAGTAATATCAGTGCCATAGGGTCTCCTGAAACCTCACACCAGTCAAACAATGATATTACTCTCTGTATATGATCGGTAGTATCCCTACCAGGGATAAACCCATGCTGTCGTACAGATACAATTTTATGTACGTTTGAGGCTAATCGTGTGGCCAATAGCTTGGCGTAAATTTTGGAATCACTAGTTATTAGCGTTATGGGACAGTAAGACCCTAACTCTGTAGAATCCTTATGTTTTTTTAAAAACTACAATTTTGGCCATAGACCAAGACCCTGGAGGTCGTCCCCCTTGAAATATAAGGGCAACCAACTCTGACAATATATTTTTCACTTGAGGGGAGAATTTAACGTAAAATTCAGTGGGGATCCCGACAATGCCCGCTGCTTTACCTGTGGCAAGGCTATTCAATGCAAGAAGAATTTCCTCCCATTGTGGGATATCATCCATGCTTTCTGCGTCACTACTCTCTAGCCTCATACAATCGTCTTGCTTCATATATTCATTAATTGCATCCTGTTGTATTTCATGGTGTGTATCAGTTTCTCTGTATAAAACCTGATAATATTTTTGAAACGCGGTCCTAATTGCATCAGGATCTGTCATTAGCCCTGCTTCTGGGTCTCGAATAACCTTGATAAAGTTAGCAGTGCTTTGCTCTCGGGCTCGTACAGCTAGACTGATGTCCAACCTGTTCACTTAGTTTGTAGACATTTTCCTTATATATTATGGCTCAATCGACAGCTCTTGCCGTTAATACCTCAATAACACAGTTTTTAGCAATTGCAATCTGTGTTTAAGCTCATTTTCAACTTCCCTTCCCTCCTGGATAGCTTTTATTAACCCTCCTTCTGCAATCACAATATTATTCTGAAGTAGTTCCATCTCTTGTTTCATTTTTTTGTTAAATTCAATGAAAATTGCAGTGTTTCACCTCTGATCCCGGCCTTTAGGGCATCGCAAACAATCTCTATTGGTGCACTGCCTATATTCTCTTCTAAGAATCTAGGAATCCATTGTCGCATAGACTCGCAATACTTCTCGTTTGCTAATAATGCCCTTTCGAACGTATATATTTTAGTATTGCGTTTTGTTGACTCGATTTCCAGAGTTAAAAGAAGAGGATTATGGTCGGAGAGTACCCTTGGTAATATTTCGATAGTACAGCTAGAGGCTATGGTGTAGGACACAAAAAAATAATCCAGCCTTGCATGACGTGCACGAGGATAGGAATAGTGAGTAAAACCAGGATCATCTGGATGTTCTGCTTGCCAGATGTCAATGAGACCATGGGTTAAACATAGGTTTTTGAAAGCTTGGAAAACTCTAGGCTTCCTCCCTTTATACTTGAAGCGAGGATCCTCTGACCAATCACTAGGTAAATTTGGATTAAAATCCCCACAAATTATTACAGGGAGTGGCCAATGGACAAGCTCATTAGATATTTGATCCAAGACTTCGGGGTCATCACTAATGTTGCTATATATTGAACAGATAATTATTTTAGCCCCGCTGTTCAGATGACACTCTGTGATGGCCCATCGTCCATATTTATCAGCTGCTGAGCGAGTAAATTGCATCCCACCTGCTTTCCCTAAGATAGCCACACCCTTTGTCTAGACCCCTTGTGTTGTGGCAGTGATCAGCTTAAAACCTAGTTTATTGAGCAAATGTGTTTGAGACCTCTCAATATGTGTTTCTTGGACACAGAGAATATTTGCCCCCGTTGATTGTAGCCCAATAGCCACTCTATGCCTTTTCTTTTCATTGTTAAGGCCACAGATGTTGATAGTCAAGATTTTTACCTTATCCATATTGAAGTTTAATACACCCTGCTAAGCGTTTACTTGTCTTCTCTGTATTCATTCTTCTCCTGCACTCTCTCGCTAATGCCAATTTCTACTTTAAATTCAGAATTTATACATAATCCAGGTCTGAGCTTACCCCCCCTTGCCCTCGCCTCCACCCCCACCCCCCACCAGTATGTAGGCAATCAGGCTCTGTACTGAGCCTGTTTTGATGGTGTCTGTTTCATCCTCACCCGCGCCGTGCTCTCTATACTTATACATTAGCTATAAATGATTGAGTCCCCCATTTTCTTTTCTTTTTTTTTTTTTAAAGAAAGCAGCCCCGAAGATTAGTGAGCATTACTACCTAATACAGGACACCACTAACCATACTAAAATGACCGAAGCACCAGATACGGTGGCGTGGTGGAAATTGACAGTAATTACAGACTATGATATAGATATGGGATACCTGCATTATTTCATATCCTATTCTCTAATGCTTACTCTCACTAGCATTTTTTTTTATGGCCTGTTGTGATTTCTTCTAACATTTTCTGCGCCTGAATTTCAGAAGTGAAATAAAAGTACTGCCCTTGAAAGTTAACTTTAAGTTTTGCAGGATTTTGTAGCAAGACAGTAGCCCCCATTTTCTGGAAGGGCGTGATCATCTGTCTGAGTCGCCACCTCCTCTCCACAGTGGCGTGAGCAAAATCTGGGTGGACGAAGTACGAAAAGTTCTCCCAGTTCCTTTTTTTGTCCGGTCTTGCCAATTCAAACACTGATTGCCAAAGAAGAAAGTTTCCAAAAAAAATTAGAATCGCTCTTGGGTATTGCTGGTTGTTTGGGCGCCATTTGGATATGTTTAGAGGAAATCTATGCACCCGCTGGATTTCTTTGTCCAAGTCCCAATGTCCCATTTCTGGAAGAGAGTTTTTTAGCAGGTTGATACCAAATTTCCTGATGTCTCCTCCCTCGCTGTTCTCCGGTATTCCAAGAAGCCTCAAGTTGTTATGGCGTTGCCGATCTTCTGCCTCCTCCAGTTTCCACATCACATCGTTTAGGGTACTTTCTTGGGACGTTGTTTTTTTTTCAAGTTTTCAACCGTAGTTTCCAGCAACTGAGTCCGATTTGCCAGTAGACTTAATCTTTCCACAATCTCTGTGCATGTTTTCCCGACTTTCCTAATGGAGCCCTGTATTTTTTTAGAGGCCAGTCGGGCTTGCCGGTTCTCGAGCTTGGTTTCATCTTGAAATGACTTGAGGGACTGTAGTATTAGGTATAAGGACGGTTCTCCAGGTGGACCCGGGTCTTTCTGTCCTGACACACTCGTTGATTGTTTCTTAGGCGATCCCATAACACTACAAAGTAGTGTCTGCGTGTCTGAGTAATCCCATCCTAATTCTCCCTCCTCCTCTGTCGCTTTCCGTCTCTGAGTGCCTTTTTTCCCATCTGCGAGTCTCTTGGTTTTCCTGGGTAGCCTTTTTTCCTCTTGCTGACTGCAATGGCTTGTAGATGTATCCTCATCCCGTTCCCCGTCACTGATAGAGGTTGAAGCCACATTATCCCCGGACTCCTCGTTTAGCACGAAAAAAATTCTTGAGGGTCTGGGGAGAGAGAGCCCGTTTCCTGATTATTTTCCCCCGATATGTGCTTTCCTACTGCGATGCAATATGGAGGGAGAGTTATGTCTTTATTGTTGGTTATATTTAGTCCGATAGGGGATTCTAAGACTCTACTCGGAGTCTCACCTTGAATAACCATATCTGAAGTAAGGCCTTTGGTTAAGGTTTCTGACCCTCCTAGGTGTTCGCCTATGTATACTTCTGGCGTATCCACTACAGTTGTTTCACCACTAGATCCCCATGACAGCCGCCCGTCGCTGGACTCCGTCATAATATCTAAAGTGATGTTAGAGCCTAAGGGGTCTATACCAGACGTTTCAACATTGGTAGAGGCAGAGATTGTAGTTAAGATTTCAGTTATACTGGTTATATCTTTTGAATGGATTTGCCCCTTTATGGATTCAAATGTGCCTTTAGTTGAGAACAGGCTTGTGATAGCTAACTGTTTTTTACTCATGTCCCCAGTTAAACCACTTTTAATAAGGGAGTGTTTGTTCATTTCTTGCTTCCCGCTCTTACCGGTGATGAACTCATTCTTTTTTTTGTCAATTTCTGTCTTTTTATTAAATTCTGTTTGGGCTGACCCGGAGACTGCCTGTGCCGTGGATCGCGTCTTGCTTCGAGCACCGCGAGCCGCCATCTGACCTGCAGGTTGTGCGCTGAGCTCTCTGGCGTCTGTGTTGCCTAGCTGCGCCGCTCCTACGTCAGAAATCCTGTAGTCGGCAGCCGCCGTCAGTAAGAGCTGTGCGAGGGATTCCCAGCGTCTACCCCGGTCCACGTCTTGCATAATTCTCACCGGGGATCGTCGAGACGCCAAACGAATACAGCCTCTGCACCATCTATTCAGCAGGGGCCAGCCAGAACTTCCTTCGCGCATCTCCAATACCATCAGGAAAAAGAAGCCTCGTTGCCTCAGGGGGTCATCGGGATCATCGGGAGAGCCGCGAGGGTGAGTATCGGAGGATCTCACTCAGCCGCCATCTTGCCCTCTTCGTTCTTTGTTTTCATTGCTAGTTTTCTGTGGCTGGCAGCCATTTTGTGTTACCACTAGCCAGCCAGTGTTCTTACCCCATAGGCCTGCATGTGTTCTCTTGTTGTTATCATATGGTCAGTGCCTGGCCATTTTTTGTGTAGGCTAGGGAGCCAGTGTGCTTTCCATATAGGCCTGCATGACTTTTCTTTGTTCCCAATACCTTCCTGCTCAGTGTTGTTGTTGATGACAATGTGGCACTGGCTGGCAGACATTTTGTGCAGCCAACCAAATTTGGCCCCTTAATAATGCCTGCATGGATGGTTGAGCAACGAGATAGCAGTTTATTAACTTAATATTATATATTTGAGGATAATTTCACTTATGTTTATTATTTTTTAATTGTAACTTTTTCAATTTTGCACTAATTGGTAAATTTAAAAAATATTTAATTTTTTATTAATTTTTTGTATCTTTTTCAATTTTAGTTTTTT